>NW_015150492.1:1968227-1973107 GCF_000732505.1 Cyprinodon variegatus
CGACAAGGCCCCTTTAAAGCACTAGGTTATGAGGTCTGTAATTTATGGAACAAAAAAACAAAAATGTATTTGTATATGCATGCTAATTTTTCATTCAGGATTTAACCTGACGGAGTGTCAATAATGACAGGTTTCTGTTTTAGTCTATAGATTCTTTTGAATTTAATGCCACACTTTTTCGCTCCTATGTAATAAACAATATGCTGCATTGCAATCACTTAAAGATTATGCAATAAATCCTTGGAATGTTGCTTATAATGATGAAAGCCCGATGGTTTGGGCCTTTGTATCCAAGTATATTTCAGAATTAAGAGGTTTGTAAATGCATTGATTTAACAGATCTTGTGTTCATGTATTCCAACTGACTGCTAATGACTACAGAGGGATCAATAGTTCATTTCTCATATCTGACTTGCCTGATGTAATTTGTAAAGCAGATTATTCTATTAACTGGAAAAATAGCCATAATAGGCTCTCTTATAGATATAACTTGGCTCTACCAACTACAGCATATAACTGAAAGGAGGGTTGAAAGTGTTATTCAAGAGCTGGATGACCAGCTGAAGCCATCTTCATGTTTCCCTAAAGTCTCCTTTCAGATTCCATAACTGTGATGAATGTCCAAGCCGTATTTCTGGTTTGCTCAGGGGATGAGTTGGTGCTAGTAGAATAAACAGGGTCCACCTGTGAGACTTATTCTGCAGTCAGAAGTTCAAAAAGATGGGTGAAAACTACAGGAGCTCCTGTCACCCTCACAGTCTCCAAAGAAGGGATGTACTGGCAGAGGACCCCACAGACCTGCTCAGATAATTAAAAGTAAGGTATAAATCAGTGTGTAAGCAGTAATCACACAAGCTCCTGCCAACAAGACACAATGATCATAAATCTAGAGGAAAACAACGCGCCCACATAAACAAAGCCGGACCAATCCCCTTTGAGTTGTGCTGGATTAGCATTTTTCTGACACTGCAAAGTGCCTTTGTGGAGGGAAGAACCTACATTTTTAATAGTTAGAATAGGGCTTCATGTTTATATATGACCTTCTAAGGCTTTTTTTGTTTTAAAAAGAGGCTCTTTTCAATTTTTCAATAGATATTGATATGACCACTAGTTAGTTTGAATGATTTTAATGTTCATATTTAAACTGATCTCAATATTTGTTAGAAATCAACTCTGTCTTATCAATGCATTGAATTTTATCTGAAGCATTTATTGTGAATTGTTCTGCATCAAGCTGACGTTGGGTGTTGCTGTTGAGCACAGGGTTAGTTAATACAGAAAATGCAGCACAGGAAACTAGAGCTTATACACAGGATGAAGTGAAGAGAAAAAGCATGGAGAACAAGTGAGAGCAAACAGATGGTAATGAGAACAGCTAAGGAGAATTTAAGCAAGATGCTAAGATAGACTGAAAAATAAACAGGGGAAGACAGATTAAAACACAGAAATCTATCAAAGGATAACAATACAAGTATTACACATAAACAGGGAGAAAAAGAAAAAGTACAGAAAAACTGAAACACTCAAACATCCAATGGTCATCACATTATCCCAACTTACAATAAGTTTTTAACTATTTAACATTTAAATGAATAATAGAAGATTTGCATATAACTGTAGATCAGGCATCCCCAAATTGTGGCCGCTGTCCTGCAGGTTTTAGATGTTTCCCTGCTTTTGCACAGCTGATTATGATAATTGCAGTCGAGCAAAAGCTGTTAATCAGCTTTCGATTATAATCAGCTGTGCCGGAGCAAGGAAACCTCTAAAACCTGCAGGACACCGGCCCTCGAGGACCGACTTTGTGGATGCCTGCTGTAGATTATCACAATATATCAAACAATTTATAGTTCAGATCATAGTAAATTAATCGCAGGACTGGTGATATCGCTATGGGTTCTCTTTGGCTTGAGTGATATTTACACAGCAGGTCTTGATGCTTTAACTCCTTATTTTTTTGTGATTGTTCATACTACTTATTAAATGCAACTGCAAGATTTCTGTCTGAGCTGCTTACAACTGTCAAATGATAGAATAATATTCGATGTGACTGTTAAAAGAAATGTTCAATAAAGCATTGTTAAAAAGAATGCTCTTTGTAGTTTTAACATGCTTACCAAAATTTGGCATCTATTTCATGGGAAGGTAAAAATAAAGGGAAGAGGATGCCTTTTCACTCTTTGGCTTCTTGATAGAAGCCAGTAATAGCTGAAAGATGACATTTGTGTTTGGGAAGTAAGAATAAATGCCTCTTGCTGTATTGATTTGTCGAAAAATGTGAATGGTGTGAGACATGAAAAGAAGTTATTGATCCTTGCTGAAATCATGCTGATTAAAGTCCGAGGGAAGAGTGAGACCGATAATGGCTCAGCCAATGAATGCATCCTGATAAGGTCAAGATGGGGCAAAACTATATCAGTGCAACCACTGGTTTACTTGAATTTGCTATAATATTTTTCCCTTTTCCATTACAAAAATCAAGATGCCTTTGTTTACGAGTGTTTTAAATTCTCTTTTTTTTTGTTTGGTAAAAAACAAGGGTCAGAGAACTCTCCTGTGCCGAGCTGTCAGCTTAAAAAAAATAATATGCCTGAGCACTTTTGCAGGCTTGTTTAAACATATGCAATAAATTTAACATGAAATGCTTGAAACCTGATGAAATTCTCTGGAATAAATAAAAGCCAAGAGCAGGAAAAGACAATGCACATTAAACATGCATGTGTTAACAATGTTTTAGCTTGTTTAGCTGTTTTTGCCACTCAGGACGCACACTAGTAATTAGATCCATCAGTTCAGACATCCCGTAATCTGACCTGATTAATTAATTAAAGCTTTTATCAAAAGTGGAGTAATATAAATGAACCTAACTGCACTCTAATCATTAGGTAAATAAGTGAAGATGAATTTTGGGATGTCAGAGATTTCAGAATGAGCATGTATTTTTTATCCGTTTGCTAATCTGCAAGGATCAAAGCTTGTTACACAGATTATTGCTAATCAGCACAAAAGGAACTAGTGGATCCAGTAGACAATGATATTACCCTGTGGTATGTGCTCAAGCCCCTGTGTGATCAATAAGGTTGTAAGCGTGCATTTAAATCACAGTGGCCTCTGCTCCTGGGTAAACATCCATGTGAATGGGGAGAGACAGCTTAGTGTTTTCTCAGTCAAGCCCACGATTTTAAACAATAATGACTTTTTAATGTGGACCTGTGATTACATTGTCACAGTGAAATACGGGTCCTCTTGACTGCATTGGAAATGAGGGCCAAAATGTGAAATACAACACCAGCATAGATTAGAGCAGTGCACCAGGTAAGGCAATCTTCATAAATTCAAATCTAATCTTAACGGGCCAGAGTGAGTGGAGAAGTTATCAGAGTGGAGAAGGAGACAAGTCCACTTGAAGACCAGTTAGTTTGATGGGGGAAAAAAAAAATGTCTTAATTATTCATTAGGGGTGTAATGATATCTTGTGCTCCAAAATCTCACAGTTTAGTCATTGTGAAATCTGAATCTAACCACAATACATGTTAAAACTTGTCTGTTTAAGTTTGAGATAATATTACCACTGGTTTTGTGTCTATTCAATTTATGCATATTTTAGACTGATTTCTGTTGTGAAATAATTTTGTTTTTTAGTTTTTAACTTACTGCGGTGTTACATTTTTAAACGTTGGGTCAGTAAAGGTGGAATCTTTCAAAGAGTACAAAAAACATGTCAAATGCTACCAAGATTATATACTTATATTTCAGGTGAACAAATAAAGACAGGAGGACATTTTAAAATTAAAAATTCTGAATGACGACTCCTGAAAACTGTAGAATATACAAAGACGATTGAAATGTTTTGCGCTAAAATTGTAAAAAAAAAAAAAAAGACATTTCCAGGATACCAATTAAGCATTTGTCAAAAAAAAGAAAAAACAAAACAATAATAAATAGTCCTAATTAGAAATAACATTTACATTTTTATAAAGTTTCTACAGTTCAGCTGAGTCTGTTAGTCAGACATCATTTATCATCATACAGTAATTGTTATCTGACATCAGGTAGCTGTGGCAACAGGTCCAGGAAGATATTCCTCTCCTGCAATGAGGATATTTGCGTAGGTCATGTAAGATCATGTACCCACATTTTTTATTTTAGGAACAGTACCTAATTCTAAATTTTGTACAACTTGATAAGTTAACTTACATTTTTTCAATTGAAAGTACAATTTTATTCTTATCCAAATGTTTCTCTCTCAACATTGTAACTTGTTTCAACCGCAGACATGGATTATTCTTAATGGTAACCAGTGGGTAGAAAGAATTATGAAAAGATACGTTATGTACCAATTTTCATTAAAGCCCCATAAAGCAAAATGAGAAGTAAATGAAATATAGTTGTGCTGCTTATTGATAAAGGACTACAATGTGGCTCATATTTTCAGTGTCACTATTTCGCACTTTGCTTGTCAGTATTTTTTCTAGCTTGTATGATGATGTTGCCATCTAACATAAGCCCACACCTGAAATAGAGGATTTTCATTTGGAGTACAATTAATAAAGAGTGAGTATGTCAGGTTGTGTGGAGATTTTTAGATGACCTAAATGCTAAGACGGAAGCTGAGGTGGTTTCTTGCAGAATTAATAAGGAGTAGTGGCAACAGAAGTATAAATCCAAAAATAACTGATTAAGGAACCAAAACTAAGAGGAACACATAGGTTAAGGAGGGAGTGAAGGAGTGAAGAGAATCCAGCAAACTGTAACTGCAAAGGAGGAGTATAAATGTCAAACAGAACAAATGAGTGATCAACTGATTGGGGGCAGGTGTGGACAGAATAATAATAATAATAATAATAATAATAATAATAATAATAATAATAATAATAATA
>NW_015150492.1:1973241-1980534 GCF_000732505.1 Cyprinodon variegatus
AATTAGCTAGCTTTAAATTGAATACATGAAAGTGGTGCAGAATGGTTGAGCAATATCCCTGCCCACCTATTTATGCAGCAGATCTGCTGGCTGAAATAATACTGCAACATTCTTCCTTTTATAAAATAAATGTGAAATTTAGCTATTTTAAATATTTCTGACAGCAGTGGTTTGTCAATTATACCTAGATGAGCCAACTGTCCAAATAACCATTTTGTTATGGTATTGCTGTATTAAAACTGCAAAAGACAAGCCAGAATAACAACATTTAAGTTTAAAGTTGATTGCAGACTGATTACCAAAGCGGAAAGCCCAACAAATTTACCAGTTAAAGAAACATCTTGTTGTACTACTGTGTAAAAAGCACAACAGCGGAAAATGCATAACATTATAAACACTTGGACAATACAAAAATAGTAAGGATATTTTTTCCATTCTGTTCATGTAAAATGTTCTATCAAAAATATAAAAAAAAATACATAAATGAAAAAAAAAGTCAACAACCCATATGAGAGATTTCAGAATGTGTTGAATGAATCTTGCCCTGTGATGAATCGCAACCTGCTTCTAGTAACTTTCCAGACTTACCAGTTATTACTCTTTGGAGACATGCATCACTCATGTGTCTTTCCACGGTTGAGCAGGGACACAGGAATGTCAGCGAGGTGACAAATCACAGAGATGGGTTGTGGGGCGAGGCTGGGCATCCGTCAGCACCTTGTCAGGAACCGTTGCCCTGCATTATCCATCCGCTGCCTGGAACCACAAATGATCACAGTTTGATGGCTTAAGCCATGCTCCTCTCAGGACATTTCTTATTCAAGTCACAATGCTGTCATTGACGTTTTAGAGCCTGTGGGGCATATACACTGATAATACCTCACTGCCTATTAGCACCCAGCATTCAGACACTCTGACAGAAATCTTGAATTATGACAATAGCATCAATGTCTCACTAAAGGTAACATTTTTTTTTCCTTTTAGGTTGTAATCTCAAGTACCATTAATTCAAATACTTACCATCAGATTTAGGACAGATAATTAAGTATTTGAGTCTATAAAAGAAAAAATTAGAGGTTTTGTGCACATCTGCTAAATCATCATTCCTAAAATGGATTAACCTTTATGGTGCCTGTTGGAGATAATCGAATCTAATACAAAACTTGTATTTTATGTATTTTCAGTTACAACTACAGTATCATTGCAGAATACATTTCGCATCATATTCAATAAACCTTACCAAGATGATTCCTTTCCTGAGTGATCATCCTGCTTGTAGGTCAGAGGGTCAAACTAATTACAGACGGTTTCTTTCAAGCGATCTCTCCCTGTGTGGGGGACTCCCATTTCTGCCACTTCTGCATTTGTGTGAATTAGACCTCAGCTAAAAGAGCAGTTGCTGTCACTGTACAGATTAGGCACTGAAGGAGAAGAAGGAAGGGGCTGTTCTTCAATTTAGTTCATATCAGTTTATTTATAACGCCAATTATCAACACATGTGAACTCAAGGCAGTTTACAGAGACAATTCAACCAGATCATACAGTCAAACTGATTCAAAGTTTTCTAAGGAAGCCCCTCTTCAGAGGGCAGAAGTAATAAGGATTACTCCGACATAAATGAGTCAAACAATTTGTTCTGTACATGATTTCCATGAATAAGTATCATTAAAATATAGTCAAAAACTCAAAAGGTTGTTTTTGCATGATATACATGTAGGATTTTTAATGTTTTGCCAAATTTATACTAGAAATAGAGGCATAGACCACCATCAATTGTTTTAGTTAAATGTTTATTTATTTTTAGCAGATAGGAAGCTGCTAGCAGATGGACAAAAGGGCTGCTTGTTTAATTTTGCCTTGTATGTATCAAGAACTGGACATCTTTTAACAAAAAAGCCATCGATTTCCTGTTGTAAAGATCTAAGGTATGCATAAAAAAGCACTGTCTGATTAGTTGAAATTTCCTGCTCTAGTTTTATTCCCTTTGCTTATAATCAAAAACACCAGACTTTCCCCATTGTGGGGCAATAAATGGATATTCTATTCTATTCTATTCTATTCTATTCAATTCTATTCTATTCTATTCTATTCTATTCTATTCTATTCTATTCTATTCTGTTCTAAAATGAATAAAACCTGTTGTTTTTTTAAGTTTTATTACTAAATGTAGGAATTGCAGTATTTTTTTTTTCAAGAAACAAAACATACTGTATGCATCTGAGCAAGGGAATAGAACCATAAAAAATAAAAGGTACCTTAAAGATGTAGTCATGATATCTCTGCGTTGGTAACTTGTCAACATCTTCTTATCCGTCTCAACATAACACAGTCAAATCAATCAAACCTTAAAGAGTCGGAAAGCGCTGAAAAACACAATACTGGCTACTGTCAAAGAATTAACTCAAGGTTAATTCATCACATCTTTTATTTAGGATGACAAATACTGTCATAAATAAGTGTTCAAACTACAATTATTGCCTTTCCAAAGCATGCAACTGGCTTGTGATAGCTGCTTGCTCTGCTCACTTTATACAACAACTAAAAATACCTAAAAATTAAATAAAAATTTCCTCTTAGAAAATATCATACATTAATCTGTGCTAGCTAACAAGTCAACAGGACACTGGGTTCCCATTTACTTGAGGCCATGTGATGGCTTAACTGCGGACTAAAGGGACAAAGCAAAAAACAACGCATTTTTATCGTATCACTTTGCAACCTTTCGTTTTATAGAGGTGTGCATTTTTAAATTTCCACATCTTGTGACACTGACAGAGTAAAAGGTCAAAGTCACTCAGTGTGTAACTGGGGTGATGGAGGAATTAGTAACCTGCTGAAAATCTACAGGAAACAGCTTTCACGGCTCAGTGCTTGTTCTCCCCAAGTAAATGCTATTTGATTTCTGCTCCGCCCTACAGATGGCCATAGAAAATGAAGAGCAAAAGAACAAAAAGGTACAAAACAAAGCATTTTTGTATCTGAGCATTTTTGTAGGTCATTGTAAGATACTGAATAAATTTTAAAATAAACAGGGAATCATTGAATCTTGAATTTTACACATCTTCGGCATAAAATCGGACTAAAGTGTCTCCCCTGTCGATGTTAAAGCATATTTGATGAAAGTATTTTGAGAATAGAGAATTGGACATAAAGAGCAGTTGAGTGAAAATGCATTTTGGTATGAGTCCCTCAAGTACTTGTAAGCCTTTTTTTTCTTGTGCATGATTCTCAAATGCCTAATCTGCTCTGCTAAAGGGTTTCTCTCATTAAAAAACAATGTGATATCTCCAATTTCTAATTAAATAGGACATTATCTCAAAGACGAGCTGCGATGGAAAGAGACCCTAAAACGAGTTATGAAAGGACTAGCCTCTCATTGTCTAATCATGCTTTTGCTGATCTCAATAGTGTTTAAGCACTCAACTGATACTCGGGAATAAAATGGGGTTATTAAACAGCTTATCTATCCAGGAGAATTGTCTTGTTTTTCAAAATCTATTGGTAATTTGAGAAGTACTTCTGTGCTGAAGAAAAAAACCCATGTGGTTTGTGACATTTGATGAAAACTAAATATGGATTTAATGCATCTGTATCTGACTTTCAACTTCTCTCATAAAAATGTATGAGACATACTGTCTAAAATACGTAGCTCTTGCTATGGTACGAATATCTTCTTTTGAAAATTTAGAAATGCCAAACTGTTGGTGAGGTGATGGGAAACCTCCGCTTCTTGCCAGTAAATTCAGTCATAAAGGATTATTACACAGCCCAGTGTCTTTTTTTTTTCCAAGTCATACATTGATTCTATTGAAGAGACATTTTGTATGTTTTTATGGAAAAATATCTTCAAAATAGCTTTTTATTTGACCCTTTGCGACTTGGTGATGAGCAGACTGACACCTCAGTAACTTGGCACCAATGCATCTATAAGCCTGTAGCCTATTTTCCTGAATTTACTTTGGATCGGAAGTTCCCCCTCTGTTCCTCGGATGTGATGTCAAGCATGCCCATGTTAAACTTTCCGACTTTCATAGCAATATCTTCAATATCGATGGCAATCAATGGCAACTTCAGGTAAGACAAAACAAAACAGAAACATGTCAAGTATGAGTGTGAACGCCGAGAACAAGCAGAAGACTGCTGCAGTTATGTGTTTTGGCCATAAGTGGCAGTAAGATTAGTAATCCCTAATTAAAGAATTCATTTTGTAACTTAATTTGTGATAATAGATAAGAGAACAAAGACATATGCACAAATTACGCCCCCTCACAAACCAGTAGAATCTGCATTTAGAATAAAGACAATCAGTTACTTCTGAAAATTCTTGTTTTTTTTGTTTTTTTGTCTTTGTTTTTTTACTGTACCTTTCTGTCATTCTGCCTAGTTCTGTCCCATTCTTTACTTTGTGTTTAGTTCTCAAGCAGCTACAGCACATTCTGTTAATAATACTAAAATTTTCTCTATCTATCACCTTACCTATATTTATTCTTCTAGTTTCCTCAGTTTTATTGCCAGTCTGAGCTTATGCTTGTCTTTGAATTAGATTCTGAAAATGTTTTGATTTAATTTTGTTTCAGGGAATTCCTTCAGACAGTATGCGTTCTGATTAAGCACTTTATAGACCAACTTAGATAAATTGAAAAGAAAATATCAAACGTTAAGTCTTCATATAGTAGCAGTGTTTATCCTAAAGGGTGTTTTTGGTTCAACCTTTTAAAGCCTCATGATGTCTCTTTGTTTTTTACTTGTCATCATGTACACACTAATACTGTATTCATATTATTTTTGGCTTAATAAAGCAACATTTCCATTAGAAAAAATTAGCCTCAATAAATGTAATGTAATGGTCCATATGCTTCCTACTAGCTCTTTCCCCACTGAAAATCCAGGTTTTTGAAAACAAGGTTAACCCGCTAACAATCGGCTTTTTCGCTCTTTTCCCATTCGACCAAAAAGCCGAGTCTGACCCCCTTGCTGGAAAGCTGCTTTGCCACTGTCACCCACCACTGCAGTCTAATGATGACATCAAGCTGGGTGAGTGAGCGTTTATGACGTCATCAGTGCACTCGGTAAAGTTGACTTGGATGTATGAACCTTTAGTATGGTGCATTCTTATGGCAAAGGTATCTGCTATTTTAACTTTCAACTCTCCTGTCACCAATCTAGGCTACTTTTACTGAAATTTGTCTAATTTTGGTCACCAGGCATTCTCCTCTATAAATCTATAATGTAAAGCAAACCAAACACAGTTGAAACCACAGTTGATGGTGTTCTTTTTGAATTATACATCCTCTGTCAAAATGACCTAAGACATAATCCAAACTTGGCTGTCCTACATCACTTTTAACTGTGTTAATTGTTAAAATGTCAGGTGCTAGTAATTTCTGTGACGTCATTGTTTTTAACACCCTGTTTTCAGCTAGTTGTACACTAGAAGGTGCAGACGTTTCTGCTCTGCTTACAACTGGAACAGCATAGTGGTGTTTATACTATTTTCAAGCTACTTTCACCAAATCAAATCAAATGCAAACTATATGATGCAAACGTCCTGCATGTAAGAAAACTCAAACATGAGTCCTGCTTTTAAGGATTAAATAAGCTGAAATGCCATTTTTTGTGTGACCAAATCTGCAATGAGGCACAGAGAAACAACAATGTGATGCTCATCCTTATCTGTATACATGTGAGTGCATACAGCTTGAAATAAGAAGTACATCATGCCTGGAAATTAAGTGTACTTCCTGCATCTAGGAAAAATATATATAGTACAAGATGCCATAAAGGAGTAGCTCTCATGTGGTTTAGTAGTGTGAAGGAGACCAGTGTAACCTCCAGTGTCATTAAACTGCCTCATCTAGCATGCATCAGTGATTTAATGCTCTATAAAAAGCATAACTACCCTAAAAAGACACCTCTCCTGCCACAGTGCCAGAGGGCCACCAAGGAACCTACTGGCTAACCTGCCATTCTTGGAAATATGACAAGGACACAAGCTCAATGACTTCTTCCAACATCAGGTCTGCCTCGACCTGATAAAGGCACATAATTACACAGCCTCATTTATCTCTGCGAGTCAATCCCATCTCTACCTGATGATGGCTTGAACTTTCATGCACCAAACCTGGACTCAATTTCAGATAACATTGTTTCTGGCCTTTCAGCCAACTCCTCCCTTACTCTGGATCGGAATGAGATTTAAAGTAATGTTCTAAATGATGAAGCGGTTTTCTATTGTCAAACTGGCTACACTCCAGAGAAGACCTAAGCAAAGCCATAACCCCTCCCTCTATTAAGCCTGAAGGTTTTATTTGTTATTGGTGTAAAATTAACTGTTATTGCTGTACAGCCAGAGAAATTTAAAACCCAAACATGTATACATTCATTCTTGGTGCAAATGCAGAAGGTGGAAGGAAGACACAATATAATGGGAATTCAATGTTGACAGAACCAAATCAAAAGTTTAAGCAAATAAGCATCTTCATTTTATTGATCTTTCTCTAAGATTCAAACTCTTTCTTTCGAATTAAAAGAAAATGTGTTTTTTTTTATAAAAAAGACATAAATACTGTATTTAAAAGGTTAGAAAATGTACTTTTTGGTAATGATGGACAAAAAAAAAAAGAAATCTTTCAAGGTCTGGATGACCTGGATGTCAAAAACATGACACCCCCTAAACAGAAACAGCCTACTGGAAATAAATAAAAGCTGGGCAAGACTTTCTCAGAGCTATTATTTCTTAGATAATTTGGTGCTCGCTTTTCCTTCTCTCGCTATTATTCTTAGCTTCTGGTTAGACATCAGCCACCTAAAAAGAAAATATTTATTTAGGGGTTTTGAAAAGGCTGGGATCCTTTTTTATTTCTTTCACACCTGTTAAGATCAAACTCTGGCTTTTAAAAAGCAGGGAAATGTGGTATAATCATGGTTCTCTGTGGTCTTTGATTTCCAAAATAGATACTAGAAATAAGTGTTGGTTATTCAGAAGTGTACCCTTTTTGTAGTAGTGCACATAGGCTTGATAAAAACAATACAAACAAACACACACCCAAACATCCATCCATTTTCTGTCATGCTAGTCCCAAGCGAGGGGTGCTGGTGCCTATCTCCAGCTGTCTACGGACGAGAGGCGGGGTACACCCTGAATAGGTCGCCAGTCCATCGCAGGGCAACACAGAGACAAACAGGACAAAAAGAAGCCAATTAACCTAACAGTAATGTTTTTGGACTGTGGGAGGAAGCTGTAGTACTGGGAGAGAACCCACTCATGCTCAGGGAGAACATGAAAACTATATA
>NW_015150492.1:1980599-1991145 GCF_000732505.1 Cyprinodon variegatus
ATATATATATATATATATATATATATATATATATATGTCGACCAAGACATTAGTTTAGATATTTATATTTCCAATTTCATTAAGATTTTACATCAAATTGAACTGAAAGGCAGTTGGCATATGCACACAGTAGATGAGTAAGTGACTAAGGGGGTGTAGGAATCAAATACTGAGAATTATTTGAGCTGCTGAGTCCGACGAGGCTGTTGAGACAGACTCCCTGTCAGTCCTTTGGAGGTAAGAGGGGCTCAACGCAACACTCGCTGAAGACAGAATTACTGAGTGACCACTGTCATTGCCAAAATCTCTTCTAACACAAAAAAGTCACAAAATTTGTTGTCAATCATTTTTGCTAAAAAAAACATTTACCGTACCAAGGGGGTCGGAAAAGTTGATAAATCTAGCAACAAAGATGCTAAATTGGCAATAGTGCCAGCAGTGATGTTGAGTCTCTACCTTTGCTACAAATTGATACCAGCCTCCAATCCAAGCTTTAATGATACAAAGCTGAACACCCCACTCCCAAGGTTTCCTAGAATTATTGAGAATGTTTTGCATTAGAAAAAAACAACCCTTGACACACAGTGGAAGTCAGAAGGGATTGAATGGCAGTAGATGACAAACAAAATGGCCTTATAGTAGGCCTATACACAATCCCATATTACACAGGGGCCTAAATGAGAGGCAATCATCAGGAGCAATTGAATTATTGATAAAACCTAAATTAGTATTGACTGAGGCCATTTCCAGATGGAAATGAGCTTGAAAGAACTAAAATCCTTAAGGAAGTATGACAATCTTGTGAAATGTATTGCCAGGAGTCTTTTGCAGAGATTCAATAATGAAATCTCTGCTGTCTTTGAATATTTGCTGTTTCACAGTTTGCCTGCAGGGACTTAAGGGTAAGACGGTAATATAGAAGGACACTGAATATATAAAATAACAGACAGTTTGTAGGAAGGGTTATTAGTTATTAAGAACATAAAGCTTACAAAATCCAGCAGCTGATATGATCCTCATTGTAAGCAGCTATCTTATTGACAGCACACACTTCTTTCAGCTAAAAAGAAAACAAGTAGAAAGATAATACAATCATATATTATTCACAAGAAATATTCCAAAAGTTTCAGATTTATAGACCTGCTGTGCATTTTATAGACTTAGAAAACCCACTACTATCAAAATAGCAGATATTTAAATGTTAATTTAATTATTACAGTAATTCAATTGATGCACAGACTTTAAAATCCCTTAAGGTTTATTGTCAGAAAGCCATTGCAGGAATGTAGATATATTGTTGTTTGAAGTTTGAATTGTGGATAGAGTCAAACCAAACCCCCTTTTTTGGCTACATGGCCCAAGGTTTGTTGTCCTGCAATTTTTCTAATCAAAATTCAAATGGGATTAAATCAAAACTCAACTCCTCATCCTGACATGTCTGTTATAAAGTCAACCCCCTTTGGGGATGTGTTTTGTTTTGCAAGTTTAAAACAATCACACTCTTTCCTCTTGGTTTGTTAAACTACATTATAGTTTGTGCACATTTTTTTAAATGTACTTCAGAAATATTTAATGAATTCCGAATAAAAATTAAATGTAGTAATTCTTTTTTTATATATGTTAATAGCTATAGGCAGGAATAATCACCCATAGAGCTTTTTCTCACAGGGGATCGGGAAAAGCTTTGAACACAGGACAATGCTGTTGTTTAACAGTCTTCTGAAAAATATGTTTGGGGAGACCATGATGCTTTTCATTTTATGGAGAACTGTTCTTTGTAAAATCATATACAGAATCTCTAGATTAGTTAAAAGAACATAGCTGGCCTTCTCCATCAGCTTGTTGAGCTTCTTTAAATCAATCAATCTGATACTGTTTCCCCAACAGATAATTGCAGAAGAGATGACATCCCTACAATAAACTAATATAAGAATCAGCATTTTCCACCAAACACTGAAGGATCTAAGCTTCCTCACAAAGTAATGTCTTCTTCGCCCCATGTTATAGAAGGCTTCACACTTGCATCTCCAGTCCAATCTGTTGTTCAGATACAAGCTTTAAAAAAAAAAAAATGTTATGCTAGGCTCACACAGAACACCATTTTTTTTTTGCTGTTGGAGTAAAGGATTTCTATGTTATCACTGTGTAGAGGCCCTGAAGCAAAGCAAAGCAAAGGAAGGCAAAGGTGGTGAATTTTGTTTACATTTGCGTCACAAAATCCAACCAGGGAATAAGTGTGGCTCTGAACTCTCTGTGAAGTGGAGACAAGTTTTTTAAACCAAAATGGAAGAGAGAGAAAGTAGTTTTGACAAAGGATAAAATAAAAGATGCTCTTAATAGGTTTGCTCTTTGCTTTTAAAAAGCCATTTTAATTTCCTACAAGGACAGATTTGTCTTCCTCCGTCGGCCAGCTGCTATTTTTCTTTGAATCTAAACTTTTTCCCCCTAAGATATTTGCCATTCTTAAATATAAGTATGCACCGTGAGACAAAAGGGAAGGTATGAGCTGATGGCAGCCTGTCTATACCATGTGAGCTGCTCTATTCTTTTGGGAGATTGAGCAAGGCTTAGTCCAGCTAAAACATTAGCCATTAAATTTTACAACTTTAAAAATTAAAATGCTTTTTTAAGGCAGGAGAAACATTTTTTGACTTTCGTCAATTAATAGAAACCACACTGAAATAAATAATTTTGAAGCCAAATTATGGGCAAGATTAAAACATAAGTACACATGCTTATGTTTGCCTGGCATGAAAGCAAACTGCAACACATGAAGCAAGATTAAAGCTGTATCTATCCGATATGCAATGTTATCAAATGCATTTGCCATCCTAAACACCAAGTCATATTTCATCAACAATTGAAGTTAGTATAAGTCTAAAAGACTAGCAACTCAGATAGCTTCTTGTAAAATTTGAGGAAAAAAATATCTTGCTTTCAGGAGCTCAGTAATTTTTGTGTTACTGTGTCATTCAACTGTTAGTGGGATTACTACAAACTGAAGCAACTTGTAAGATTGGCCCCTCAGCCAAGAAGTGGCAACATAAAAACCCACAGAAAAGCAAATGGATAATGAGGCACATAGTGTAGAAAAGTCAGGATTTTTTTTTTACAAAATCATCATATAGAAACATTCAAACTTCACATGGGTTTCAGGTTATCTCTATAAAAGTACTAATGAAGCTTTATGAAAGAAGGTTACATGACTGACACCTCACCTTAGGCTGATATCACCAAAGCAATGCAGAATATTTGATGTTGCGGGGTCGAGCACACTGGTACTGGACTCTTCATCTGTGGAGACCTCCACCCTGGAGTGACAAATCAAACTTTTTTCTATTTGCCAATCTGCCAAACCAAGGAGTCTTGATTTGGCAGTTACCGGGTGAAAGTTACCTTCCTGACCCCATTTTTTCAAGTATAAAGTTTAATCTAAGGGCGATTAGGTTGCAGAGAGTTTTTTCAGGAGTTGGGCTCCAACTCTTAGTTCAACTTAAGGAAACCCATGATGCATCAGCAGACTAAGAGATAAGGCATAGCTCCTTTCTTTCCCAACATGACTGCGCATCAGCACACAAAGCAGAGTCCATAAAAGACACCATAAAAAGGTTTGGAGTGGATGAAGATGGCTTGCCCACTTAAAATCTCTCCTTTTTTCTCTAAACTTGAACTAAAATCCAGTCATATACTTCTCACCTGTCACCTGATTAAGCCTTAAAAGGTTTGCTCTCAAGATTAAAAATTCACCACATCAGTCTCATCAATGTAAAGTGTAAACATTTTGATTTGCATAAAACAGACTTCAGTTTTGGGCTGTCACCTTGTAAATTGAAAATTTAGGATATTCTCTTTAAGGGAATATAAATCTGTTAAAAAATAATAATCTCCCTTAAACATACCAAAAACATAATGATAGATTATATATTTATAAATACATTTCAGCAATACTTTTAAATATTTTAGAGTAATTTTTTCACCCTAATTGTGTTTTTTTTTTTTCTGCAGCCATACAGTTACATTGAGCTCAACATCTCCTCCTCTCTTAATTTAGAGATATGGAACATATTTTTTTTAAGTTATTTTAAAAAGAAACAGACAATGGGACTCCACATTACCTCGAGGGGACTTGTAAGAGAAGAGAGGGCAATTCTCAGGTCTATCGTCAGATCTCACCTCATTTTCTGAGCGCCTTCAGTAATGGGTGTTTTTACAGTAGGTCATGGCAGAATCAGATTGGATTGACAGGGTGAGATCTTGCTGTGTATGTGAAATGAAACGCTGGGTCTGTGATAGATTAGGAGGGAGATGAAGTAGACTGCTACACTTGAGTCTGAGACAGTCAGGTGTGAAATTAAACTGGAAACCGACACGGACGAGGATTGTTCAATGCAAAATGAATCGACATATGACAAATATATTTAAATAGTGTATATTTGAAGAGATACACATTCGACTCAAGACCTTTTCTGTAAACACTGCAATTCTGTTGGGTTTATGAACATGGTCTCACTCAGTAAATTTACATTGTTTGCTTCACAGCACCAGACCATGGACTTTTACGATAATGAATAAAATATAAAAAGGCTGCTTGAAAATGGCTACAATAGCAAACTTACGGTAACATAGACATTTTTGTCGTTTTCTTCTCCAACAACTGCAATTGAAACAACAGATAACCAGCATTTATCAAACATTCAACAGCAATACTACTTCGGCAAATATTTAGTCGTCAAAGTACAGCTGTGATAAAAGGCCTTTGCAAACAGGACTACAATAGGACTAGGGATCTATCCAAATAGTATAAATCGGTGGGGACAATTAAAGCAAAGTGGAATTACATTTCCGCTAGCAATATGCTTCCTAACAATGGTTCATTTAGCAAAGGAACCCTCCGATGTTTCTATTCTATAGTTTTGCCACAAACCTCTATATGCAGGATGTAAAAGCACAACCCACCTCAAAGAGTTTAACAAAAATACACTATTTCATAATGTGCGCTGTGTGACAAATACAAATTTGTTGTCTCATTTTGATAAGCGTTATCCACGTGGGTTTCTGTTGCATGATTATGCCTATAAACCTAAAGGCTGTCGGCACAGCTGTCCAGAGTTCGTTCCTACCAAGTATAATATTCTTGCTGTTGACCAAACGAAAGGTGGAGAAAGAGGAGCCCGGAACATCAGCTATTAGCTACTATTTGCGCAATTCTGAGGGTCAGATTTTTCCAGTTTTGTGCATTTTCTCACAGAAATTTAACAATTGCAGGGGGAAAATATTAAATAGATTTTCATGTTTGGTCAGGTGTTCACTTTGAAATTTGAAATTGGAAAAACCGATTACAGTTCCAGTAATTAGCAAGAAAGTTAGCAGGACAATGTCATTTTAAGTGGGACAGTCTGGGATTTGTCAAAAATACAACCATGAAATTGAATAAATATATATATACTTTGAGAGCATTTTCTTCAATCCAAATATTTTCGACCTCTGCTATACTGAATGTGTTTCTTAGTGTTTTGTTGAAAAAACAATACTGGTGGACTAATTTATTGTAATGATGCAGTGGTTGCCTGAGCAAATTCTTCAACTATAAATAATATTTCACACTTCTTATTCCTTAGTTGTAAATCACTTCTGAATCATCCTTAGGCTGGCTGGTTGCACCAACTCCGTAAACTCTATACACTCTTTTGACTGCTGAAACCGACTAGACCTCATACAAGTAGGGGGCCTAATCGAGCTATATCTTTGTGCTTCAGACATTTCGAAAAACATGGAGGCAGCAGAGACATGCCTTACTAATAGGGTTGGGCATGGAGAATCGATAATAGATTGGAACAGGGTTTAACATTTTACTTCTCCTGAAATGTTTACAATTTTTTTATTCCTAGGCTTCCTAATATCAGCAAAGAAGAATCCACCAGAGACAACTGCTCACCTTGTTGTTGCTGGTTTTACTATTTGCATCCTTATATGTCTCTGACTGCAGCATTTTTTTGTATTTGCAGCAGTTTTCTGTTTCCATTCATTTTTTTTTAATTTATTTTTTTTTTGCAGTTTTTTCTGCTGCATTTGTTTTTTGTTAGCAAGTTTTGGAGTTTACGTCACTAGTTTTTTTGAAGCTCGTTTTGCTGCTCAGTTGCTGCTATCTCTAGCTTGGTTCTTTGTAGCTCACAGCGTTTGCAGCCTAGAACATGTTGTTGCAGCTTCTGTGTTTACTGCACATTTGCACTTGTCGGTCAACGTATAACACCTCCCCCCATTCAGATCAGGTAAATAAATCATAAAATTGTCTTATACAGCATAAGTATCACAGCATCAGAAAGTGGATAGATTTAAATGTGTCTTAGTTGTTTTGTTTTCCAGAAAGCTCCTTAAGAAAATTTTATTTTGTGAAAAGAAAATTCATAAAACTATATTAGAGTTCATATGTGTAATATTTATATACTGGCTGAAAATAACTATGTGATTAAAGGTATTACATTTCATTGATAAATTAAGACAATTTCATTCAGACAAAACTCCGGTTAGGCAGCTCTTTTACATTATGTAAACTTTAATGATCCTTTTTCGATAAAGAATTGGAATCGATAGAATCAGAATTGAGACAAATAATAGCCAGAATCATTAAAATGATGCACTCCCCTACTTATTACCACCTCAGTTTTTCTTTGGGGTTTTCATAATACTTTGCAGTACTTTTCGTAAGGATAGCCTCTGACTAAAGCAAATATTGCACATCACTTTGGTTTTGTCTGAATTACGTCTTTTTTCTTCAAGTCCTGATTATAATTGTAAATTTCCCTACACAATGAAGTTCTGAGAAGCAGTTTGGGAGCTTTGAGAGCACCACCAAAGACAAATCAAGTATATCCAGGGATAGATGTACCACAGTTTGAGAACCAGTGTCTATCATAAAACATTTTTTTTTTTTTTTAACCAAAGACATTGTAAAGGTTATTTTTCTGCTCCAATGCTCATAATAGTTTAGGAGTTGCTGTAGGGAAATGGTCAGAGTAAGCTGTATGAGCGCCAAACATCAGGTCAAGACAATAAAATATGCATTATTAGGTTTTTGCATGCATGGTTGGATTTTGTAATCTTTTAATGTGCTTGCTGCCCAATTTGCCATAAAGTATAGCTATTTAATTATCTAGCACTTTCTATTTCTTTCATACCTGGGAATGAAACATATGTATGTTTTCTTTTCAATTTGCAGCATAGATTCTCCTTTGTATTTATTTCCCATTTAAAGTTTGTCAAACTATTATAGTTTAAACCAGATATTTACATAAACTTTTTTAAAATGCAAAAGGCCTTGGTTTTCTCAGCATCTGAAATCAACTCTATTATCCTTTTTGTCAACATTCCCAAAATCATGTATGCCTTTAAAATTACAGGCAAAGCTCTGGTGACAATGGTATGAGTCTAAACACACTATTCATATTGTAAATACAGAGGTGGTGGAATCATGTTCTCAAAATGTTTTCCTGCATGATGGGACGAGTGAACCTTGCAAAAAAAGATATGACGAGAAAATAATATTTTTTGGAAATTAAAGCAACAGGTCAAGAGTTAAGTTGGGAAGTCAATAGTGACACTTTAATGATTAGTAGTTTAAAGCTGCGATAGGGAGTTTTCATAACTTTGTACCTAGCCTAAAAAATTTAACAAGCACTCCTGACTAATCCTCCTTCATTTTTGTACGACACATTCAATAGGAAACAATCAATTAAAGTAGAATAGTACCGGTACATGCTGTGCGGGGGAAGGGGTGTGAGCAATGTTAACATGGCGGTGAATGACGCTGCTATGATTCCTTTAGGCTTTACAATTTGCAGTGTGTTTTGCAAATGACAATAGGACCAGTGAGAGGAGGCGGATTTTTTTTTAAATTGATTATCTCTCATATTTTACTGTCAAGATTTATTGACAGTTTTGTCCAATTTAGCAAACAGATTAAGGAAATATTTATATCTATTACACCTTTAAGGATGACAAATAAGATTTGGCATTTATGATCCTTGGGTATATAGTATAAGTTGGAGAATCTAGACTTATTTAATTTAGATTTGAGTATTTGTTTGTTTTATTCATTCTCAAAATTCTAGTTCTCTGCAAATGTGTTCTTACCCTATTCCAGTCTAACGTTTGTTTTGTTGTTGTTTTTTTTTTTTCTCTTGATGACCTTTATATATTTTTTTTCACTGAGAGTAAAAAATCTAAAAAAAAAGGAGTTGTTTTTACTTTGCACAAATTATTTTATACTGTTTATGCAAAACAGACAGAAGAATAAACTTATGTGCAGAAACAAATCGAAATATTTTGTTGAATCAACCAAAGGAAAAATGTACAGAAAACATAGATGGACAAACAACTGCATCAGGAACAATAGCTGATTTTACACTTTTGATAAATAGGATACTTGGATTTATTAGCTTATACTGTATTAACTGACAGATTGATATGAAGAGAGTGATATGGAGGCAAAGACTTAGAATACAAACACATTTGATTTATAACTACTTATGGGAAAATATACAAGACAGTTCTCAGTCGAAAAAAACTCTCCAATCAAAATCCATATATCATGCTTCTATGCACCAAGTATGTGTGTTTGTGTGTCAGTCTGTACTGTACTTGTGTCTTCAGGGATGAGAAAGTAGAGTGTGCTGAATTATTGAGTTGAATTTTCACGGGCTGAAGGTCAGTGAGTGAGGGGGAAACCGGGCCTGATAAAAAATTGATGTCTTCATATTGTCTCCTGAGCCAAGTACCTTAATTCTGAATATTGCAGAGAATTTTTTTTCTAAACTCTACGCTTTTCAATTTGTTTCTTGTTAAAGATTAAAAACTATAAATATATCAAAGAAGTAAAAAATAGACCTTAAGACAATGGGCAGTTTGTGAAAATAACACTATTAGCCACTTAAAAATATATGATTATTATGTAATAATTGTGAATTTAGTCTCCATTTCATCTCATCTTTAAGAAGATTTATATGCCCCCTGTGCAGTGAAACTTTATTCCACTAAGATTTATCCAGCAGGAGAAATCTATTGTGGACTAATTGGATTATCAGTGGAGTATTACAAAATGATCTCTCAGCTTCGCCTGTAGTCCTCTTAATGAGCTCCATCCTCATAAACTCAGTGCTGGCCTTCTCTTATGGCCTAATTGATATTTCATTAGTACCTTTCTATTTATGATTTTAATGGCTTGTTCTATCACAGTAACAGGCGGGGCAGCTAAAGGGGCTTACCCAGGGGTTTTTGGTGAATATATTGTCAGCTTCAATGTGACGCAATAAAAAAAAAATCAGGATTTATGATTTTACCCTTTGGAAACATGGTTTGCAAGAGCAAGGAATCATTAACCAGATCACAATGCTGATGCGCTTTGAGAACACATGCAAATTGTAGGTTTGGTGGTAGTTTGAAAGCATAATGCAGAATGTGTCAATTTAATTAGAATAAATAAAGGCTACTAGCATTTATTTGTTTTAAATAGAAATGTAGCTGACAAAACTACAGGTTTTATAAAATAATTATACATAAAAAAATGCTGTATTAATTGCATGGTAATTGTAAAATGAACTGTTTATTTAAGATATAGTTTTTTTGTGGATCCATATTTAAATCAGTCTGTCCAATTTCTTTGAAACACATGTTAGTTCAACCTTAATATCAGTACGTCTTAACTGGTTTGAGAGGCTTCTATTGAAAAGAGATGGCTTTCTTATTACTCCCTTTTCTGCGATATCAGAGGGAATAGTGAAGGAATGAAAATGCTTTTAGGCAGTGGATAGGGGAAAATACATGGTTTTCTTTTTAATCTAAAATAAAAATGCTTACAAAGAAAGGGGATCTGAGAGTGTCTCTCAACTGCTGAATGATTGCAGTCTGCCTTAAAAAATCGTACTCAAGAGTGTTGAAGAGCAGGCGCCAACTGATTGTTGAGACTGAGGAGGAGTACTGTGTCTTTGATCCAGTTTTAGGAATAATGGACAGTATCTTTATCCTTGAGGATTTGCCCAGGGGGGTCATAGAGTATAGTTTTTCAATGCCATGTTTTTTTTGTGGAACTGGAGAAAGCTTACAACAGTGTCCCTTGAGGTATTTCATGATTGGGTTCTTTCCAAGGGTTAGCTTGTCCTTGTAAGGAAAGAGCTGTGTCTGCATTTTTGGGACAAAGTCAAGTTTTTTCCAGTGATGGTTAGTAAAACCCATAGCATACCTTTCTCACTGATTCTGTTACTGATCCTGAAAATGAAAACTTTCTGAGGATCAGAAACTTTGGTAAAGAGAACCAAAAAAAAATCTTTAGATTAAATTGGTCTGTCTATATTCTGTATACACCCAACATTCACCATGGTTGATGAGTCATCGAACAAGAACACAGATATAAGAAGCTGAAATGAACTTCCTTCATCTGGTGGAAAATCCAACCTAATTCATTTCTTCTAGCCTGGCAACATCCTTATATCGCAGAGATGAAGCTGGACAGACGGATGGATGGATGGATGGATGGATGGATGGATGGATGGAT
>NW_015150492.1:1991155-1994908 GCF_000732505.1 Cyprinodon variegatus
GGATGGATGGATGGATGGATGGATGGATGGATGGATGGATGGATGGATGGATGGATGGATGGATGGATGGATGGATGGATGGATTACATGTTGATTTCATTGTAAAATGAAGAAAAGCAAAAATCTCTCATCAAACAAATACAAATTAGGAAAAATTTAGATTAATGTACGTGATAGGAAAAGTTTCACAGGTTAAATGCAACTCAACATAATTTTCAAGCTAGAAAAGGTCATGGAGACTATTACAGAACACAACAGAACATAGAAACTGTTCATATACCTATACATCCCTTCCATCCATCCATTTTCCATCACGCTTATCCCAAGCGGGGTCGGGAGGGGTGCTGGTGCCTATCTCCAGCTGTCCACGGGCGAGAGGCTGGGTACACCCTGGACAGGTCGCCAGTCCATCGCAGGACAAATACCTATTAAATATTAAAACTATCTTGTTGTGCAAAGAGAAGTATGAAAAAAAAACCTATAACAATAGAGAAGCCTAGAGAACTCAGCAGGGACCAAAAAACTAAACACTCTCCACTTGCTGCAACCCTAACTCTTTTTACAGCCTGAATCGTGCTAATGTTGGACATGGTTGACATTTTATTTCAGGTGTAGAGTTTTATTTGTCAATAAAGGTGCCTGTACAGAGAACCATTTTCACATATCTCACCGTGCAGCTGTTTTAAGACCTGTGGTTGGCACTGCAGTTAGTTTGAATTGCTCCTTGGACCACAGCATTGAACACAATAGCAACAGAGCAGTGAGAGGGTATTTTATGCAGCAGAGCTCATTAAGGTAAGACTAAAGTATGCTGCATCTCAAAGCTGCTGTGACCTATACGGTATATATTTGTTTTTCCACCTCGATGCACTTCACACAGCCAACAATGTGGATATGCGATCTATCACACAGTAACAAGCACCACATCCAAGCAGGCTCATTACAAGCAGGGGCCACTCGTCTAATGACTTCTGTGAAAGCAAATCCTTGCTGTGTTTGAGGATGCTGGTCACATGAGTGTGGCTGCTTATACAGGGAGTGTCCACGACCGCATTACAACGGGGAAAGAGCAAAGCCCTGCACAGTGGCTTTGCTCTGATCAAAGGAATAGGACTTTGATAAATGCTGTTCATTAGGCACACCCGAGTAGGTTGAAGGAATAGGAGTCAGACATCAAGGGAGAGAAACAGAAAACAGAATGAAAGAAGAAAAGGGAGGAAGGGAGAGAATTTAAGAATTGGCTCTGACGGCTAAGATCAGTTAAATTATGCAACAGTGTGGAAACAATAGACATTCCAAATTTATTTTTGCCTAAAGTTACCTTTTAACTTCCAAATCTGGCCACCGGGTGGAGACAACTGTCTTAGCAATAAAAGATCCTCTTGGTGAGCCCCTCATTGGCAGTCTGCACATCACTCTGACCTGTAGCGTTTTCAGTATTAATCTAAAATAAATGGGGTAGTGTGTCAGTGGGAGAAATAATGTGTTAATGTGTGGAAATGACTAATGGGGAGCCATTTAAAATATAAAAACACACACTGTGACTGTGTGAGTAAAACCCACTGCCCTACAAGTGTACCTGACGGATTGTTTTATGGATGGAAGGTGACACACACAAAATGGGGAATGACAGATGAAGTCATTCTCCACTCATTAATATCAACAACTGGTTGATGAGCTCGGACTCAACCTTCTCTGTCTGGGTATAAGTTAAGCTTTGCCCGAGGTGCTCCTGTACGGCAAAGACATCATTACTGTACAGGAAATCTGAGCTTTAATGGTTTAATGTGTTCACAGAATTATATTATTTGACGGCCAGGAAGAAAATAATGCCCAATCACTATCAGTTTTTTTATACTGCAGGATAGCAAATTGATTTGTCATGCTATTCCCTTACCTCTGCACTGAAAAAATAGGCAAAAACCAACGGTCAAAAGAAGTCTTTTCAGATGCCATAGATTCAATTTTGAAGATATAAATACTATTTCCGAATCCGGTCCTGAGAGGTTGAATAAACCGACAGCCAGTTGGAGGAATCTCTGATTTAGACTGTTATTTGAACGTACTGTGCACACAGAGGCCTTATTCATATATTCGATTGTGTTCAAAAGCAATTCAATTTCACATTATTTCACCAGGAAAATCACTGAGCATCTATATTGCAACTCAGAGGCCCTTTGGGGATATATTGTATTTGAAAAGCATCATAAAATAAACAGAGTCAGTACAAATAAAGCATATTAATAGTCATTAAATCAGCCAATGTTGTATTTTACAATAAAATGTATGGAAATGGTTCAAAACATCAACATATCACCTGATCCTTTATCCATGCAACCAAGAATGCTTCTTCCAAATGTAAACTGATCATTTGAATATTGGTTAGTTAATTGTGCAGGCATGCTGCTTCACAGTTTATAGATAGTCTAGATAAGTTGTTTGGCAGGAATATCCCCTTTGTTACTATTTAGTGTCTATCAATGCTTAAATTATTTGGTTCTCCTTGTTAGCTCCTATGTCAAGCGACAAAAACACTGGATCCTCCATAAAGATCCAGAAGAATATAAATATATTAAAAAAAATCAAATTTTTTGCATCAGCATATAACATTTCTTCTGTTTTCTTTTGCGTTAGTTACTATTAACAAAACATGCACATAGATTCTTATTCTTAGAAAGGTGGCCTTGTGGGGGGATAATGAGGATTTAGTTTATGATGCAAATGAATCATAAGAGAGAAACTAGAGAAAATATCAATCAGCAACCAGTGCAAATCCAAGGGGTGAAGCTAAAAAAATATCTCTTCTGACTGTGTCTTTAAATAATACATTCTTTCTTAGTTGAAATCACAATCAGTGTGTGTGTTTTATTAAGAGCTTACAGGATATATCAACATAAATGACTGCATAGTTGTAAAGATGTTAATTTACGAATGATCATCTGAAAAGTGTGCAATGTATGCATCTCACCACTTTGCAGAATGTTCCTCTGTTGAAGAGGTTGCTCCGTCAGTCTCCAGTTTTCTGCAACCTTAAAAAAGTTTTATTTTAGGTCTGCCCTGCATCCAGTTTCCTTAACAGGCACTTTCTTTTAATGTGCATCAAAGCATATCTTGATAATTGCTAAATAATAGCATGCATATTCAGATATGTAATTTTAGTCAGTGGACAGGGCGTAGATTTTCACAAATTCAGCTGCTATGGTGTGACAGCCGGCTGTCACACTCTGAAGCTGTGTGGTAACTTTTACATTTTTCATTTTCAAAATGATTTGCACATTTCATATATTTTCATTAGCCTGACTTTAAGTTAGCTTTTTGCAGTGCATACATTTGGTTAACTTTATTTGTCAGGTTGTTTATTGTCAAGATGCAATTGATGAATTTCTTTTTCCTTTGAGTTGCCAGTTTCTCTGCTGGTGGAGGGCTGCAATGAGCTCCAGCTTTCCTCAATTGGTTGTTGCAGGCTAATCAGTGGGTCAAACCATTTGTAATGACAAGGGATATTTTTTTTATCAATTGTTTAAATATTCTTTGCTTGGGTAATTTTGTTAATTAGTTAGATTTAAAATTTTTGTGTATTTAGTTTCTGGCCAGTATTTATCTGTTTAATTAATTTGTTAGTCAGTTATCCCCCTTGTGTGTCAACAGTGGTCTGATCAGCCACTATTTAAGTTTCCCTAATGGTCAGTTTGTGCTTGAGTTGTTTATGTTATAGTAGGGTGACCATATTTTCATCTTGAAAAACCAGGACAC
>NW_015150492.1:1997387-1998533 GCF_000732505.1 Cyprinodon variegatus
TAAAGAGACGTTCTAGTCCACAATTGCATAGGGGACCAACCAGGTGTCAGCGACGGGGCCCCTAAGCAACTGCAATATCTGCTTACCGATAGTTACGACATTGCTTTCGGGCTCCTGGAATTTTGGCCCCTGATACAGTGATATACAGTAGGCCACACTCCCCAAAGCAGGCATTAGTGTGAGGGGTCACTGTCAGCTCATTCTCCCCAGCTGGGATACAAACCCAGGCCTCCTGTTTGCATGACACGAGACTTACCGCTTGAGTTAGCCAGCCGCAAGCCGCTTAGTTGATGCAAACATGAATGACAATAAAGATGTCTAACTCTATCTAAAATCTAAATTTCTGGTTATTTTACATTTAGTTATTTTTTTTTTATTTGTAAAACTATAAGTGTTTTTTACTTTCATTTAGTGATAAGAGATAATTGCACACATTTAAAATTAAAACGCACCTCTCACAATCTTTTTGCCTTCTAGACCTTGTCAGGTCAGAGCATCTGATTACTTAACTGCGTTTTTCTTATACACTACGGCATTAACATCTTAAATGTTTATGCATACAAATGAAAATTCCCTCATAAAGCCTTGAATGAAGCCCTTTATCACATTTTAAATCAGAAGACGACTGCAGAATTGAGTTGTGTTTCAGAGATTAAGTAATTTTGATATATTCCTTAATAAAGATTACTGTAAATTGTGATTTCTGCAGATAAAATACATCTAAAAAAAGACATAAAATAATAGGGAATTTTGAATGGTTGATGTTAAGAACTCAACTAAATCAAAGAAGATTTGATTTACCTGAAGTGTTTTCTTCATTATTCTCTTGATTAATGGATCTGAGAAAAGCATTCAAAGTGCCATCAGCTGAACAGGAAGCATTTTTGTTTGGTATCTTGTCAAGCACTAAGCACCTCCTTGTGTGGAAATTAAATGCTGTCACTTTGGCCCAGGATGTGTCAAGCTACTTCTCAATGAACTAGAATGGATCTCAGTGGGATCCTCTGCGGAAAATCAGTCAGTGGCATTTTTATCTGGCTCAGATCACTGGATGTTGGTATTGAGCACTTAGAACAAAACAAAACTTTACTAAAATACAAAAAAAAAAAATTTTGATATAAAGAAAAAAAGTCAAAGAACCTGATT
>NW_015150492.1:1998904-2001092 GCF_000732505.1 Cyprinodon variegatus
ACAAGCCAAAAAACTTTGATTTGACATTCAATACTCAATTTCTTTACTTATTTCCTCTATTGAAAAATAGAAATTTATTTGAGCAGAAGGTTTATTTTCGATTTCTTATTTTGTATGATTGCACCATTATTTCTTTACATGAATCCATTCGATTTTTTGTGAAAACAAAGGCCTTACTAAGTAACAAGGTGAGCAAAAATGACCACAGACCAAATATAGTTGAGCAGCTGAGAAGAACAAAACAAAATGAAGAAAAAATGAGCAGCAGTCCCTCAAGGTGAGTGGCACAGACGCACACCGAGATGGACCCTAGTCATGGACCTTGAGAAGTAATGAACCAGTCCTTCCATATTATCTCCAAATGCATCCACCAAAGCACAAAGGACATGTAGATAATCTTCTTTTTCCTTTCCCCTTCATCTCCTATGCTCTCTTCTGAAAACGAATGTTACACACAACTCATCCCTCACAACACACACTGTAAACCAGACCTGCCTGGCCGCTAGACAGAGGCATATATCTGCTCTTGTTTCCAGGTAATAAAGAACTTCAGATATAGCCAGAGAGGAGAAGAGAGAAGGAGAGGGTGTGAGTGTGTGTGAAAGGTGGGGAGTGGGAGTGGGATAGGATGAACTACTGTGGCAAAGAAACCCATTTATTAAAAGACTGAAAAGACATCCTGAGCAGTGAAGTGAAAATAGGATTCATGGTGCTGTTGCCCAACAATAAAATGATTATGAGGAGTGAATTACAAACAGGAGGTCAAAGTGAACATAATATATTGAACAACAATTGCTCTCCGACCTGAAAAAATTAACTAAGAATGATTTTATTTTTCCAGTGAAGAAGTCCCGGCTGTATTTATTTGGTCTAAAGCTAGATAAAAAAAAAAAAAAAAAAACTTTCCTTGTTTGTATCAGTAGATGTTTGTGGCTTTTGATGTGGCTTTTTGCATGAAGTTAGCACCAGATAAAAACAACAGAAATCCAGGAAAACAAAAAAATCTAAATAAACAACTAAATGAGGTATTGCGTGAGTGGAATGACACAGGGAAAAAATGTTAAACATGCTTACTTAAAATTATTCCATTAAATTTAGTTTCTTTAATGTGCCAATTCACAACACATGTAATCTTAAGGCACTTTACAGAGACAATTCAACCAGATCATACAGTCAAATTGATTCCAAGTTTTCTAAGGAAAATCAGCTGATGGAATCGACTCATTGACTCTTCAGCAATCCCTCACACTAAGCATGCTTGTAGCGACAATGGAGAGGAAAACAGGAAGAAACCTCCAGCAGAATCAGGCTCAGTGTGATCGACCATCTGCCAAGGCCGACTGTGGTTCAAGGAGACGGAAGCAGACACACAGAAATAAGCAGAGATAAAAAAGGAAACTTTCAACCAGCTCCACAGGGGGCACTGTCCAGAAAACACACAGCCAGGTAGATGAGCTCTGAGCCAGCTCCCATGTCAGAGGATATAAGGGAGCACATACAGTTAGTCACAGTCAGAGAAACAAGAATATACTGAAAAATAGGCAGAGCTCAAACATCTATAAACCAAGGTGTTAATGAGAGCAGCAGAGCTGATATTACTCTCCAGGATGGTGTAACAGCCAAACAGACTAGATGAAACTACTATGAGAAAAGCAGATAGAGCATAACATTAGAGATTGAACTAAGAAATTCAGCACAATGGGAGAGTAGAAATAGAATGAAGCAGAACGATGAAATGGGGGTCTCTATTTCCTCCAGAAGTCTAAGCCTATAGCAGCATAACTATAGAGATAGCTCAGGATAACCTGAGCCACTCTGACTATAAGCTTTATCAAAAAGGGAAGTTTTAACCCTCATGGACTAAAACGGGTAGTTTGTTCCACAGGAGATGAATCTGATAACTAAAAGATCTGCCTCCCATTCTACGTTTAGAAGTTCTAGGAACCACCAGTAAACCTGCAGATTGAGAGCAAAGTGCTAACAGTTAGTAAACAAGCTGTTTTTGTTAATGAGAGTTTTAAGATGTCAACTATATAGTGAGACTAGTTGACTCATTTCTTCTTTTTAAGTACATCCTTTCCTGGCAGCTAAGAAAACAGAACTGTGGGTTTGGTTGCTTTATAGTGTCAGAGGCCGATTTGTTCAACAAGGGCCTGTAATAGAATATTTACAAACAGAAAAGCTGCTG
>NW_015150492.1:2001372-2013631 GCF_000732505.1 Cyprinodon variegatus
AAACAGAACTGTGGGTTTGGTTGCTTTATAGTGTCAGAGGCCGATTTGTTCAACAAGGGCCTGTAATAGAATATTTACAAACAGAAAAGCTGCTGTTTTCTCCCCTCTTATTTCTTTTGTGAATGGTGGTGTCTGTGGAGGGGAGGTGGGGGCTTCACATGATCTCAAGACAAAGCAGACCAGATAGATGAAAAAGCAAGTGAGAAAGGCTTTTTTGCAGCGTTTTAGTGCATTTTTCATGTAGATTTTGAGCAAACTTTGAAAATGTAGAAAAAGACAAATGCAAATTAGATGTGTTTCATCCATTGGAGCAAATCAATCCTGCTACGCAAAGCGTTGATGTTGACGATACTCTTAGTGATAAACAGAAAGCAGAGGCAGCAAGCTTGCCTAAACCACAGACCAGTAATAGAAGAGATATTAATGAATATTTTTGATTTGGATAATTTTACTTAGTTTATGATGTCATTTAGTATTAGTGATGGTAGATGCCATGCAGAGACGTCGAGAGAGAAGTTCAATTTTGTTTGCATTCAGGATGCTGGCAGTGAAATCAGAACCTTTTCCACCAATTTGTTTCCATTTTATCTTAAGTGCATTTACTTTTTGAAATGTAGTAAGTTGATTATAATTTTGCTGTTTCCATCAAGCTAACAGCCAAAACGCAGTAAAATTGGATGCTTATTAAATCAAAGTCAGAGTATATGCAAGGTAAGAATCTTTTAATAAATGTGGTTATTTATTATTTGTATAGCTCTTTATCTGCAGTATAAAAAAGCCAAAGATATTATACATGCTTTGCACGAGTAATTTATACTATACACAATTTTAGATTTAAGAAGCAAAAAAAATTATATAACTGACACAGTCCCTCTGGTTCATGTAGTACATTGGAATTATTGTGCAAAAATATAAAGAGTCATTACCGAGCAGCTTAATATTGCTCCTCTAAGGCCAGTTTAGTGTTTATTTGGCCCTATGGTTGGAGTAATTGTCTTCCTGAAAAATCCACACTCATCTCTTCTTCAGGTTCTTCAGGAATTAATTTCCTAATTTGTCCTTATGAGAGTGTTGGCTTAGTGTATATGAGTGGTGGCCTATGGTTAGAGCAGTGCGCTTGTGCTCTGAGAAGGTTGCAAGTATCCGGTTTGATTCCCACAGCCTCCACTCTGGGTCCCTAAGCAAGGCCCTTACATCCATACTGCTCCCCAGGAACTGCAAAATGGCAGCCCACTGCTCCCCTTGGGGCTGGGTTGATAATGCAAGAAATGCAGAGAAGAATTTCTCCAATGTGAGATTAATAAAGTTAAATTATTATTATGTTATTATTATTTTCCTTGGTTACATTTTATGAAATCTTCCTGCTGAAAAATCTTCTACGCTGAAAAAACAACCCAGCACCTTGAGGTGTGCATCCCCTTACTTCCGTTTTCGTTTAGTGTTTTGGGTGATGTGCAGTGTTAGCTTTCAAAGAAAGAAAAAAATGTAAATTTTTCATCGCACCTGACCAGACTCTATTACAACCATTTTTTACACACTTGTAAAATTGTTCTGCAGCAAACTACTAACACGCTTCAACAAGCCTTTTCTTCAGAAACAGAGTCTCTCACAGTGAGGGTTCATAGAGGCCAATGTGTTGGAGTGCATCATTAAGACCTGCAGCAACTAATTCTAGGTTTTTTGAAGCTCTCTGCAAGCTGTCCTTGACTCTCAGGCAATTCTTCTAAAAATACCTTTGATCCCTTTGCAACAAATAGTGTAAAAAAGGCCTGGTTGTTTCTAGTTTTAAGATTAAATTATAATTTTTGTATTCCTGGACTGTAGCAACAATAAGATACTTAGAAGTTTAGAAATATAACTGTAATCAGCATGTTTTGGTTAATCTTCTACCAAGAGAAGATGATTTTTTGGGATATTCAGGTGATAAAACAATTTTATTCTGCATGTTTTAGGATTAAAACTTCGCTTTTGTACTGATAGGGGATAGGAATACTTTTACAAAGTTGACATATTATGCTTCTTATGGGGTAAATATCCCTCCTATAAGTGAGGAAAAATGTTTTGTACCCATGTTCTAAAGAAAATACACATGGATTCTATATGCAGTAGGTGCATGTTTAGAGAAAGACAAGCAGTAAACTTAAACCGACTATACCGATATTATGGATGCTGTCCAAAGCTGTTCATGTTGTGGTTTAGCCTAGGAAGATATTAACTTACTGCTGCTACTCTCTTGGGACATCTGGGTTTCTGTGTGTCTCACATGCTCTTTGATAACAACTCCACTAATACCAGTGCTGTCTCTTTAAATGATTTTCCCTCTGCATTTATTTTTTCATGTGCATAAAAGATCTTCTTCACTAAATGTTCTTGTAAACTGGATCCAGTCAGCAAATATGTGTTTACCTTTTGCATCTTCCATTTCTTTATTTTTGTGTGTCCTGTTTTGCCAACAGTAGCTCCATCCAGGAGCTCAATTTATTTCAAATATTCTTATTTTTTAACTGCCATAATGTGAAATTTAAGCCCCTGTCACACCTTGACGATTTAGACCAGCGGATGCCTTACGTTAAAAAATCTGGGAAAAACACTAGCATACGTTGGTAATGGGTACATTTTGTGTAAGTGAGTACGCTAAAACACGCTGGCACACGTTGACATACATCAAGTACGTTAACAACACATATGCCAGCATATGTTAGACGTGGGGCATACGTTACAGGTAAGTTATCTGATCGCTGACACATCAAGCATAAGTGCTCATAAGTCGTGGCGTCTAGCTTATCCAAAATGTTTGAGTAACTTGCGTATAACTTATACATAACTTATCAAGAACTTATCTCTAACGCATATCTACGTATCTGACATTTTCCAGATGACCGCTGAACATGTTTCCAACTTACGTATCGGCAGCATTTTGGTATAAAAGGGGGTTCAGAGGAGGAAACCGTCAGTACTCTTCCAGACTACATCCTCATCATGGGTTGAGCGAGAAGTTGAGTGTGATGGATCCTCCCTGCGTTCACGCCCACGACCAACAACCATCCTAGTAGATATGATGTGAAATCTGCTACGACTGCAAACCTTCTTTCTTTCTTTTTCCTTTTACTTTTTGTTTATTCTTTTTTTGGGGGTGCTGGCAGTAAACAGCAGCTAAGTTAATACCACAATCAGGACACTGGCTTGTGACATTTTGAAGGGCATTACGCTGCCATGTGTTATGCATAAGTTAGGCTTTAGTTGGACATACGCTCTGAACTCATTAGGAATATGCTATGTATACGGCCAAAACTGAAAAAATAGATAGTAAGTTCAGCCTAGCCAGCGTTTTAGGAGATTCTGGGATGCCAGGCATACGGTGGCTAAATCATCAATGTGTGACAGGGCCTTTAGTTCCTCCGCGCCAGCGAAACAAACAGCATAGCACAGTGCTTCTGTTTTCTTCGTGCAACTTGATTAAAGGACAATCATAAAGCATTAAGGTTAAATAATGCCCCCATTCCAACAGAGCTTAATGAGACCCCGTGTTTTCTTGCATGACTGTTGGTTCTATGTCATGTTTAGATTTTATGAGACCCTAGTGTGTAATGCTGCATATATCATAAAGAGATGGAGAGAGGGGAAAAGAGAGAGATGACAGGAGAGAAAGGATAAAGAGAAAAGAAACCAACAGTGATATTTTCAGACTGCGTGTGAGGCAGTAAGTATGAGAGGCTGGGGGGAGGAGGGAAATGTCACAGCCAATCTCTAATGAAGGGCCTTCCGGGAACCATAGTTAGATAAATTATTTAAAGGCTTTCATTTAAAAATGTCCAAAAAACTGTGCTGCGATGATTTGCACATGGGCTGGGGAAAGGTCAGTTGTGTGTTGGGAGTGCTTCATTAACCTCCCACCACCTCCCTACCTCAATTATTTCAGTCAAAGAGCACCTGGAGGGGAGGTGGGGGCGGAGAGATAGGGAGGCTGCTGCTGTCGAGCAGATACAACTTCGGTGATGGTGTGGCTGCTGATCAGACGTTGAGAGCTAAGGGGCCTAAACTGCTTTTTGCTTATCTCAAAACCTGATAGCGCTCCATTCCAGGTGCAGTCTTCAGGTGACTTCAGTCTTAGAAACTCCCCAGAGATGTGCCAATTCAAAGCTGGCCTGGGAGGAGCACCAAAAAAAAAAAAAAAAAACATTTGAGAAGTTGTTTCCTCTGCCTCGGAACAGAAAAAAGCTCTGATGTTTTAAAATGCTCAGGAAAAGATTAATTCTGAAAAGATTTCTGGAAAGACTTCAGGGTGAAAGATTCACATTTTTATATTGCTTTGACATTGGCCTCTATCTGTCATGATCTTCAATTCTGGACTTGTTGATGTTGTTGTTAAAGGAATAGTACACCCAAAACATGATTAGCCTTCATTTTCTACTCACCCCCATGCTGAACAACACTCTGGAGTACTTTTTTGATATCTCAAATGCATCTGGAGATCTGGGAGGCTTCTTGCTGTCTGCTGACATTCAAATAATGGAGGTCTATGGTGCCCGAGGCAGAAAGGTCCATAAAAGTCCACAAAAAACGTGTCAATATTCCTCCATACTGCTCGTCCAATGTATTCCAAGTGTCCTGAGTGGGTAGCATCCAGAATTTACTCGAAACGAAGTCATTTAGAATGTTTTTAGAGCCTAAACAGTAGTGTATAGGATTTCCTAAAAGCGCGTTCACGAGTCTACGGAAACCGCGGCAGACCAAGCCAGATGAAAGTGCGCATTCAGCTCGGCAAAGAACTCATGCTCTTCCTCAACACTGAAGTCCTCAGACATTTTTCTTTCGTTGTTTCTTTCTTTGCACAGGTAAACAGCACATTTCTTCTTCTACGCTTGCATTATCGGCAGAGCAGACGCTGAATGCGCACTTTCATCTGGTTTGGTCTGCAGCGGTTTCCGTAGTGTCGTGAACTCGCAGGCGCGCGCTTTTAGGAAATCCTATACACTACTGTTTATGCTCTAAAAACATTCTAAATGACTTCGTTTCGAGTAAATTATGGACGCTACCAACTCAGGACACTTGGAATACATTGGACGAGCAGTATGGAGGAATATTGACACGTTTTTTGTGGACTTTTATGGACGTTTCTGCCTCGGGCGCCATAGACCTCCATTATTTGAATGTCAGCAGACAGCAAGAAGCCTCCCAGATCTCCAGATGCATTTGAGATATCAAAAAAGTACTCCAGAGTGTTGTTCAGCATGGGGGTGAGTAGAAAATGCTAATCATGTTTTGGGTGTACTATTCCTTTAAGATTAAATCATTTTTTAATTCGTATTTTTTCTCTTCCTTGTTATCTCCTTGTAGTATTTTTAGTATTATTTATTCCTTTGTCTAGTTACAGTATTTTTTTCTTTTATCTTTAGGTTATGTTTTCCATGGCTTCAGTTATCTCCAGTCCCTTCTCTTCTAGTTTCCCCCCTTGGTCATTATTTATATTTTTTGCCATTGGTCTTAATTCCCTTTTGTTTTATATAAGTCATTTACAAGTTTTAGTTAAGGCCATGATTACTCCTTGTTTCCCCTCTCCTTTCCCCTTAGCTGTCCACAGCTTTTCCCAATTTGCTGATTACTCCTCTGCTATACTCCTCTTCTGCAGTTCCTCATTGCTGGATTCTCTTTGTTCACACTTCAGACCTTGATGCTCAATTCCGATTTTTTTTTTGTGCAATCCGATTTTTTTTTAATTGCCGTTCACATTTCCAAATATATGCGACTTTTATGTGATCTCCTGTGTGAACTGCAGTCATACAATGCAAGTGTCCCGCATGCGCAGTAGAGGAAGCAATGACATCACAGGCCAGTGTCCCTGTGTTTATGGAAGTAAACATGGATGGCAGCGCTGAAGCACACCTAGTGATTTTTCCCAACCATAAAAACACAATCTTTTCAAGATGGTTAAACATAAATACTGCTCCCTGCATCATCGTATGCTATGGTTTTTGTTTTTCTTGCCGCTTCTTCAAAGCAAGACCCAGAATAGTGACCTTTGTTGGGTATTAATGGCGTTCAGGTCAGATGGATGCGACCTGGCCGCATTTGAAAAGATCAGATTCGTATCGGATTCAGGACCACATAGCCAAGTGGCCTGGGTTTAATTGAAAAAAAAAATGGATCAGTGTTGTTTAGACTGCCATCAAAAGATCAGATACAGGTCGCATATGGGCCAAAAAAATCGGATTTGGGTCACTTCAGGCCGCTGTGTGAACGTAGCCTTAATTTTTATGTTTTTTTCTCTTGAACATCTCCTAGTTTTTTATTCCCGAGTTCCTTGCCGGTAATTTCTGAATTAATGCTTCTGTGCCAACTAGCCCTTTATTAAATTTGAAGGAAACCATCTCTGCCTTCAGTCTTGTTATTTGGGTCCTCTTCAGAGCTCCACAGAACCTAGCATTAACACCAGTTGTTAGAAAATCTTATCCCAGTGTGAGGTTTTCAATGTTTTAGCAGAAGCAATGGATAAGCACTTTGACTTGAGGATAGACGAGAGGGGCCCATTAAGCCATAAGGAAGGTTTAGCTCTCTGAGAGACAGATTAATTGGGTATTTTATCATGATATCAGAAAAAAGGAGCTTACTCTGAATATTATCCACAAATTAAAAGATAAAAGGAGGAATATGATAATTTCCAAAAGTATATAAAATGTCAAAAATGATGAATCTAACAAAAGTAAAAGAAATAAAAACACATATTCTAAAGGGGCCTTTTATGAGTTCTGACCTTAATCCCACTGAGAGTCTTTGTAAGGAACTAAAATATGACATCTGGAAAAGGCATCCAAGACAACTGGAGCAGTTTCCTCATGAGAAATGGGACACAATATCTGCTTAGAAGAGCAGAAAAGAAATTGACAGTTTTTGCTTGATTCGATTGTTTGTCTTTAAAGGTAACAAAATATTAAGTTACCATCATTAATGTCCAGGACACTTTTATGAGTTTATTGGTTTTATCATTCTTTTGCTACATGGTTAAAAAAAAACAATGACTGATTATCATTATTTTAATATTATAGCATTTTTATTTACAGAAATAATAATTATTTATGTGACCATTGTTAGTTTTCTTTTGTTATGCACCATGCACTGCATGTATTTCAATACCATGATCTAGCAGTACCAGCTGTTCTTGAATTTAACAGGTCAGTCTCACTTTTTGCCTTCACAACTTTTATGGTATGGATTCCATAAGCTGTTCTAAACCTTTACTCAAAGATCTTGGTTGAGATTGACAGGATAGCATCACAAAGATTTGTGGCTGTGGAAGCAATTTGAGTTCAATGAGCTCAAAGAGTTGATTGACGTTATGCTCATGTGTCCTTTCCCACATCATGTCCCTTTCTTCATATCTAAGAAAAAATGCAGTCAGTTGATTGGTATCTGCACACTTAATTTTGTGTTGTGAAGTTTCCTGCTTGACCCTTATATTACTGCCATCGCAGAAACAACTGACACACTTTTTGCAAGATTTAACAAATCTAGAGGACCCAGCTTCACTCTGGTAACTCATTGAGAGATTGAGAAAACCAGTTTGGGATGGTTTAAAGTTGGTTACATGGTGGATATCCTGATAAAAACGGTGTTGCCATAAAGAGATCAGCATTGCTCACAATGTTGATCTCTAAATGTACCAATTTAAGGTGCCATGTTCACACCTTCCTCTTCTGAAAAAAAAAAAAGCGGTGACATTTTTAGCTCCTAGGTGAACAAGTATTCAACATTGTCAAGAAGAAATGAAGAAACTTCTACAGCAACCCTTTCACATATGTTTACTTATTTATTTATATTTAAATAATGGAACATTTCTCTCTTATCAATGTTGGTTGTAAGAATAATAAAAGTCTTCAAACAACTTTACTAACATTACTAATTATAAGTTATACAATAGGGGAGTGTATACCAGTGGCCATGCTTTCATGGTGTATGAATGTATTTCATTTTGTCTATATTAGTACTTTATGCATATATCTAGGTAGGTGTATGGCTACATAGTTGATCCCAAAGCATATTCTATGTATTCTTTGCGTGAATGAACTGTAGTCAGTGGGTTTACTTACATGATCTTTGGTTTCTTTTAGGTCTTGTCTATTTTAGAAGCTATCAGTCATGGTAATCAGGCATGGTAGCCATGGAGGTCGGAATAGAATAGGAGCACAAACGGTTATGTCCTTTCTCTTAAATATTCTTTTTATCAGTCTATTTTTCTCCATCTCCTCTTCTATCAGTGTCTATCGTTCTAAAATAGATTCCAAAAGGTATAATTAGATTCCAAAAAATATCAATATATAATGTACTGGAAACGTAAAATGTTTTGAAATTAAAATGAGTTTTTCTGTTAAAGGTACTGTTTAGAAGTCGGTTACTGTAATTTATGCCTAATACTAAACTTACTAGCTAATACCGAGACTCATCAAAATATTTAACAGTTATCGTTGTGGTTATGTGAATTTTCGTCTTAGTGTCATGTTGATAGTAAACAGGAGTTGCATCTGCTGCCGTAGCCCATCTGCTTTTCATGCTATGTTTGTATATCTTGGTTGTAGCAAGTCCTTAATTAAGCTGCTGCCACCTGTCTGACATCTAAACTAGTCTGCCCATTCTCCTCTGACTCAGATAAAGCATTTTCATCCTAAAAAAACAGCAGTAGAGGGATTATCTTCTCCTGAGAGATGGCTCTGAATCAAAATCCCACTAAATCACTAGCTTATTTTACACCATCGACCATAGCAATATAAACCCTCTACTTCCTCATTCAGATTTCAACTCTTGATTCGGAAGTCATCTCAACTATATCTAGATCCCTATATGCATTGACTTGCTGTTCTGTGATTGGCTGATTCATCTGTTGTTTACTGTGATAGCAAGAGACTGAAATGGTTAACCTAAAACAAATGTCCAGTGAAGTATATTTTTTTTAAACTCTTTTTTTATTTGACAGTGGTAAATTTATTTTTAACTTCTGTTAGTTTAGGTATTTCACATTTTTCCCTCTACTGAAATAAGAATAAACTGCACCAGTTCTGTTTACATGGCACATGTACACATATCACTAATGTTTACATAAGAGTCAGTAAGATCCGCTTTTCTAGTGTAATTAAATTAATGTCATTTTTATTTTTTCCTGTATATTTTTTCAATAAATATTTGAGCAAGTGGCAAGACAACAGAGGAAGTTGTTTTTGGCAAAGAACTAAAGACATTTTCCTTAATGTGTTTAATGCTTTTAGTTGTGACATACATATTTGTAGTATATAAGTGTCATGATCTTGACAATGATGACTGGCTGGACTACTCATTTCATTCACCTGCCTAGCTCTGCCCAGTCTCTCTTTATCGTTCATCTGATCCATCTGCTCCTATTTAACCAGCCCTCTAACCAGTTGTCAGCCCAGATTATTCTCGAGCAAGTTCTGAGAATGTTTCCAGTGTTACCTTAGTGTTTCTGATTCCCCGTTTTGCCTCTCAACTACTGAGCCTGCCTGTTCCCATCCGATCTGTTTGCCCTATCTGCCTTTGGATTCCTGTTGGATTCTGCCTGTTTGCTGAACTTGGAGCTGCTTCCTCTCACCGACCTGGATTTCCCTTCAGAAACTCTTCACATTTCTTATCTCCTAGTTCTGAATCCTTTGACTTTGCCCTCTGCATTTCCTGCCCTCCTTCGTCTGCCCAGATCTGGTCTCCTGCTTGTTCTCTGTCCCCTGGGGCTGCGACATGTGGGACACTCTGGCATTTTGTTGGCAGCCCACTGGCTGGATCCTTCTTCGTTCTTTGAGCATCGACTGAAACATAAAACCAGGTTAGTGACCCACATGTTCATACTCATCCTGCGTCAGATAAATGTGGTTACTAACCTGAATTTTTTCCTCATGCAGAGGTTCCTGTCTAAGACGTCTTTGCTATTTCTGCAGATGCTCTTTTAAAATGAATGCTATTTGATTATCTAAATGTCTATCTGCATTGAATACTGGGCCCCTGTTCTGAGCCTTGAAGGGAACTCACTATTGAAATAACAGGTCACTTACTAATCCTATGAAATTTGTTCCCTAAGAGGAGTTAAAACCATATCATATTTCCTAAATGACAGGTTTAACAGAACATCTAAGAACCCTCTTTTTCCCCACAGGTCTCTTCCTATTCCATTGAGGTAATAATACGCTAATTATGAGATAATTCGTCTTATGACTGGTTTTGTTTAAGGAGGTACCTGTCAACTCAGCTGAGATTGTAAAGACTTTCTAAAGCAGAAGCAAGCTCAGGAATAGCTAGTACTGTTATTGTTTCCAGAAATTATACCACCTCTCAAGCGGTCATCAAACAGAACTTTATGATGTATTTTAGCATAGTGACAGCTGCTCACACACAGTCAAACACATCTGAAGCACATTTATAATCAACTGACGATGGCGTTGTTGTAATTTACTCATTTGACAAGAGTCTTATTCTTGTCTTATTCAGCTCTGTTAAGCTGGCGAGAGTCAGTTAAGTGCCTTAATATGCAGTGCTGCATCAAAGAGGTGACTAATCAGGCTGGTGGAGAGGGGTGTCACAGAGTGTCAATCCTTCAGGGCCACTTCTTGTCTCTAAGGAAGACCACTCCATCAGTTCTGACCTCAAACAGCTCTTCATGTACACACTCACTTCACCATCCCACACCAGAGGTAAACACATGCTGAAGATCCAAAGATTGGTCAACGTTAATGTGCATCCATACCTTTAAAACCTTGCTTCTTTACCATCACAACAATTCACCTCTTTTTGGCAACAAGTATGTAAGATGACAAGACAGTTTACTGATGGGTCTCTGTTGATAAGAAGGTAAAAAAAAAAAATAAAAATTGAAGCTCATCTTGATGTATTTGGGTCAGTTTCATGTCCATGGCCATCGCTTGGTCAGGCCTATTTCCAGCACAGTAAAGGCTGTAATTAATGGGTGATAACGAATACATTTAATTGGCTGTAATCTATCCAATGAAGCGATGAGCTTCCCTTCTTTCAAGGATAAAGGTCTGCTGGGTGGACAAAACAATCCTACTTCATCTTTAAGCCTACAAGGAAATTAAAAAGTGGATCAGATGTCAGGCTATGCGAAGAAAAAAAAAAGGCTTTGAAAATAAACAACCAGACATGCAATATGCTTCTTTTATGTAAAATGCCTTCACTTCTCACAATGAATGAAGTGCAGATGCAATAAGACTGGATGCTAAATAAGGCAATACTATGCATGTTCTTGCAGCCACCTGTTTCTGCCTGAAAATCTTGATAAAATTAGATTTTTTTATCAGCTGATAAAGAAGAGAAAATTCAATCTGTAAGGAACTCTTAACTAAAAAAAAACAAATGGATTAAAATGAGCACTGATGTGATGGTGCATGTCTGTGCAGTCATGTGTGGTACTATTGTTAAGCCTGTTTTACAAAGAGATTTTACTTTGAGGCTCAGGTTCATTCAGCTCAGGTCACGAGTGGTACTATATGCTCACTTGTCCTTCTACCTACTTTTCTCCTGTGAATTCAGGTCTACTTACACATGGTTTTATGCAGGGCTGGTCTGTGGTGATGTAGGACCCAAAGAAAGTAAAACAGAAATAAAGAGGTGATTTTATTTCTATTTTCTGCAAAGGAAAAGAGCGATCACATAAAAAAACAGCTACACATAAATCAGCCATGGTTGACATTTGTAACAGAGCACCAGCTTTTAGTAAAAGGTGTCAGGTAATTTGTGTGCATAAAAGAGTGCTTGCAAATATAAAAATGAAAGGGAAAATACTGTTGTACATTCTGAGAATGTGTAACATGATATATAAGCATATAATATGGCATTACTGACTAAAGTGAGTGACAAAAACAGGAAAATACTAATCAGAAATGATAGGAAAAAAAAAAAGTTTTGGGCCTCAGGAAACTCAATATTTTTCAAATCTTGAATTACATGAAAGATATTAGCTGTATTGTGTAAAATGCTTTGAACCTCAGTAATTGCCCTCTCTGGGATAAACAGGAAGGTGTATTTTTGATTATCCTCAGAGGCTCATCTTATTCTTGGCTTTGTTACATCTCTTCCAGGCTCAGAGTTAAAAGCACTCTTTACAAACAGAGCAGTTCAATATCTCAAACCCCAAAAACAAATCAGCTGTGTAATCAGCATATAAATACAAGCCTTTAATAACTAGTTTATAATATCTGATGTTTTTGGATCGCAGTCTCTTTGTATTATTTCTAAGGCTTAGGTTCTA
>NW_015150492.1:2015106-2017059 GCF_000732505.1 Cyprinodon variegatus
ATTTTCTTAAGGGATCTGACCCACATGCAGTAAACCACTCAGAGAACCAGGGTAAAAGTTTGAACAGGTTTATTGATAAACCAGCGGGGTTGAATTCAGGAAACACAGCAAACTGGTGAACCGGAACTGGAAGAGGGAAGGGAAGTTTCTGTGGTTAGATCTGGATCCGTGGGAACTTTGAACGATGACTTGGAGAGACAGAGAAAACGGGACTCACGTTAGTGGAGAAAAACTTTCTTCCCAGAATCCAGTCGGTGTGGGTTTTTCCAGAGGTTGTGACTCGCTAGAGGGCGGACAGGTATAGACTTGGTTTGACCCTGAGGAGCTATTGAGCGGACTGTCACTTGGGAATCAAGGAGGACTTGAACGGAACTTGTGGAGGTTTATCAAACAATCCTTTCAGGGAGAGAAGGCCAAACATCCAGCTTGCAGGAAGGCTTCCTGCCGAAAAGGCAAAGACAAAAACAAGGTTAGGTTCAGGGAAAAACAAAGACTAAGTTAGACTCAGCAAAACTCAGCTTGGCTAGAGTACCCAAAACTGGCAACCACTCTGGCGTCGAGGTAGTGACAGTCCAAGGCTCAAATAGTCCTCAGTGATGAGTCAACCAGCCGCAGGTGTGTGAGAGGACCAATGAGAACAGGGCACCACCTGGTGGTGGAGGGAGAGAAAGACACAAAAACAAAACCCACACAAACGGGATTCCTAACACCAAGAGCTTCCTATCAAAGCATCACGTAAAAATAAAACAATTTTTCCTAACAAACACAAACAGGGACATAGCAGCAAGGTAAGAACTAATCAATTAACTTATAATATAGTTTGTATGTAAACTGTAGGACTACAATTAGCATAGCTATAACTAGTATCAGTATTAAAAAAGATGTTAACTCTTGCATCCTGCAACTCTGCAGCCCAATATAAATTCCTCTGCAGCGTTAAATGCAATTCAGCGAACACCAATGTTTATACAGTATTCAGAGTGCTATTTGACTCTTATCCATCTTGTAATATTTATTTTTCAATTTTAAGTCTAAATCTTGGATTTTTCTTAATATTTTCACAACTGCGCTGTGTGGGTCAAACTGGTTTAGCTGCAATACTTCCTTGTTTATCTCCTTCACACATGTGCTGTGTTGATACTGTAAATATATGCAAAGGACTTTTTTTACTAGCAAACTGAGGAAAAACAAAAAGTAAAATAACAAGTATTACATCAGTAGGACAACTCTTTCAGAAAAACCTGTTAAAAAACTTCTCACCCATGAGTAGAAGTAATGCAGCCTGATGATACTGACACCACATCAGATACCTAAACCCTATTTTAAGTAGGGGGAACGCTATCTGACGGGGTTTAGAAGCCCATCAGATAGCGTTCCCCCCTGATGTCATTTACGTTGAGTTGCAATAAATGCAAAACTCTCTGCAGGTACTTGTCGTCCACTCTATTCAGCTGGATTTTGAAACACACGGAGAGAAGGTGGGGGCCGGGTGGTGAGGGTAAGAAACGCAAAAGTAACGCAATAGTTACTTTTACTAGTAACTAGTTACTTTTATTGTGGAGTAACTCAGTTACTAACTCAGTTACTTTTTGGAAGAAGTAACTAGTAACTATAACTACTTTTTCAAAGTAACGTGCCCAACACTGTTAATGTCTTAATCAAGGTCATTGGGCTGGCTGGGCGGCGCCTTAATGCTGCGTTCACACCGGGCGCAGCTGGCGTGACAGAAGCAGCGAGTTTACATGCAAAGTAAATGGTTGACGCGCGTCAAGGCGCAGCAAAAGGTCCCGCGGCGCGTTTTGAGCAGCAGGCGCAGCGCGTCTGAGCAGCTGAAGCAGCGCGTCGGGCGCGTTTAATCATCTGACGCAGGGAGAGAGACACAGCGCTGATGATCACTCCTCTTAAACAGTTTATTGACGCCTAAATTAAAGGAATAGTACACCCAAAACATGA
>NW_015150492.1:2018718-2019771 GCF_000732505.1 Cyprinodon variegatus
TTCTGCCGCGCCTGCTGCGTCCGGTGTTAACGTAGCATAATGCCCTCTATTGGCCAGTCGCTACTGCTAATATGTCTTGAGATGATGTGTTGTGCAACGAGGATAAACTAAAATAAATCCGGATTTATATTTCTAGCATGGTAAATATTACATTTGATCATTTGAATTAATATAAACCAGCCCTTATCCATTGCTTCTGGGTGGTTAATAAATGTTGAATGTTATAAAGATAACAGTAATGAATAATAATGAAAAACTAAAGGATAATTCTGATGTGCTTATATTATAATTATATTATAATTATATTCAGGCCTGTAGACAAACATCTCAGTTTTAAATTTCTAATCTACAACACAGCAGGGTTAGTGGTGACCTAGATGTTTATTTTATTTGTTAAAGACTTGAGGCTTTACTTTGACCCGAGGTAAAATACCTGGAACCTAGGAACATTTCTGCCATGACCACTCAAAATTATACAGATAATGAGCAAAAACAATCCAGAAGACAAACAGATGCACTGTAAACCAAAAGGTGCAGATAAAGAAGCAGGTTGGTACGATAAATAAACTTGTGTAAGTTAGTTGTTCAGAAAGAAAGAAATTGCATTGAAAATAGATGAGCGTTAAAAATGGAAAGGCTTATGTTGCATACCAATATTAATGAAAAGGGAAAAATAAAGACGGTTCTCGTTCTCACAGTATTCTCCAATTTTGACCCTCACTGTTCTGATGCAACTTTTTTTTGCATGTTTAGATTTAAATGCCGGTTTAATTAGCTAGAACATAATTGTATAATCTAGGGATGCACGATATTGGGATTTTGGCCGATATCCGATATGCCGATATTTTAAAACTCATGTAGCCGATAACCGATACCGATTATCTTTCAAAATCTTGTGAAATTTCATCGTTCTGTTACAAACTCTCGTGATATTTTGTAAATTCTTGTGAGATTTTGTTAGTAAAATAGATCGATATCGCGTCAATATATTAACATATAAAAATATGGCAAAATTTCGTGAATTTTCGGGGGATTTCGTAGCATAATGATGAC
>NW_015150492.1:2020750-2031940 GCF_000732505.1 Cyprinodon variegatus
AGAAGGATTTTTAAACTTCTGAATTTTCCAGTGAGCACTGTAATGGCCATAATCCGGAAAAGGAAAGAGCATAATTCCACCATAAACTACCCACTACCATGTGCTCCTCGCAAGATTTCTGACAGAGGACCCAAAAGAATTATCAGAAATTTTGTCCAGGAGCCAAATACCACTTGCGGAGAGGTTCAGAAAGACCTGGAACTAACAGGTACAGTAGTTTTAAAGAAATCAATATGTAATGCACTCAACCATGCCAGTCACCATGCAAGAAAAAGCATGTTGAAGCTCGCTTAAAGTTTGCTGCTCATGTTTAGACAAGCCTGTGAAATACTGGATGAGACCAAAAACTGAACTCTTTGGATGCCAAAGTACACATCATATTTGGAGGTCAATGGCTGCACATCAGCCCAAAAACACAGTAGCAACAGTGAAGTTTGGAGAAGGGGACATCATGACGTGGAGCTGTTTTTTTATCATTTGGTAATGGCAAACTACAAATAATTGAAGGAAAGGTGAATGGAAAAATGTACAAAGGTATTCTTGATTAAAAAAAAAATCTGCTTCCATCTAAATTGTAAACCTGCTAGAATTACCCAGCCAATCACCTAACTGGAATCCAATAGAAAATCTGTGGAAATAACTAAAGATCAGAGTTCATAAAAGAGGCCCACCAAACCTTCAAGATTTGAAGACTGTTTGTGAGGAAGAATGGGCCAAAATCACATCTAAGCAATGCATGCAACAAATTTCTCACAATTCAGTACAAAGACAATGCAAAGTGCTTTACATGATTAAAATATAGGAAAATAAAACAGAATCAAAGCAAGTAGGAAAAAAATTTAATAAAAAATGCAGAAACAAAAAAGAACATTAAAAACAGTTGGACTAAAGAAAATAAAAAAGCTGAACCAATGATGTTTCAGTTGAACTGTTCAACTACAACAGACCAAGGCAATCCCAAACAAATGAGTTTTTAATCTTGATTTAAAGGAACTCAGTCTTTCTGCACTTTTACAGTTTTTTGGAAGTTTGTTCCAGATAAGTGTAGCAAAGCAACAAAGAGACACACAACCATATTCACAAACACATGCACACTCACACCTAAGGACAATTTAGACAAACCAATTAACCTAACAGTCATGTTTGTGGAATGTGGGAGGAAGCCGGAGTACCTGGAGAGAACCTACACATGCACATGGAGAACATGCAAACTCCATGCAGACAGATCCTTGGCCAGGAATCGAACCAAGAACCTTCTTGCTGCAGCCCACCATGATTAAGTTATTTTCTACAATTTAAATCAGATGTCATGACAATTATTCATGACAAACAATTACTCAGTACATGGGTGTCCTTTATTTCATATTTAAAGCAAGGCGTTTGACCCACATGCAGAAAACACACAAGGAGAAGGATGAATTCAGATCAAAAGGTTTTATTTTCCCTTTGAAACTGATAGTAAGAAATGGAGAAGGAATGAATATTGTTATGGAGGAGCCATACGGTATATGTCAAAATAGACATATACCAAAAAATAATCAAATGTATGCTAAGTTATCACACAAATATACATATTAATGCCAACAACACAAACATTATAGAATCATTTTATAAAAACAAAACATAATTTCATGTTCAGGTTTACTTTTTGTACATAAATTTTGCCCTTCTGGGGCTTTGTGAAGTTAAATCTGTGTTTTGCAAGGTCCAATATAGTGTCACAGACCTCAAAAAATAATGTGCCAGTTTAATAATGGATAAGCTATTAGTCAGCTTTATACTTTTTTTAATATATAAAAACTAATACTTTCTGAGAATGTGTTTATTTAAGAGTTTATTTTTGGGTGCAAATTAACAAACATCTACAAAACGTAAACTATATTATACTATTTTCCATGTGAATCCCAGATTTTTCATTCTTCTTTGCCTTTTCTAAAAAGTGCTATAAATAAGTCCTACCTGTTGGAGAGGTGTTTTAGGTCTGTCTGTCCAGACTGTGTCCACGTCAAATCACTCTGGTCACTTTTAAAAAGAATGCAGGGAAAACAAAAAGTACATTAGCTGTCCCACAGGCTGTCAGCCACGACTTATGCTGGAACCAACTCCTGCTAAAAGTCCGTTTGTAGGATTAAGCTTTTTCCTCGATTCACTACGTTAAATTTATTTCGGGCTTGTCAGGTCCCATCTCCTTTACATGGATTTTTTCCACCATTGTCCTTGATGTGAAGGGGTAGATCAGTAAAGATCTCTCTGAATTGTGTGAAGGCTCTACCTCACTGCCTGACTGACTACTAGCTACCAGTGGTGTCAAAAGTACACACATTTGAAACCTCCAGCAGAACCAGGCTCAGACGAGCGGCCATCCGCCGAGGCAGACTGGGGTTCAAGGAGACAGAAGCAGGGATACAAAAAGCAACTGTAAAGGCGGCCCCGTCCAGGAAACACACAGCCAGGCAGACAAGCTCCGAGCCAGCTCCCATGTCAGAGGACGAAGAGAGCACATCCAGCCAGCCACGGTCAGAGAAACAGGACCACACTGGAAAACTGGCCGATCTCCAACATCTATAAACAAGGGTGTTGATAGAAGCAGCACAGCTGATGTTTCTTTCCAGGATGGCGTCACAGCCAAACAGGAACAGACGAAACTGTAATGAGTAGAAGTCAAAAGTAGGAAGAAAAATAAGTAGTGGAGTAAAGTATAGATACCTAAAAAGTGTACTTAAGTACAGTAATGAAGTATTTGTACTTCCTTACTTGACCATTGCTAGCTACATCACCTATATCACTGTAGCAGGGGTGAAAATTCCAGGAGCCCCAAAGCCATTATTTTAGTGATGCTGATTGGTCAAATATGTATTAATTTTCCCTAGCAACATTATCTAAATTGGTTACTTTGCTACACTTCAGCAGCACTTTGAATGAGCGCCCAAGAAGAGAAATTATAAGTTCTGTTGGTGGAAATGCACTGTTGAATGAGAGTCAATTGGTAGAAGTGTTGTTTTAATAATTCATATTACATGAGGCCAAATACTTAAGTAAAAATGACATTGATAATACCTTTAAAATCTACATATATTATTTATGACCTTTTCCCTCCACATATAGGAGGGAGTGCAGCACTCGAGCGTCTCCTATGGGTCAGCCACCACTGGACAGGAGCTTACTGAATAATACTGTTTCTGGCAGGGAGGAATGGAGTTGGGAGCTGGAGTTTTCACCTGCGATCACAGAGTTTTCTCAGTGATCGCAAGTGGGTGAGTCATTGGAGGGCAGGCAGGTCTTTCCAGGTTGTTGGCAGAGAGAGTTTCTTCAGCTGAGGTTTTGTTTTGGTTTGGTTCAGGAAGTGAGTTCCTTGGAGGAAGCTTCTCTCAAGAACATGAGAGGTAACCTGCAAAAAACACGTAGAGGTCAGGTCCAGGTCTAAAGAGTCTTAGAAGACCTTTAGCTCGGGGGTGGGGGGGCTATGAGTACCAGTAGTGATTAACAGTCAAGCGCTGGAGATCCATTAGACTGCTCCTCTTATACTGGAGAAGATGAGGACGATTGCATGCAGCTAAACTACTATTTTATAGCTGTGGCTGTATATTAAAGGTCATTGACCTGTTGGAGGGAAAATATACTTCCCCCAGTTCCAAGTCCTTTGCAGCCGTTTTTGAGACTGGAAACCAAGAGACTCCATAGCAAAGTTAAGACTGCCATTTTAGTTTTAACTTAAAAGTCTGTCATTACAATATTGAAATGAGATATGTGTGTGTTTGTCAATGGTGCGGTGGTGCTACTTGGATGCAAGGGGGAATTTATGGGGGTGTGGGTTGTCCATTAAAGAAGGAACATTTTGCTTTTCCTTACAGCCTATTCATAGCTTAACTTTTAAATAGCTAAAAAGTCTGAAGAAGTACAATTAATTGATTGATTCTGCTCAATAAAAATGCTTTAATCCTAATTTAATCTCACAAAAAAAACTTTAGTTTTTAAGGTGTTATATTATTATCTGTATAAACTCTGGTTCTACAGTCTCTAAACATTTAATAATCAATTTCCTCAACCAAATCCAGGATGTGCGTGGTAGTCTGGAGCTTTGGAAATAGTGAGTTGAGCCTCCCTTTGCAAAGCCTTTCCTAAGGATCAAAGTGTGTTGCCTCAGAGTGCTCTTCATAGCTAATCAATAATCAAGCTGGCTGATGATGGCTTTCATTCATTACAACTCTTTAATAAAAGTCCACCCGGGTAGTGACTGCTGCCTTGAGCGTTATAAACCCACAGAACCATATGGTGACCCAAATGTCTGTTTACCCCCACAGGAGCAACTTGAAGTTACAAAGAGGGAGGAGTATTCTTTATTAGCAGAAAGCTTGGACTAAATCATCCATAACTGCCGCAACAACATCACTTTGATGTATCATGTCCTGTTCCTCAGGACCTCTTAATCATCTCTTCCGTATTCAAAATGCACATCAGTTTTAAACCAGTCAGAAGATTTCGGGGAGAGTGCTCCAATCAATGCGCTGCAGCTGGCAGTTATCAGCTGCAAACCATGCATTTTCAAGCTCAATTATCTTCCTAAGAGTCAAGAATTTTGAACCCCAATTGGTATGGGTTCACAGAACCTTCATCAACATATGGTTTGCTCTTTTATTCACTCTTTTAGCAGCAGGTGCACAACCTTGTAGATATATCGCGATTATTGCAATGCAGCTGTTTCGTCTTTCTGCACACATGGAATCAGGTGACAATGCCTTTTTTATCTGAAATTTCCACAAGAGGGGAGGTTTCATGCAGAAATATGGGCAGATCTATCTGTAATACTGTATGTTCTGTACAGGTAGGAGTCGGCAGAGAGGTTGTTGTGGACGGGTCAGTTTTCCATGAGAAGCTCCAGCTTAGCTGCATACGTCAGTGGAGCACAGAGACCCATAAATAAAGAAGAGAGCAGGTGACACTTCTTCAGCTGTCAACATTTCCAGTATTCAAAAAACCCATATGCTCCCATCCAACTTAAATTACACTGTAGCATCTGCCTCAGCTTGGCACACAACAAAACTAGTAAAAATAAAGGAAAGAACATCTGTGTTATTTCTGAGTTAAAATCAAACATCATTATAAAAAAAAATGAAACATTTATGTGAAGCAATAAGCTTATAACTTTTCTTTTTGATAAAGGGTTGGAATGGTTTGGGTCCCGAGCTACAGTATTTGCAACAGACTTACTGTTGATGTTACAGGACATAAATACCACTTTTCAATGATGTGCTACATTCTCATTCTACTGTCATATTTATGCAATATTTGCAGTTATTTAAAATTTCAACTGCATGTTCTCTCTGCCTTTTCATTTCATTGTAGCTTCATCTGGCCAGGCATTCTGTGTAGCTGTAACACCATCATGGAGAGAAGCATCAGCTGTGTTGCCACTTTGGTTGAGCGCCATTTGAATTAGAACAATTCCTGCTCCAAATATTTTAAGAGGAAGAATCATAAAAGTTTAAATGATATAAAGTAGCTGGTTGTTTGGATTTAATGTTCTGAGTTTCTCAATGAAATGTAATGCCTTTAAAAATGAACTTTGTGTGAATGAATGCTGCAGCACAAACAGAGGGTTGCACACAAACAGCTTTCCATTCATTTTTGCTTAAATTGGACAGCTTCTATTTCCAGTCAGTGGACTGGGCATACAAACTAGGAATTTAAAATAAAAAAAATTCAACGTTCTAGTGGACCTTCAAAGGTTAGAACCAGTTCCAATCGATTATCTAGCCTATCCAACACTGCCAGCAAATTTATTTATATATATAAAATTTCTTCATTAGCAGGAAGCTGAGATTTCAGTAAGATCCTTGACAAGAAACTCTCGCCCTTGTCCTATCTGCCTCAGTCATATGTTTGTAAGGAGAACACCAAGAGAAACCACAGGACCCACAGTGCAAGAGGGCAAAGGAGGGGTTGAGACAGTGAGTTATAGCCACTGGGGTGCCAGGGATCTGCTTTTCCTTCAACACTTGCTAAATATTTGATAGGAGGAGTTGGTGGAGAAGAGAGAAGCTGAGGTTAGGAGGGGAGAACCTTACGTTGATCTCCTTTGGGAGTGTGCAAAATGTCCCAGGCATGCAGGGTGCTTAGGGGGGTCAGGGTGCTACATGAGTTGCCACAGTCCTTAATGTGAATTATTAATCCAGTTGAGGTCAACACAAGAGCAGCATTATGGGCTTTGAGTAGAGGAAAAAATGACAAAGGCTTTTTAGCACTGAGATAATTCTGGGAAAAAGCTGAAAGTCATGTAATGCGGGAGATAAAAAAAAAAAAGAATTAGAAAGTATATATGAAAGTAGGAGGAGTGGAAACAGACGCTCTTGGACAAGATATAAATGGAAAGGCCTGGCTTGTAATGGGGAGTAGATAGAGTTAATTAGGTGGTCCTGTGTTGCAGTTTAAGCATTTGCAAGCAGCAAGTAAAACTACAGACGGTCGATGTGCCTTAAACACCAGAGCATATGTTAACTTAAAATGTAAACAAGAACCTCAAACAAGCACGTAAAACCTTAACATGTCCAAAAGGCCTCTTTTTATATTCTATAAGTCTTTTTGTACTGTATGTTTGTATTGAGAGTGTCTGTACCTACTATAAAAGTATTGTCATTAGTTATTGGCTTTTAATTGATTCCTGCCAGAGTGTAACATTTATAGAGAGCTAAATATGTATTACACCACAGTTAGGGGAAACCAAGCAGCAGACTTTAAAATGGGATCATGAGCAGATCTTAACATGCATACTCCACATTCCAGAACATGGTGTGAAGTAGATGCTGACCTACTGCTATGACTTTAAAGTGCACAAACAATATTTGTGCACTTTGAAGGAGCTGGTGGGTGCCTGATCATGTGTGTCTGTCTTCATGTGCACCAACACACAAATCCTGACAAAGGTTGCCCATTTCTGTGCAAATGTATTTACAGATGAAGCTGCTATGTATTAATTAGGCCAACAATGTGACTTCACTCTTTGCAGAGAGCCTTGTTAAATATTAATGTTTTCTTTCTTAAATGAAACTGAACCATCAGCAACGTTGTAGCTGAGTAAATGGTTGTGGTTGGTCCTGTGTAAACAGGGGTATAAATCCACTCCTTTCATTGCATTTGCAGACAGCAACATTTTCTGGTAGGGGTTTAAAACTGAGTAAAGTGTAATCAAACTGTGTATTGTTCACCTGTAAATATACTGGTCTCTGTAATAAAACATAATGGAGATAGAAGATTTAACTTGAGTATTGCAAAGTTTTTTTTTAATGAAAATTATTTTTTACATAATAAAATATTGTGTTAATGTGAAATTAAAATAATGTTGGAAAGAGGGTCTTTTTATTTTGTAGACTCAAAGCAATGTCTTTATGAAATAACCACCTAAATGTGAACAAAGGATTGGATGTTAATCAGCGTGAATTTAAAATGTACCAAATCCTGAACTGTCATTGGGAAAATAACAGGGGAACTTTGTGATTATAAAGACTAATAATAATCACTAATGTGGAAATGATTGCACGTAAAAACGCCTCAAATTTTAATGTAGGCTTTTTTCTTAACTTTTTCTTGTTTTTTTTTTTCTTGATTTCCCCATGGAAAATCATGATTATTAAAGACTATACAAGGCGAAAGAAATTCCTGAATGATTTTAAATAATCAAAAAAAATGTTTTCTAACTCAAGTAAAATGTAAAATAAAAGAAAGAAAAACCTAAAAAGGAGACGCTATTGCTGTCAAAGATTTGCACTTCTTACACAGACTTAGAATAAGATTTATTGCCAAGTAGGTTTGCAATTACAAGGAATTTGATTTGGTGTTAATGGTGCAGACAAATTTTATATAAATATATATATATATAGAATATAGAATCTATAGCTCTATACATATAAAACATACAATATACTACATACAATGCATAGTATACAGCCATATACTATACACACAGTAGACTGTGCGCCAATGCAATGCAGGAGGTCTGGAGGTGCTACATTTGTGTAGCTTGTTGGCAGTCCTTTATAGAAAATTACTTGGAATGAGAAAATATGAAATAAATAACAATAGAAAAACCGCAATAAACAGGCACGTTTAATTTTTTTATGAAAAACAAAATATGTTCTGCTGTACTCAGGCTTTCAGGGAGTCTGTTCTACAGCTTATAACTAAATATTGTCAGCCATTAGTTCTTGTCTTTGGATCACAAGTCTCTTGTTACCTCAGAGGTTTATCCAATCAATACCTAAGATTATCTCTTAGGCATGTTATTCAGGTTCAGTAGCATTTACAGTAGTCCCATAAGAACCAATGAAATGCAGAAATACATCTGTAACAATCAAGAACCATTGCAATGATCCACTTTTTTTTTTTTTATAACCAGACAGACTGAGGAACTCAAAATTAAGCCATATAAACATGAACGATTAAAACATTTTGGGAACACTCAGAGAAAAAAAACTAAGATTCTCATGATTCTGCATGAATCCTTTGTTTTGGTTCCTCAGTGAGAGTTGAAGGTATGAAGATGACATAACCACAGGTGAAGAGGAAGCCAGACAGACTGGTTCTCTACACAGCAAAAGCAATTGAGGAATGGTAAACAGATCCAAGGATGAGGCTTGAATCGGTTAGCGAACGGAAGAGAGGGGAGGCTGAAGGGAGATTCCGGCAAACAGATCCAAAGAGCTGAGAGGTGATTTCTTAGTGATCAGAAACAGAGTCGTGGTCTAGAAACCACAAAGCTGGCAAGAGAATCCAGTAAGGGCAAGGCAAGACAGGGAACATAGGGATCAGAATAAGATAACATCACGCAGGCAAGCAGGCAAGGAAAGAACACTGGATCTACTCACAAGATCTGAAAAAAACACCTCTACGACATTTCTTTTTCATCGAAGCAAATCAACTTAAAATCCTCAGTCTGACATGTTTACATGAAACATTTTTGATCTGATCAGGCCTTCAGTCCGTTTATTTGCGTCATTGTAAATGCGGCTACTGGGACTAATAAATGCCTAGTAAAATAAATAAAAGGCTACAGCAGTTTTTGAATCCTGATTGCACAGGAAGCACACAAAAAAGAGCAAAATTGGTTGCGTTTTCACATTCAATCTTGGTACTTTAGTTGGTTTTTTTTTTTTATTTTTTTTTGGCATTTTGTTTGCTTAGATTTACAATATAATATTACCAGTTTCTCAAGAACAGCCCAAATAGTTTAGCATAGTATGTCGAGGATTTTCTATCATTTTTGAACTAGTACGTTGGGTCATAGGATGTTTCCTGAGGAGGAGGAGGAGGAGGAGGAGTACTTCTTCAATCAGGCTCAGTTACCTCCATTAGAGATAGTGAGGACTGTACATGCTGATGTGCCTGTTTAAAAGGTGGAGATAAAGTTTCTTCTGTCAGGGAAACATGCTGAGAAGGCTCAGTAATAGTATGTCGGTCTCCAAAGACGCAAAGAACCCAGACAGACAGGAGACAGACTGCAAAGATGACAGGTGTACTGCCTTTTTCCTAACACAGAACCACAAATGTTTATGCATCTGGACAAGGGTAATGGAAATCTGTTTTCTACCTTGGACAACAAGTTCAGGAGATTATAGAAATGCCATTTGTAATTTATAAGGTCTTTTATTCCTCCTTATGAGCAGAGGGGCCTGCGTGTGGAGGTTATGCCTCTTTATGAAAGTGGACAGGAGTCCTGGCATAGGGTGTGAATTCTGATCCAAAGCTTACCGGACAAAAAGTCTGCACACACACCAGCACACTGTCGCCGGCTGCCTGCAGAGATGTCAAACACAATGATGTGGTAGAAGGCTATAAGAGAGCTTTCAGCTTGCCAGAAACTCAAAGCACATATGAATGTGCATTCAAGGAAGCACAATCATACTGACAAACACACATGGCCTCCCCACAAACACATACTCAGTCTGAGAGGGAATATCAACAAAGCAACTCCCACAAGACAGATGAGGAACAACCACCTGATTATTACAAAAACAGCTAATGTTAGCACGATTCATCCAACTCTATTGTCTAATTTCGACTACTTGATAAATGTGTTACTCGTGTCAGGTCCCTAGAGCTGGGCCTGTCCTGTGAATCATTTCGAAGTGCCCCAAATTCATTAATTAAAGTGTGTTAATCTCATTGAGATGGGAGGGAAAGGAAAGAGAAAAGGACCCTTATAACTTATCCAATTAGGTAATTGAGTGCTGACTTGGATTAGAATGAATGAAAGAAGGAGCCCCGCAGAGACCGAGGAATTCTGCTACAATGAATATGGTATATATACAGTTATTAACAGATAAGAAATAGCTCTGAGCAGTAGTGGCTCTTGCATAGTAGGTGAGCGCCTCAGTTTGCTACCTTGCATTGCAAAAGATAGCAACACACACTTGCAAAACATGCATATGTGATCATGCTTTGTTTTGGGTGCTGACGAGATGCTGCCCTGGGCTCAGAGCCATATCTAAAATATCTAAAATATTTTGTAAAGATCTGACAATAGTTGTCACTGTCACTGCTGATTAATTTCTATCTTTTCCTTTTGTCATTTTGTGTCTAGTTCAGTTGTTTTTGGAACTTCCTGTTTTATTTTGGTGCACTTATTTCTGTTTCTTGTTTCAGACTACTTCACTTGCTGGGATTCCCCTTAATCAGCCTCCCTGAAGCTGTTCACCTGTGTCGTTGGCAATTGCCTTACCTATTTAAACCTTTCCTTTTGCAGCTTTCTTTGCCTGTTCGTCTTTGTCACTTGTGTCAGCTGTTCCTAGCATCTAAGATATTTTTTGCTTTAATTGTTTTTGACCAACCTGAGCTTTTGTGGTCTCACCAACTCAGTGTGCTGACTCTGGTTTGCATTAAAGGGTCATTGATTTCATTTCTCTGAGTTGAGCTTGCATTTGAGTCCTCTTTGGTTGCCTCGGGACAAGCTTTCAGCATGAAGTAGCAGAATTACCAGCTCAACTGAGAAAACCACAAATAAGTCAGTGAAGTTATTAGATTCAGTTAATTTATCCAAATGATTAATTCAAAGAAATAGTTACATGCTTTTATGCAATGTCATACATTTTCAAATGTATTCATTTTTACTGTATATTTGTCTATATGTGGCACACTTGGACCAAAGCAATTACCCTGTACAGTATCTTTAAAAAACATTTTAGAAATAAAGCTTTTTTT
>NW_015150492.1:2032355-2070798 GCF_000732505.1 Cyprinodon variegatus
ATCTAAGATATTTTTTGCTTTAATTGTTTTTGACCAACCTGAGCTTTTGTGGTCTCACCAACTCAGTGTGCTGACTCTGGTTTGCATTAAAGGGTCATTGATTTCATTTCCCTGAGTATAGCTTGCATTTGAGTCCTCTTTGGTTGCCTCGGGACAAGCTTTCAGCATGAAGTAGCAGAATTACCAGCTCAACTGAGAAAGCCACAAGTAAGTCAGTGAAGTTATTAGATTCAGTTAATTTATCCAAATGATTAATTCAAAGAAATAGTTACATGCTTTTATTCAATGTCATACATTTTCAAATGTATTCATTTTTACTGTATATTTGTCTATATGTGGCACACTTGGACCAAAGCAATTACCCTGTACAGTATCTTTAAAAAACATTTTAGAAATAAAGCTTTTTTTAAATTATTATTCTGATACTGCATGAACCAGTCAAAGCAAATTTGCGCATGGAATAACAATCTCACATATGGTTCTGTTTATGGGTGTGTGGTATGTAGAGAAATTGGACGGAAAAATATACCAGCAAAATTTTCAGAATTTCCTAAAACCCTGTGGAGGGAAACAATTGTGCTTATGTTTTTTTTTATTTAGCTTTAGTCAAGATGTAGGAAAAATATGGACAGTTCCAAATACCAGTCATTATTTTGATAAATACTCAGGCTATTCAGCTTTATCTACCAGTATAAAAACCAAAAGTACCCATCAAAATCAATGAAAGATTTACTTTACAATGATATTTGGGCTTCTTGAATTCACCCAATCAAAGGTCACATCTAAATCTAATTTAAAAATTCGATATCTGAACAAGAGCTTCCCTCTCTCAAGTGCAGATCTGAGACTTTTGGTAAAGAAAGAAGAATTCATTCACACTAAATCTAGATATTGAATGGTAAATAAAAAAGGATGTGCACACATATGGAGATTCAGCTTTAGATTTGTCCCATTAAATGATTCCAGGTGTTTTTTTAGTTAAATTTGTTGGTCACAGATTGTTGGTCACATTAAAGGTTAAAAACTCTGCTCATCCTATCAATATATACGTTGGTTTGTTGATTATTTTATTTTGACCACTGAGTTTTGTGGTGCCACATGCAAATGTGATCACCTGCCGTGGAAAAGACATAAATAATATACAAGTTATCTTAAAAAAGAAACTCAGTAACACAGCACTAACGAACAGCTGTAGTAAGATGAATGAAAATGTAAGTAAAGCTGTAAAAGTTGAGCTGGCCAGTCTCTGGATACTGCAGCAATCAAAGAGGTGCTCTGTAAAGTGGCAGACTGCCTCAGTAAAGAATGCCAAATTCTATTTCATTTAAAGCAAATTGCCAGCCTCAGGACTTTCTGCCACTTAAAGAGAGCATCCCCTAATTCCCCTAAGTGCTTCATGTTGCAAAAGTCACTCTGAACAATTTAATGAACAAATCAACAAAAGCATAGCCAAGCTCTTATTGAGACACTTTTCTAAAGCAATTAGCAATTAGCGAAAGTACATTATCAGACCCGATAAAACAATAATGGCAAAAGCACTGCATCTGTCAGGTAGAAAAAGACAAAAATGCAAAACCAGGATTTCAAAAGTAAAAGTTTAAGAGGGTCAAGCATCGAATATGAAGTCTGTATCTGTTTTTTTTTTCCTCTTCCCCCACAGAGTAACCTGCCTGTCTGACTGCAGAGCAGCCAAGATTATGCATGAATCTGACCGCTTATCACCTGACCTTTAAATTGGAGCCGCAGAGTGTCTGCAGGCCCAGGGGCTGACGCTTGCACCTGATTGGTTGGTTCCCCCTCAGACCTGCTGACAATAAAAATTAACAGAGGCAGGAAGGCATATCCGCAGGCGGAAGGAGTATGCAGAAGTGGAGTCAGATAGAGAGAGTTGGGGGAGACGCTCAAGGATTGCCGTGTGTTGGAGTTTGTTTGCATCAATATAACAATACATTTGCACTTCCTTCTCCTACCTCCTGGCTTTCTTTAAGCTTCAGAAGAGAATGACAATGTCATTATGTGCTGTGAGGCATGCTAAAATCTGTGAGAGATAGGATGGAAGAATGCTTGGTATCAACTGGATTTCATCTCACACTCAGTCTTACTATCGCTCCTGTATTTCAAAGCATCAGAGGTGGACTGGTCTGGAAAAGTCTTATTCTTTGGTAGATAGATATGTTATGTAGGTGAGGAGTAGATGAAAGAGGAGATAGAGGCTAAAGATGAGGTCTGTGTTTTGCCATCTACAGGGAAAAATGGGGCTCTGTGTGTCTGTGAAGGATGATGGATTACAAGGGGGCCATGGGCTCGGTGTGAATGTGTGTGTCCCCCCCCCACCGCGGTGCTATGTACACAGGTAAGGCATGGCTGGGAATAACATTTTCCTCAGAGACAGCTGGAAAAGAAGGTAATGAAATAAGGTTAATATTTGTAAATAGGAATCCTAAGGGGTTTCACCTCAACAAAGATGCTGTCTCTTTTCTTCTAATTTGGTTGTGTAGTTAACAGGAGCACAGGTGGTGAAGCAAATATTTTCTATATTCATGAATAAAACAGAACCAGAAGCATCAAAATATGTTTGTATTTTATCACAAATAAGGATTAATTTACTATAAAATCCAGATTAATTTGAAGATATTAAGATAGAAATAATGATAACTAACTTATCCAAAAGGTATAGTTTTATAAGGAGTTTCCCGGACAAGATTTGACCTCTAAAAACCTAATGCGCAGAGCGGAGTAAGGAAAATTAATTGCTGTGTATTTGTAGATGTTTTTAATAGTCAGCTGCTCTTCCAGTTTGCTTCTGTTTCACTACAAACCTCAGCCTGAAACTGAACGCACGTTCATGAGGGCATCCAAACTGAGCTGTGATTGGATGACGTGTGATACTCAGAAGATGCCTTTTCCTCTAATTGCCAAGAGGAAAAAGTGTGGCCAGATTTTGCCGGTCCATGAAAAAAGCAAACAAAAACAAAAAAATACAAGATGCCACAACAGTCCTTAAATGGGTGGGATATTGCAGCAGTTTGGACCTTATCACAACCAGCCACAGCTCTTACAGGAAGATATAAGAGGCCAAATGAGCATGATCGCTGCTTTGTGTGAGTCCAAAGTGCTGCAAGTGGCAGTTTGTGATAGAGAGAGACAGAGAGAGAGAGTTTGTCATTGATTAATCTGTCTTTAAGGGGCAACACTTTACAGATAAGCAGGGGGAATTATCAGAGCAACAGCAATGCTACCATGTAGGTGTAAATAAGTATTTTAGTCATGCGTAAGAGAGATGAAGAAAAACATTCCTCTTTGTAGTAAATGAAATAATAATGAATATACGCAATATTCAAAGTTATTTTAAGCTTTTTTAAACTTTTGTATTGTGTTGTATATTTACTCATTTTCATTCAATCAAATTATTATCTTTCATTTAACAATATTTCAGTTTTCACTTAAATGTTTTATCTTTCCTTTCTTATACACAAGGGGTTGTATTGTTATTCTATTTATACTTAAAATTCCAAACAACAAAATATTAAAGAGCATTCTTCCTTCAGCAGCGTTGGCTTAGTGCTATACGGCGCTAACATTTACAACTACTTATAAATGTGGTGAATTTAGCTGCATCCACACTGTAGGGAAATCCTACTTGGATGCAAACTTTCAACCAATATGGATCCATACCTGATTATTTTAATGGCAGTCTACATGGCCTAATACAGATCTTCTCGTAACCCCCCCCATAATATTCTACTGTTATTGCTTAACAACGATGCTATAGATACTCTGAAATCCACTGTACCTGTTAATAAAAGAATGCTTTTTTTTTTTTTTACAGTAGGACCATTTTTCATTCAATATATATTACACTTCTTTGTCACGTTAATGTTCTCCTTCCATGCCTTCAGGTCGGAGGTGGTGAATCAGACAGAAGTTCTACTAAAGTGGCCCCAAAAAAAAAAAAGTCAGACTCAAGAGACTTACTCAGAGTCTTGAGTGAAAACACATGTAGTTCTTACTCTTTTCAATGAACAGCACATCCTGCCCCGATCCCACCCCACAAGCACTTACTTGCCTTGCTCAGCAGTCTGCCCAAGCTGCAGTCTGGTTAGGAAGATGTTATGCCTCTATTGCCTGGAGCCAGACTATTTACTATCATTTTCACATGTTGTTGTTGACATTTTGTTTTCTGTCATTTCTTTTTTTAGACTTGGACAACTTTTATTGTGACTATGTACACAGAGTGTAACTAAATTTCCATTTCCATTCCATAAATTGAAGCAGTGATCAAATATAAACAGTGTGGGAGATAAGACATGGGGCAAAAACGCATTTAATGTAGAATGTAGAGCTGCAATGATATAAAAAAAAGTTGCTATTAAAATAAAAGATAAAACTTGTCGTAAGGTTGTATATTGGTTTCTAAGTGGACCATAATATAAAAAAAACTAATCAGACTAATGAAAAACAACCAATAAAATAAGACAAAAGGATTATATTCCATTTAGATTAAAGAAAATCATATCAGTATCTGTTTCAGTTCTTCTTTCCGAGTACAACTAAAATAAGAGGGTTGGAATTTTTACACTATGGAAATAAGCTAACTGGAAGTTTTAAACATATTTTGACTCTAGTATGTATTTTCTCTCTCCATTTACAGATAGATATTTATTAAAATAAACCTATATCCAAAATCGGACTTATTCAGTAATTATTTGCATCTTTTTGAGCAGAAACAAGCAAATTTCTCCATTGAGGAGTGGCCTTACTGTCCCTATAACGTTAAAGATCAAACAGCATAGGAGTTCGGCATCTGTTCGACCACCAAGACAGTAGGAAGAGTTAAACATGAAGTTGTGTAGTCTTTGGTTACCAATGTTGGTGTACCAGCCTGTGTCAGAAGCCATGGCAACAACTGTTCTACTGACTGATGAGATATAGAGGTTTCTATTGTTTTATAGCTGCTTCAAATTTTAAATCAAATATTTCCCACAACATCAAAGTATCCTTTAATACAAACCACTATTTTGCCACTTAGACAAAGGGCTTTTGACTGTCAGCCCCCCCAGGGCCCCCGGGTAGATTTGAAGGCTTTGCTATGAGCAAAAAAGGGAAAACTGTAGTTCCTTGATTGTAACTGTGTAGTTCATACTGTGAATAACTCATCCTAAAACACAGCAACCTCCATCCTCATACATCATAGAAGGTCGCCTTTAACTCCTTGAAAGAAACTACCTACTGAAGCACAGGGAGTTCAGAAAACTTTCTTGGATGAAAAAGTTTCTGCCCATATGGACAAACCAAAGGCCTGGTAGAAATATTCAATTGTTTATCTATACTTAAATAAAAGGATAGAAGGCTAAAACTGACACTCTCTTCAGCATAGTTTTTAACACTGCTGGTGTTGAAAAAAACTTCCAGTCTGCTTTTGGTATGAGCCATGGATGTGTTTGCTCCTTCGAGCTCAGATGAGGAATTTGCCGCATGACAGAGCACATCTCTCCTTCTTAAGGAGCGTTGTTGTATTTCATTAGGGATGAGATTCATCACTGTAGGTAAATAAGAAAGCCGTGCAAATTGGAGTTGGAGGATTTCCTGCTCTGTCCCCGACAGTGTCTCCGGCACACATTTAAAAACAAACAGACCGGTTGACACAAATCAAGGAAATGACTTAGTGGGCGGGGGGCATAGTTAGAAAGAATACAGGTCATTGTGGAACTATTCTCCCCTGTTAAAACTTCTTCTAGTCCACAAAAGCAGCAAACCACACATATTTTGATGGGTTTTTATGCACAAGTTTAACACAAAGTAATTGCTCATCTGACCAAAAAGTTTAAGTATGTTTAATAATCACAACCTAAAATGTCTGCTGTGATTTTTAATTTGTTTCTTTTAAGATTCATTTATGTTTAGCTTCATGCATCGTTCCACAAACTCTGCCCAGCTTCCTTGTTACAACAGCATCATACTGCCACCACCATGTTTATTGCGTAGATGGTGTTTTCAAAATCTTTCTGTATCCCTCAAATCTGGTTTAAGGCAAACTATAAACTGAATTTCCAATGGCTTTCCTCATGTCATACTTCCATCACTGACAGATTTTTTAACTTCAGGACTAAAAGTGGACTGATTATATCACTTGAGCTGTGGACCTCTGCAACTCCTTCAGAATTACCAAGGCTCTCTTGACTGCTCTCCTTAAAGCCCCTGTCACACCTTAACAATTTAGACCAGTGTATGCCTGACATACGAAAAATCTGGCAAAACACTGGATAATACGTTGGATAGGTTATGGGGACCTTTTGTATAATTAATTAGCACGCGGAAGTACGCAGAAGCATGCAGGAACACGATGAAATATGCTGGCACGCGTCTGCATATTACAAGTACGTACTCCAGTGTGTGCTCATATGTGGGGCGTAAGTCACTGGCAAGTTATCTGATTATTGACATACGTTAAGTGTAAGTTACTGATAAGTTGTGGCGTCTAACTTATCCAAAACCTATGGGTAACTTGTGCATAACTGATGCGTAACTTATCTAGAACTTATCTCCAACGCAAATCAACATATCTGACGTGTTCCAGATGAGCGCTGAATGTGTTTCTAACTTACAGCTACTGTATGATGGCATATTGTCAGTGTTCTGGTATGAAAGGGAGTTCACTGGGGGGAATGTCAGATCTCCTCCAGACTGCATCCCCATCATAGGGTGAGCGAGAAGGTCAGTGTGATGGATCCTCCCTTCTTTCTTTTTTTTTTCTCTTTTGTTTTTATTTATTTATTTTCTTTTGGGCGGGCAGTAAACAGCAGCTAGGTTAATACTGCGATCAAAGACATCTTTTTATGCAGACCGGGTGCCTCTGGGCGCATCACCGCTCCCTTTGGGCGCATCACTGCTCTTGTCACTGAGGGGAGCAGCTTTAACTGATGCTTTGTAATGCCCATGAAATGATGCAAATGCATCATTTCATGGGCATTACGCTGCCGTGCGTTATGCATAAGTTAGGTTGTCGTTGGACATTACAGTAGTTGTTGACTCTTTAAATGCTCTACAGTATGTATACGCCCAAAAATGCTTATGCCAGGGTTTTAGAAGATTGTGGAACGTCTTGCATATGCTTTCTAAAATGGCAAGGTGTGACAGGGCTAACTAAGGTTGTTGCTGAATAACCAGATGTGGGTAGTAATTAGTTACATTCACTCAGTTACATTTACTTTAGTGACAATTTAAAAACAATGTACTTTTCAGAGTCGGTTTACTGTGTCTCTACAAGTATCTCTACTCCTACTTGAGTAAAATCTCTGGCTACTCTGTCCTCTATGAGTAATTTGGACAATTCCAAGATCAGGTAAACAAACAGTATTACCAGTGGAAGTTCGTTGCCTTGTCTTAACATATATAGTTCTTTTTGAAAGGATTGTTTTTTAAAGATTTATGTAAAAAAGAAAATGGTAAAAGTATTGCTTCTGCATGCATCCTTTCTTTTATATTCATGACATTTATTTTTTTATTCTTTAGGCATTTGAGCATCTGAAATACCAGAACTTGCACATAAAGTCTGTTTGCAGACATCATTTATAAACATTATATCTAATGTTATTATCCAACAGTTATTCAGTACTCAATTAGCCTTTTATCCAAATACTTTTTTTTTACATTTAATTGAGCAAATCCTTGGATGACTACTTTTTAATTTTACTCAAGGAAATTTTTTTTAAGTAGTGTTGCTCTGTACAATATTTGGGTACCTTACCCACCTCTGTGAACAACCTGACCCTCTATTAAACTTTACAAGATTATTCCAGACGTACTGCGTTCCTTGGTTTTCATGGTGCTTCCTTTTCCCTGTTGTTACCAAAAAGAACGGCTGCATTTATACTGAGATTCATTTACACACAGGTTTCAGATTTAAAAAGGTTGAAACCAATTTAAATTTCTTTTCAGTATATAATGAGGCAGATCTATCATATAAAAAACACTAAAATATGTTAAATGTTTGGCTGTAAAATGACTTCTTTCAATAGGAATACTATTCCCAGCTTTGTTGATTGTTCATTAATTTGTTCTTCAGAATATTCTCAGGCTTAGTGGCAGCCTGATGTTAACCAGCCATGATTTTCTTTTTTCCTTTTGAAAAATGTGCCTAGTCCTTTAGAGGCCTGGATATCAACAAGGTTGAACATGCAGGTCGTGACACTGTACTTCTGGTCAGAGGTCCGCTGTCTGAGTGAAAGGACACCCTAGTGCTCCATTTGGGACCTAATTCAGCTCCGGCCTTGGAGAAATGGCTTAGATAAGGACAGAATACAGACCAATTTAACAGGTCACAACCCTGTCTTAGAGCAGGAAAGACACAGCAGGAGCGTGTGAACACTGCCACGGGGCTCTGTCCCATGATGAGATGTTGGAGAGATCTAGCCCTGACCTTACAGTTCAAGGCTGTCAGCCTATTGATTCACAGCCAGAACAGTTGAGAAGACAGGGACAGGGTGGAGTTATGTAGCTTCCACTGGCACACTGGTGTGTTCATGAACATGCAGTAGAGATTTAGTAAAGGAGGATGACCAACACCACCAACAACAATGTAAAGGCCTGGATGAAGACAAACAGCTGAAGCTTTCATATAGATGAAGTCAACAGCTGTATGTGAGAAACAACACATCTATTCATGACAAATCTGAGCATCCACCACATACACGAAAAATACATCTGGCACACATCGGACACTGGCCCCATTGTAGCAGGGCTGATAGGAGGGATGACATGTATGCTGTACGACTTACAGCGTGGGAGAGCCAAGAGGAGATGTTACCACACGCAACCAGACAGTCCTGTGAGTCTTCCTCTGTATAAAACACAATGACTGTGCCTGTCTGCTGCAGGCGGCGTCCTGGCTCCAGTTGAGACAGCCGCCTGAGCGTGGGATGGACCTGGAGGTGCATGTAAGAAATATTGAATAATACGTGGACATCAATGAAAGCTTTGACGTTGATATAAACAAAACATAAAAGAGGCGGAACAAAAAAGGAGACAGAATAAAAATGTTACAGAACAATTCAGACATAACTGTGTATTAGAAAGAGAGAACAAAGAGCTCATTCTTACTACATTTAAAGATGCATCTTTTATTATGGCTGCAGGGAAAATATCTACAGATTTCTCATCATTATCTTGTAAGATAACGTATATAATCAACCTCAAGTTTAGACTGCTGTGACCAAACATTATAAACTATATTTCTTGGGACGGTTTTAAATTGCTGACCTGCAGTCATCATCCTTGCTTAGTATGATGAGATTTGTGCTTCAGTTGTTGTGTGAACACACTTCTGCCCTTCACCAGGCTCTCTGGGAGAGGTCAATGTTAGGGATGTCTGCCAGGTGAGAAAGGTCGACTCGGGTTTAATCAATGACTGCCAATGGGGGTGGAGATGTTGTGGGGGCAGATAAGCATGCAGGCGGGCAGACAGGCTGGCACTGAAACCTATAAAACTATTCCCGCTTGGGTTCATCGGCCAAATCCTGAGCTTCCGTTGTGGTGGAGAAACTCACGCTTCAAGACGGTTTAGGGGATTGATTTGACAGCTAATTTACAAGGGAGATTTGCATAAGAAGATGTTCTAATGAAACAGGCTTTTCCCTTTCCCCCTTTGTCTTTCTGCCCTCTCTCTTTTAGCTCAATCCTTCCTTTTTTTAAACCACAGTAAATAGTAACAGATAATGTTGGCAAATTAAAGGGACAAGAGATTCAAATTGGATATTGATCAGGAGACTAAAGCCCTGTGTTTTCTCCTGTTAAAGCTTGGGTTTAAATGATTGATTCACAATGGAGGTTTCCACATCCCACTGGCTTGGAGTTTCTCTGGGAATGGTTATGCCTCTTCACCATCAATAGGTCTACGACATGTTGCACCATGCTAAGTGCTTTGACACAGCCACACAAAGAGCCCCTACTATCTGATGCCAATCTTCGAAGCTCTGTCTTCCAAGTGTCACCCAGGTGTAGGCTTTCAGAGAGAAAAGACAAAGGCTTCACTTCAGCAGCTCTACAAAAAGACCCTGACTGACAGCAGATGAAAAAAAAACAACAAACAAAACAAATTTCACTCCTGTGTGAATGGCCAAGGTGGGATCAGAAAATAAAGGGGAACAGTTGCAGAATCCACAGATTCAATTGTGCTACTTTTCTGCCGAAAAATGTAAAACTTATAGATATACAAAAATAAAATGTGCATAATTTTTATGAATAGAATAAAGTTTTGATACAAGCTCCACAATGCATAAAAAACTAATCACCACATCCTTTTAAACTTTTATTATTAGGGGGAACAACATACAATATGAAGATGGCCACCGTTAATATATGAGATTCAGGTGGAAGGCCAAATTTTATATAAATCCCCAATCCTGTAGCCTTTTAAGAGATGAAGTAAGCTTTTAGACAGTTGCATATATGAAGCTCAACCAATTTTTTTTTTTCAACCAAAATCAACCAGATTCCCATTTCATGCAATATGTTTAAAAGAAACCAGTCCTGTTCAGACAAAGCTTGGTTTGCTCAACAATCTTTTAGGTATGGTGCTTCCATTAGACGAAAAGTCTAATGGAAACAAAGACGAAGTCAACAGCATTTTAAGCCTGCTTTCATAGAGGCTAGGTTTAAAACCGTTAAAGCACGTGTGGCAACAAAACAAAGCAAATGACAGACCTAAGGGCTGTTGCTCTGTGCATAATCCATACAATTTAGAACATGTTCCTTTGACAAATTTAACACATTTTGCTCCTCTGTCATTGGTCAAGATAAACATTCATTTTCCTACTCCTGCATTTCTTTTTATCACCATGCCTTTTTATCACCATGCCATTATCACCATTACTTCTTTACTCAGATGGCAGCATGACCTATTATGGTTCCTGCGACTTTGTGTGGTTTCATCTTTAATCTTGTTACATACTCTGCAGAACCCCAGAAATTTGTTTCTTTCTAAAACTAAAAAAGGTCTTGCCTTGGGTTATTCAAACTTTTCAAGATGTTCGGTGGCTTAATGCAATTGAAAGTCTGTGCTGTAAACCCCGCAACCCCTGCAAAAGAAAATACAACAAGAGCACAATGACAGTTAGGGCATTTTATCTAACTGAAGAAGGATCAGAGTAAAAAGGCTTTATACTGCTGAGAAATCATTTTCATATTGTCTCAGCAGCTCAGGCAGCTGATCATTAAAACTATCCTTTAAAGATGCATTATGCAAGTTTAAAAGGTAATTTTTCTTTCTTTTCCACTGTGTGCTTTTGTTCATATGGCTACTTTGCTAAGTCTCAGTTGCAGCAAGAGAAGAGAGTAAATGGATTACAAAAGACCAACCAAAAGTGCACATCGATCACCGTTGCATACTCTACAGAAGAATAGGAAAATAAATTGTTTGTCTAGTGCAACAAACAGGGCCAATTAAGAGTCTCATCTGCGATAGAATAAGACAAGAGTAAATATTGGGGACGCTTTAACAGGGAGGGAGGTCAGATCAGCCCTTGGAATGGCCCTCTTTTTATTAAAAATGTAAGATGCTCCTTTCAAAATAACTTCCATGTTTTTAACTTTCTTACCTCTGATGAGATTAGACCTTTAAACAAAAAGACGTGTAGTTGCAGCAACAGACAATGGGGCTTTTTCTCTTCCTCCATCCATGTGCACAACACTGATGACCTTTAAACTTGTGACCTGAGGGCCCGAATACCTGCAAATCTCTGAAACTTATGATATGCTCCTTAAAATTACAGTTACCTTATGTCACTGTACAGATTTCTGAGTCCAAAAAAGTGAGGAATTTCTGACCCTAAAGTAAAAGGGGGAAAAAATCTTCTCTTTTCCCACCTAACAACATCCATCCAAACCCTGACCAATCGCACAACTGTCCTATAGCCTGTGAGAGAAAGGTTCTCCTTAGATGACATGTCATCATCAAGCACAAAGAACACCCAAGACAGGAAAAAAAAAATTGTCAATGGGATGAATTCTAAAGTATTGTTGGAGCCTTAGAAGTAGAATGGAAGCAACTTGGATTTTAGGTCATTCCTAAATGCTGATACAGCATAACTACCTAATGACTGACCTACCAAAACTTTCTTGATTTTTTAAAGTGGTTAAAAACAGGTTTGGTTTGTTTGAAGTACTTCCAGAGAGCTTCCTTGTTTTGCAGCAGAAAACACTGGATGATGTAAAACTTTTAGAAGGCTGCATGTCACCTGGTTCTCTTACATGCCTACCATCTGTTAAAAAAGATAAAAGGTATAAGTCAGAAAGAAAGACACATAAATATCTAGATTATGAATTGGAAAGCTTTGAAGCACCATTGCAGGTTGAATGAAAGGTGGGCATGAAGTAAATATATCACTGTCATTCAACCCCAAATCCTTACACTATTTTCCTTTTTTATTTTTTTGTAGCTTGGATTTGATTTAGAACAGGTTGCCTGCAATCAGTGATTTCAAAGCACTCGGGAGACAGGAGTAAGTGAGAACCAATCAGTGAGCTGTTTGACCCACAGGCTGCACTTAACTTCCTCTCCTCCTGATATCGAGAACAAAAGGGAATAATGGTGGGAAAGATGTAGGCCTCAAAAGATCAAGGGAGACAAATCTAGAGCTCAATATAAGGAAAAAAGATTCAACTGAAAAATACAGGGCTGAAACATAGGAAATAATGTAAGGAGATGTGACACGAAGAATACAATATTTGGAACACAATTTTTGATTAACAGACTAAATAGGCTATTTTGGTTGATCTTAGGACTAAATACCTCATGCAGTTGGTATCTGTCTTGATAATGAACACCATGGATGAACAATACATCTGCATTATAATTGGTACTGATGTCCGTCTGTCTGTCTGTCTGTCTGTGATATGATGCATGATATGTGATGGTAATACGGATAAGTTGCCACATCTATAGCCCCATTTACACCACTCTTTTGAAATCCTGCCAACCAAACAATGAAATATCACAATTATGACCAATTTTCCTGAATGTTATGGGCGTCGGCATGTTACTTTGCTTCTTTACCTCTAGAGAGCAGTAGTACCTTAGATCGTCCCTAGGAGGCAAGGAACAGTGCTAGCGTTGTGTGTAAACGGTCATAAAGAACCAAGCTCAGCACCGTTAACTGATCCAAGCTCCGGTTTTCAGGGGGTAGTGTAAATCGGGCTCAAGCTAATGCAATTTGCCTATAACTGAATGTGCCAGTATGCATTTTTTAGGATCAGTTTACCTGTATTTTTTGTATATGTTAAGGTAAATAACAACCCCAAAATAAGAAGTAGTATGGTAAACATGTAAATAGCCCCTCTATAAGATCCAAACCTTATGAACAAACTTTTTTTTCCATATTTTATCTCCTCCTCACTGTCTCACTTGTAGGTATATTGAGACCAATGCACAGCAAAGCTAAACTGTGCCCATTAAAAACTGCCCTAAGTTTGTTTTTTATTGTTTTCCCTTTTTTACTCTGTAGTCTGATCTGGACACACATTTTGCACTAGTCACGAGGGTTACTGGTGCCTATCTCCAGCTGTCCAAGGGGTGAGAGGGTACACCCTAGACAGGTTGCCAGTCCATTGCAGGGAAACACAGAGATAAACAGGACAAACAACCATTCATGCACACACTCACACCTACGAAGAATTTAGAGAAGCCACTTAACCTAAAAGTCATGTTTTTGGACTGTAGGAGAAAGCTGGAGTACCCGGAGAGAACCCACGCATGCTCAGGAGGAACGTACAAACTCCATACAGAAAGACCCCGGGCCGGGAATCGAAAATCATTTTGATTAAGCTAACCCAAATTGGTTTAAGCAACTAGATTGGCTGTTATGCCAACCAATCTTTTCTTGGAGTGTAGCTTTAATGTCTCAAACAACAAATCAAATAAAAAAAAAATAAAATTCCTGGATCTTCCTTGTTTTATCTTTCAAACCTTGTCTGTGTGACAGTGGCCTTTCTTTCTCACACAGCAAATGCAAGAGAAAATAACTTGTTTTACTTTGTCTTGTATTCGTGGTAAGAGATTGAAGGAGCCACAGTCCTTTTTATGTCTTATAAAAAAAATACAATAAGCCACTGGAAGTAATTTGCGAACGTGCTAGTTGACAGAGATTTACAAAAGAACTCAATCATCAGCTGCTGCCCCAGTGCCCCTTCAAGGATACCTGGAGGCACACAATTTACTGTTTTAATAAACTCCTGCTATTGCAGCTAAAGAGATTATTTTTGTTATAAAGAATAAAAGCTCAGTTTTAATGACTGACTCTGAATTTGTTCAGCCTGACAGAGCTTTATAGTGAGTTTCAGTCATCTGTTCAGGTGAAAAATCTCCCCTTTGTTGTTAGGTAGCAGGTCTGTGCCATTCCCTGCAGAGCTGAAGAGACTAAAAGCAGAAAATAAAAGAGAGTTAATATCCAGAAACGAAACCATCATATGAAGACCCACTACTTTATAATGAATAAATAAGCAGAGTGTTTTTTGCAGGCAAACGTTCACATTTACCTTTTAATGGAAAAAAGTAAAAATTTTTTCCCACTGTTCTTGCCATCAAATCAGTTCAGTTGTGGGATCAAAAATACTCATTATTGATCTCTAAAGCAGTATCATCTCATATGTCATTTTTAGGGGTTAAGCAGTGGTGTCCCCCTCTTTATTATAGAGCAAAAGTTAATTTTGCCATTTTCTCAATGCCACTTAGGGAGATTGAGGTTGAAAACATACAACTGATAATAATATTATCAATAACTTTAACAAAAAATATATTCCAAGATAGGGCTAAACTATTTGACAGTAAAGGTCAAAGTCGGGTCGACTTTGGCCTTGGTTATATCAGGTAGATCTAATCCAGTTTTTATTATTAACTGTACAATATGGTCTACTAAACTCATAGAATACCTTAACAAGAGACCAGTTTTGCATGCCAAACGCACACCCCTGTGAGGGTGTGTGCACTCCCATGTGTGTGTGTGTGTGTGTGTGTGTTCGTGGTCTTGTTTTACCTACAATGTGAGGAAAGTATCTTAAAAAATATCCTACATGCGATGACTTACAGGTACATATGGGGACATTAATCTGGTCCCTATATGGTAAAGTTCTGTTCTTTGAGTTGCGGTTAGGTTTAGGACTAAGATGTGAATACAGTTTAGGTTAGGATTAGGACATTTTGGTAATAGTTAGGGTTAGGGTTAGGGTAAGGGTCTGGGTTAGGCCATATACAATGAATGCAAGTCAATGAAATGTCCTCATATGTCATGAAAACAAAGCTGTGTGTGTGTGTGTGGGGGGGGGTCAACTTTTTGAGTGTTCTAGATGTGAGTCGACTCAACTTAAGAGTCTTACAATGGGGCTGGGTTTACGGTAACAGCACAAAGCATAAATTATTAACTTGATTTTTCTGAATTTAGAAAATCTGGAAAGACTTCAAAGCCCAGTTTGGCGACATCAGGATGTTTTTAAACTTCTTTTAACATGGTGGTTGGTGGCATTATTTGAAGATCATCCATGACATGTTTTGCTTATTCGACCTGACTATTTTGGTGATAAGACTAGTATATATTACCTGATCAGTCAATACTCTTGTCTCATCCAAAATGTGCTCAAACTTCACATATACCACAATGATGAAGCACCACTGCAGACCCAAGGAATTTGCAAACAATTCAAAAGTTAAACATGCAATATCATGGGCATGGAAAGAAATACATGCATTCCCCAAATGCTAAAATTATAGAAATGTACAGTAATGGCAAAAAATAGAAATTGCTTAAATATGACCTCTCAGAGAACAAAACAGACCACACAATCTCCAACTGCTGTGCAGTTTGTAAACCTTGCCAGCAATCTGAGTTTTTAGATTTCGTGTGTGAAAAAACATAGGAGAATCCATCTTATCCCATTCTGGCTTCAAATGTTTAATATATACCCCAAAGGTCGGTCAATAAGGTTGCAGTGTTGAGTTCTTAAAGAATGACACATAACTGTGATGAAAGCAAAAGCTGCCGATCTCACAGCTGAAATGAACATAAACGTGACGACGGAGGAAGTTGCATTATCAATTACTGCTTTTCTCCGTTCTTTGTCAGAATCCACAATTTCATCTCTAAAGGAGGAACAGCAAAAGGGTAGAAGTTAAAGTTGTTTTTTCCATATGCAGCTTGCTGCTATTTCATTTGTTACATTGATTGGCTAAAATCAAAGTCTGGTAGGCAAGCTTAGCAGAATAAGCTTGCAACATTCGCCTAATGTCCCTCCTTTTCCCAAACAGACTGAATCAGACGAGTCCCAGATTTATAATGTGAACAACTAACTTGAATGCTACACATGACCAATTTACCAGGTTAAGACTGTGCCCCTGTTAAAAGGAAAATCTTTAGAGGGTAAGAAGGAATTCCAATTTTTTACAGTCTTGGGAGAGTTCACAAAATTAAAAAAGACAACTAAAGCAATGCAAGCCGCACTTGTTTTAAATAATGTGAGAGACTAGGAAATTGTATTAATTTTAGAGTAAGGCCCATTCAATAAGGCCCATTTAAAACTTACCAAAAAAAAATCTTAATGATCTCTGAAATGTTTTCAAAAATATTGTATGAACTGGGGTAAGACATAGGGTTTTTGGAAGGGTTTTGTTTTGTTAAAGGTTCAATCTATCACAGTATATTAGAAAAAGAACAAAAAATTAAGCCTGTACTTGGAACAGACTTAGATACTTTGGGATTATCTTAAACAGGCTATGCTATTCTCTCAACTGAATCAAAGTAATTTTTGCAAAGATATACAAGATGATGATATACTATTCAATTCAATTCAGTTTATTTATAAAGCACCAATTCTCAGCACGTCATCTCGAGGCTATTTAAAGAGACAATTCAAAAAGATCATACATTCAAAGTTTTCTATCTAAGGAAACCCAGCTGATTGCAATACTTGAATTGAGTCAACAGCAATCCCTCACTCCAAGAATGCATGTAGTAGAGTCCTGCAACGGGTCGGGTACCAAAAATGCTCTTTTGCGGGTGAAAAATACATAAATAAAAATAAACGGGTCGGGCGTCGGGCGGATATTTTTTTAGTGCGGGCGGGTAGTTGGTGATTTTTTTTTTTTTTTATGCGTGTCTGTTATTATGGACATCAGAAATGTTATATTAATCAGGCACTGTCTGGGGTCACCCTTGTTGTAGCTTAAAGCCCTGCTGGCAGTGTGGGGACTTCCCTCCAAAAAGCCCACAGTCAGTGCATATACGTCTGCTGCAGTGTTAATGGCGCTGTTCTGCAGCGCAGTGTACTATAGCCTATTACTTGATGTGTTAACGGGTCGAGTTCGGTAGTCATCCTAACAGGTTCGGGCGGGTGCGGGTTGGTAAAACTCGACCCGTGCAGGACTCTAGCATGTAGTGGAAGGGAAAACTCCCTTGAAGAAACCTCCAGCAGAACCAGACAAAGCGTGGGCGGCCATCTGCCGAGTCCGACTGTGGTTCAAGGAGACAGAAGCAGCCATAGAAAAAAAAAAAAACAGAGATACAAAAGGCTACTGTCAACCAGTTCCACAGGTGGCCCCGTCCAGGAAACACACAGCCAGGCAGACAAGCTCCGAGCCAGCTCCCACCTTAGTGGATGAAAGAGAGCAAATGCAGTTAGTCACAGTCAGAGAAACAGGACTACACAGAAAAACAGGCCTAGCTCAGACATAGATAAACAAAAGTGTTGATGGCAGCAGCATATTTCTCCCCAGGATGGTGTCACAGCCAAACAGGAGCAGATCAGAGGAAGCTACCTTGATGAGAAAAAGCATAACTTTAGAGGTTGAACTAACAAATACTGCCGAAGGTGACAATTGCGGTAGAATGAAGCAGAATGATGAAATGGGGGTCCCTATGTCCTCCAGCAGTCTAAGTCTATAGCAGGATAACTATAGAGATCGGGATAACCTGAAACCCTCTAACTACGAGTGTTATGAAAAAAAGTAAAGCTTTAAGCCTTGCCAAATAAATCAAAGGTTATCTGACTGATATTTCCTGATATACGTGTTTTGTTTTATCATCTAAAACCTCAATGTGACAAAAGCAGAAAAAATATATAAAAGAGCAAATGTTTTTTCAAAGCTTTGCATAGTTACTAAAAATATTCACAAAGGTAAGAGATATTCCTCTTTTATTGAATGCTTTTAAAGGCATTTGGAGCAAAGGATTGTTGAATACAATGGACAACTTAATACAAACGAGAATATGTGTTAACTGTGTGTAAGTATTTGAAGAGGAGGTGATGCTGAATGAGAAAATGCTCACTGCCTGATGACATTTCTCCATCTCTGTGTCTCTGGATAGACCAGCACTGAGATATCTGCCATCACCCAGATAAGGTTGAATGCGGAATGACAGGAATTTCAAACCTACATAACAAACAATGAAATTCTAATTACGAGCCAGCGCAAACAATTTTCCCTGCTGTGACATTTGGACTCTGGGACTTTTCAATTATTCATTGGCACTCATGCTTTTGTGAAGAAAATAAGGGAGGAAAAAAATTAAAGGAGCGAATGAGGCAGCTGAGGGCCGGATATATTTATTCTGGTTTTAAACCTGTGTTGGGACAAATCTGAATAGAGTAATCACCTATTCACGCCAGGACTTGTTTCAAATTCAGTAAGAACATAAAACAACAGTGACCTTGTATTCTGCTTCCCCTGAAATGTCAGAGGGAAGATGACTTATTGGAAATTTTAGCAACAAATTGGTCTTGCTCAGTATATAAATATACTTCAGATCAGAGGAAGATGATGTTCCTTGGCAAAGACATAACTGAAGATTCCTTGTAACGAAAGTCTCATTTTAGTTCAAAGCTGAACAAATGTTATTCCAACAAAATGAGGCTGAGTGTAGGCATGACTTTCAATGCTTATCCTTATTTAAGAAAGGCACCCAAAGCCAAACAATACAATTATCTCAGCAATATTAAATCTTTTTGTATTGCATTCTATTGACAGTGTTTGACTGGAGGAACTTCTTGTGAATCTACCTTGGTAAACAGAACTAGAAAACATGAAAAGAAATGTAAAAAAAAAAGTGTTGAAGATTGCAAACACATTTTTGTGAGCTATAAGGAGTCTTTTTAAGGCTGGGTAAAAGGAACACAGTGTACAGCAAGGAAGAGTTCAGTGTCTGAGTCAATAAGGGCAGGGCCTTGGAGTATAATACCATCTAGAGCCTTCCTTATTGTGCATTCTCATTGGATGACCTGCAGTCATCATCAAAATTCACTAGGAACTATAACTGAGCTGAGTCGCTCTGCAGATAAGAGAGTGCCAGCTAAACTGAAGACATATTAACGTCAGAGCAGAGAAATATATCTTGCAATTTTTAAACTCCAGACAGCATTTTACTTTCTTCCTCTTCCCACTGCCCTCCTCTTCTTTTTTCCCGACACAGAGAAGTAATTAATCTGCAACAGGGACACGGACTAGTGGGTTCTCCTTGTGGATGGAGAAAAATGCCTGATTTTTAATAAACTAAAAAGTTAATAAGGACCAGGACATTTAAAATTCCATTATCAGGGGGAAGGAGCGTGTGTGTTTTTTCAACCGCCACCTTTGCTCTGGCCTCCTAAGATGCAAATGGCCGCAACTGTTGAGGGGCTTAAAATAAAGTGCTTTCCAAGATAGTGAGAGCCTTTACCACAGTTTGTTTAATAGCAGAGCTGAGTGGTTTTTGATGGAGGGCAAAATAGATAACTGCAGAAATGTGCAGGAATGGTTATGTTCAAAAGAATTGAAACAATTTCACTGAATGGTGGCTTTTTAGTCATCTGGAATTAGGTATGAGACTCTTAAGTTATATGAACCTCGTTAAAAAAATCTACAGGTTTATAATACTGACAAAAATGCTAAAAACAAAACAATATTTTATTTTTTGTTAAATCACAAAAGCTATTATAGCGACTGTTTGGTAATCTTGTAATGAATCTTTATCTGTTTGATATTGAAGATTGAAATAATTTAAAGCAATATACATATATGACATTTTGTACCCCTTTTTCAAAGTAATTTGCTTATTTTTTTTGCTCTTCTTAGAGTTAAACTGGAAGTTTAAAATGGTACTATAAGCTATTTAATGATTAATGTTATCTGGTAAGGTAGAAAATTAGCAGTCTACTTTCAATCTGAAAAACTCACAGAGAGAGAAAGATGCAATTAGAAGAGTTTATTGATATGATAGTTTGAACTTTGGCGCTCAGGCCTCGGCAGGAAACATAAACGCTGATTTATACTTTAATGCAGATAAACTGATGTATGAGAATAAGGATATTCCCCCCGGGCCTGAAACTGGTGGTGGAGTTTAGATAGATGAGGTTTGGTTAATCCATAGAGGCTGGTATACAGGGTGATGCTTGAGTTAGATGTCACTGAATGAACAAAGTTTGAAGAGCAAGCATGAAGAGACTGTGGAGAGAAAAAACTCCCCTTTGGGAAGAAATCTCTGGCAGAACCAGGCTCAACGTGGCGGTCTTCTGCCGGACCGTTTAAAGTGACAGGGAACTCCATGAAAGTCTGGAGGGACTACACACTGGAGGTGAGGTTGAAGGAACATCGAGGAGGAGTCGGATGAGCTTACTACAATGGTGGAGAAGGGGATGGAGGTGGGTTGTCTGAATCAAAGTCTGACATAGGAGCGATGGATCTTGCGCTTGTTGAAGAGCAGGCCTAGAGATGATTTGGAGTGGCTTTAAGTAGAGTGCTAGAAGATGATTGGGCATCGAGGAAAGTGGCTTGAAGCGGGTTGGCTGCGTCGGAGGCGGATCAGCCTCAGATTGGATGGAAGTAATCAGAGTTTCTTCAGTTGAATTTGCGCCTTAGCTTCATAACTCAGTGCATTAAATATATCTTAGTAGGTTTACAAGTTATAGATTCAATTTAGAATGCTCAAACATTTCTGTCTTTTTCTATTAATTTTGAGAGGAGATAAGGGATTTAAACCCTTTTAAAAATATTACTCCAAATTAACTTTGCACCTAATATGGTGCATTAATTTACCCTAGCAGTGCAGCACTACTAATGCCAGCCAGAAATTTACAGCCAATTTTCACATACTTTTGCTTTTATTTAATTTAATGCGCTTCAAATTCAAATAATGTTCAATTTGTTTTGCAGTTTTGAAACATTTTTTTATAAAACTTTAACATACTCAGATTGACATGAAATGCAGAGTGAAATGTTAACTATAAATTTGGTACAATTTATGAAGGCTGATACCTAAAAGTGTGCATCGTGAGCCAGGGTCAGTCTGCCATCACTTATCAGAGCCTCAAGCGGTCCTGCCTCATGTTGGCCGTTACACTCCTCTGCCTCCAGACATTCGATAGCCACATAAACAAGAGACACACACTTTCTCTTTACACACATGTACAGCCGGCAGCCAACTGCCCATGACATGAACACTACCGCGGGCTCACTGGGCGCCACTTAAAGGCTCCCACTTTGAAACTGACACTCCACTTGGCAGTGGCGCCAAACAAAAGACAGTGTGTGTGTAGTTGTGTGCAAGTCTGTGTGTCACACAGAATGCCTATGTATGTCAGAAAATGTCCAAACAAAAGCCACTCCAACCTCTGCCAACTCTTCTCCACCTTGATCTTCCTTGTATTTGTCCCACAGGAAACTTTTTCCCAAACACGACACTGTGAGTTCTGACATCTATTTTTGAAGTTTGTCCACTTCGCCCTGAGACACGACCTTTCCACTCTCTTTCATCTGCCAAATGTGAGTGTGTATGTGTGCAAACGCGTCTGGCTGGAAAAGGTAAGGAGGTGCGCTCTGATGACACAGTTAAATCTAGCATGTCACCACATTCATGGCAAATTACCAGGCATGCTTTTAGAGCCAACTTCTTCTGGCAGATGCAAAAACAAGGACGCCTCGCCCTGTAGGTGAATGTAATAATAGAAAGAGTATGGCTGCAAAGCCAAATTAGGTCATCACACTGGGTCTGCCAGGATAATGTTAGAATCTACAGCAGCAAGTGTGAACAACACATAAGTCTTTTTGTTGTACTTTTTTTTTTACCAGTGAAACTTCATCAGAAGAAGGTCTAAGAGGCTGAACACATTCAAAGACATTCAAATTGATTTATTAGATACTTTACATGTACATTCTTGGGGAAATAGTAGTCTTTTTAATTTCCTATGTAAATAAGGTAACCATAATTTTCCATGTGGTTTCATATTGGAGGATATTTTTAATCTATTCATCATATATTTATTGTATTTATTAAGTTAAGGTTAGCTCGTTTTGATGATGACAACATTTTGAATAAATTATTTGGGGACATACTAAGTTACAGATCATGACTTATATTAAGCTACTTTATATATATTTTTATCTTTTACAAAGGTAAGACTAATTTCATAAAGTCTGCTGATCTAAAAGCAAATTAGCAAATAAAGAAAATGTTGTGTTGACATTTTTTTAACAAGTAAAATGGTTTTTTGTGGAGTTTTTCAATTACTTGTAACATTATAATTTAATATATTATACTTTATAATATATTATATTTCAGCTTAAAAAGCCACTTTAGATTATACTTTTTAAAAATTAAATCTATTTCCAAATAGTATAATTAACCTTGTGTTTATTCAAATCTGCAGATACGATATCTGCCATTGGGATTTCAAATAATACATATTTGAAATGTGCTCATGTGATTTGTGAATGATGTAAAACAAACCTGAAACAAGTAAATGGTTAATCAAACTTTCCATGGCAAAGTTTTGCTATATTTCTTTCCAGTTTTCCAGAGATGGTAATTAGCACCCCATAGCAGTGACCTAAGGGTACACATAAACTATGTCTTAATTGGTTTATCACAGTTCACCACATTTTATCCAAATATACTTATTACGTAAACATTAGAATGTCAACAACAGTAAATATAAAAAGAAATTCTTAGTTAACAACAGAAGATAGATAAACAATGCAAAAGTGACAGAATTATTGTATCTGATCGTGAAAAATATTCATGATGTCTTCCCTTTTGTCTTCTTCAAATAATTTACTAGAGCTGAAGAAAAATCCAATAACTTGGACATCTTATAAGGAGCACAACCTCAAAGATCTTTGAGCACATTCCTTTTACTTTCTGTTCTGAATGAAAACATGAACCTTGATGTAAACAGGAGACATAAAGTGATCTCCAGCTAAACAAACAACCAACAAAACAGTGATTGTATATTTTAAAAAAAATCACCTCTTCTTTAGAACCTATGAGAAAATTATGCAAATGCCAAAAACGTAATGGCAACATTATAATTTTCTTCAGGTAGTTTTGAAGTTAATACCTTGTAGTCAAATGTCGAGAATGTCCAACTATTGGAGCTTAAGCTAAAATTCAGACTGGAAGATTTAATTCCGGCTCTCAAAGCATATGTGCTCTGATGCTTCGCTGCTGCAAGCCTATCAGGACTGCACATGCCTCCACCATGGCCAATCATCATCCAGGAGTCTGCTTTTAAAAAGGACTGTTCTGCCAACAACTGTCTACTCTATCAAGCTGCAGCCTTCCTCTACCCCATCTCCACCATCAGTTTTACCTGGCTCCCCTTTGGCTTTGGCTGTCTGCTCAATTATATCAGCATCATTCTCCATGCTTACGACCGAGACATTAGCGCCAAAGGCTATATTTCTTATTTCAATAAACTCTCTAATTGTTGCTTGTCTTCTTTGTTCTTTTGAGGTTGAAATGGAAGAGATTTCAGTTTAAAATGTGTGAAAAATCAAATGTATTGTCCTGGATTTATTGGTGTATATAAAGTCCCACAAACCTCTGTTTTAATTTTCTTAAGCAACTTAGGTTAAAATAATGCAGGTTTTGTAGCTATCTACGAGCTTATGTACACTTACTTCTTACCAAGGTGAATAAAATGTATTTAGATTAGTAGATCAGCTTTTAAGCCTCAAGATTTTGTTCAGAGCTATAGGAAAACCATCTAAAACCAGGGAGCCAATTTAAGTGAAGGCTTTTGATTGCTGTCCTGCAGGAAAACGCAACTCTCTAACTTTAGCCATCTAATTATTTATGTATGGTTAAATGATTTGTTGTTCTTCCATAGCATGATGCTACCACCACTAGCCGTGGTATTTGGTCTAGCGTTCTTAGGTTTAAAATCCTTGATTCCTTCCAACATGCTTCTTCTCATCATGTTATCCATAGGAAGTCAGCTTTATCTTCCTTTAATCAATCACCTAAAATAAACCCAGTATTTCATTCTTTGCCCTTTCTTTCTGCATGCTCTTGACATTTGTAAAATATCTGATACCACTCTGCAGCCATTTATAACCCATACAGTATCCACACACAGCCAGTCACACAATGGTGGGAGACAGCTGTTCGGGAGATCATGACACAGTGGCATGTGGCATCTAGTGGGCCGGCATGTTAACACCTGTTTACAACATTTACAGCAGGGACAGAGAGTCGGACACTGCACAATCAGGGGGCGGATGAAGATATTCGTCCGGCTACCGGCAAAAGGCATATTTGTTGCTTGGCTGGGGAAGAGAACGCCATGCGGCACATTATAGTGAAATCTTTCATGTGTAAGAAGCCATCAGTGGAAAGCCACTCAGGCAAACTGGGCAAACATGCTTTGCTAATCCAAAGGCAGCAGTGTGTCCTTGGGAACATAGAGCACATATGTGAGTCTAAAAAAATCACATGAAAATGTTCACTGTACTGTAGGTGAAGCTTTTTTTTAATAGTTATTCCAGTTACTTTGTTTGTATTTCTACAGATTTATTGGCTGCTACTCATGAAGGTTAGAGTCTGTTTTCATTGTCATCAACATAAATGTCATACTCAGTCTTTTAAAGTACCTTTGTGGACTGAGGGACAAACTTGTTAAGATGAAGAGCTCTCTTGTTCACATATACATCCACATGTTCGTGAATAAATCCATATGTAGAGTCATACTCAAACATACACAAGCAGGTCACACTGCTCAGTACTCAAATGTCATGGAGGGAGGAACGGTGGCTGCTTTCAAGTCCCTCACTCTGGCCCCCACCGCCTGTCAAAAATGAAACTTCAAAGCGGCCATCCAATCGCCACCGACACCATCCCTCCCGCTGCCAATCCTCCATGACACATGTCTTACCCCTCGCGGGTAAACACAGACATAGAAGTAGAGAAAGTGAAGATGGAGGAATAAAAAGGGGGAGGAATGGAAAGCTGGCGACAGAGACAGGGATCTCACACTGTCGACACACAGAAAGACAACGTTGATTGCTTTGAGGCAATCTGCCGGCCAACCTTGACATTTCCCCGGCGCTTGGTCAAGATCATCGTTGTGAGTCAGGCCGACTGGAGACAGAAACAAGAGCAAACACGAGCCCTGAAAGAAGGGGTGAGGGAATGCAGGGGTGAGGAAGGTGAGGAAATGCAAGTTGACACTACAGCTCTGCAAGACAGTGGCAGTCAGTGGTATACAGACAATGGAAGCTGGAAGATTCTTTGGGTCCTGCAAAAGAAGTAATGATTGCTGATTAAAGGCCATTGCTAATAGTTGATTGGTAATTTTTACCTTCGTTCTTTTCTGATAATAGCTCACATAGAGACACCAGGACCCTCTACTACCTACCTATTTTTTAACAGAGCTTTATTGATTTTAATAATAAACTAATACATTTAATATCCCTTTGGTATAAATAAAGTATTTTTGAACTGAACACTTTTCTTGCCAAACACATTAGTTATTACTTCTGGTGAGTGACATCTATATTCTCCTTCTGCACATGTGGGTTGATTTGGTGTCTGAAGACAATGGTATTTATTAGTATTATAAAGGGACTCATCAAAAGGAATTGAAACATAATTATTGAGGTAGTGATGGGACTGGTAGTTCTTTTCTGTGAACTAATTGAAAATGTTTTGTTCTAAAAAAGTATTCACCAGTTTTGGTTTTACAGTTGAAATGTGCAATAAACACATTTAGTGGCAGTCACATTTAGTGTTCTTTTTAATTAGTTTTAACTGGATTTTCTTGTCCTTTACATTTATAATAAACCCATGGCTTTAGTAGTATTACTTCTACTTATTAACTTTAGAAGACTTTTAAGTTCTATAACATTTAATAGACAATAAAGATGAAACAGACTTTTTTCTCTCTTTTTGAAGTGGTGACCATGTGTTCATTGACTTTTAGTTCTGTTACTTATGAAAAATATCTATTTCCAGATTATGCCCTAAAAAATGTGTTGCTGCTCCTGATTTAGTCACAGTACAAGCAAATCACAGCCTGATTCATTCAGTAACCGAGTCAGTGACTGAATTATCCGTAACTTATGAATCACTCACAGATTCTTACACCACAGCACCATTTCCGTACAGTATGGATGGATGAATTTATCCATGGCAACATTATGTTATGTTGGTTTTGGCTGAAACCTTGAAGGTATTCCAGCCCTAACTTTAGCTGTAAGATTGGAGTATGAATGAGTTCCCATCCCAATCGGTTTGCATTGATGTTAACTAAACTGAGAAAGTTGTTAATTTGAACAACTTATTACGTATTTAGGCCTAACACTAAACTGAGCATCAACACCCTCTATTTGAACTCAGCCATAGTTCCATGCAAGCTTTATCACCTTCATGCAAGTTTCTTTTTTTTCTACATTTTCCAGCAGCACCAGCCTTGGCAGAACCTGATAAATCTCAGCCAAATGATGGGGAAATGTCCTGCATGAAAGAATGACAGCTTTAAGGGAAATAACGTTTGGGAAATATTTAAAGCATTTAGGTGTTATTAAATAGCTACATTTCAATTCTCTAATACCCCTTTGTGTTAAACGAAATCATGTGAAAACTGGATGTTTTGTGACACACAAGGATTCTTTCCTGACATGTCAACTTGAAACTAATATCAAGATCATCTGAAAAAAAAAACAAGGACCCAGGGACTGGTTTAAGTTTACGCACATTTTTGCACACTCACACACATAAACCTACTGAATTCTAATCAGAGGCTGTGCTAAGCGGTAACTCTTGCTTCCGTTATTGATTGTCCGCCCAAGTTTGTTTGTCTGTGGGTGCCTGTGGGAACCCCCCTGGAGTCCAGGGAGTCAATGAGAATGTAGCTCTGAAAGACTATCAGCCCAGCAGCAGCAATTAGCCCTGAGACTCAGAGCAGCATGTCGCTGATGGTCAGTACAAGCGCCTCAGACACACAGAAAGGAAAGCACACGAGACAAAGCGGGTGTGAAGAAAGCCTCTCCTCATTAAAGAGCGGAAACAGAGGCCCCTGACAGGTACAGGAGAAAAGGAGAAATAAAAACAGCAGGCTGCCACTTTAAATACATAATACCTGGATCTGATTTTGTGTGGGTTGCTGTAACACATGCAGTTGGAAAAATCTGTATTTGTGCAAATACAAACGAGTGGCTTCAAACCTAGCCCACAGTTTTAGGCTAGGTTGCCAGTTAGGTGTGAGTCATTTACAAATGTTGGGGGTGAAATCAGAAGAAGGATGTGTAGAAAGTGAGGTGAGGATGAGGGCTATGGAAAGAGGGAGGGAGAGAAGAGGGAGTTTGCTTTTGCTTTATTGTTTTAGGATGCTCCTTTGGTAAACGCTGTAAGCTCGATCAAATTTGATTTGCAGAAACAAAGTGACCTTCTCAGGATGAAGCTAACGTTGACTGTTTGCCTGTGGGTGGATAACTCACCACGGTGTCACATCAAAAACTGATGATACTTGTAAAGATATGTTGCAGTGCTGTAAAAATGATCTAATAATGAGAAAAGTTTATTTAAAATACATGTATTTGCCCTTAACTTAACAAGTAAACACAATCATTTGCAAAGAGAATAATTGCAGAACTTTGATATTTTGTTAAGACAATGAAAATATATATATTTTTGTGATCATTCACCTACCTAAATCAAATGGAAAATGATTTCAAGAAACATTTGCTTACTTTTAGTTCAATTTTTCCAGTGAATTTACACACCTCTATTAAAATGCATTTTTTTCCTAATCATCATAGTGAGACCAGTCACACCTACATAACAGCATTAAAGCTTCACAAAAAGAAAATGAATCGTTTGGATTGGTCAAGTGAGAGTCCTCCCAGTGGTCTGTGAAAAGATCCCCTCACAATTTTTAAGAAAAAAAAAAACAACAGAGAGAAATTAATATTGTTTCCAAGACTGTTGCTGCTGATTGATCCCACATGACACAGAATACTGGAATTGAATAAAAAAGTGGTTCATCAAAGCATTATTGAAAGGGTGTGCACACTTCTGCATCCAGGTGATTACAGCTTTGTTTCCCAGCTAGATTTCACAGCATAAAATGCCCCATTAAAGATGGAGTTTTATTTTCCACAGTATTGTGAGTAATTGTTCCAGTTTTTACATCCTGAACCAGCAAGAATGCTGTTTATAATTAGTGACCTGGGCATGCTGTAAATTGCTGAAATATATATAAAAAAAAAAAGATATTTTTATATGCTTTGAATTTTACTCAGGAGTGCCTACTGAAATCCCTGTTGTTTTAAATTCATGTTACAGATGACTCTAAATAAAAAACAATAAATAACTTTGCCCTTATGGTTTATCCATATGAGGTTGGAAACAGGAGGACTAATACCTAAAGGCTTAAAATATATATATAGGTATTGGAAGATGTTTAAAGTCAGAAACTTGGATCAAATTGTTCACAAAAGACGATCGTAACAGTTGTCCTGATTTCAGGAGACATATAGATAGAAGTTTAAGAAATATCTGTCAAATATTAATTTAAAGATGTATTATTACAAACAATCTAACGTTACATTAAGAAGTAATCAATATAGTAAAAAATTATGGCTAAATTGCTGTACTTTTAAAGGAACCCCTCTACCTATTTATTATTAAAAATAAATATTTTGTGAAAATGTTCCACATCTCCACCGCACAGCCCTCTCACTTGTCATAGCAAACTGAGTTGCATCCTGGTAATTTATTCACACTAATCCAGCCTTGTTCCCAACTGTGCAACAGGTGTATGGCACAACTAAGTACACAACATTTCCAAAAATCTGTCACAAGGCTTCATTCGCTCACCGTAGAACCCACTCAGAGGGAGAAAAGGGACAAAAAAAAGTAAAACATAATATGTTGAGAATATTTTGACTTTCTTGGAGGTCATGAAAAGAGGAGCAAGATGCAAATAGGCAAATGATAAGTGAAGGGAAAAGGAGAGAGTCACTCTCGCTATCTCCCCTGACAGCTGTTTCCATCTAACAAGCATGCAAGTATACTCAATTCAAAGCGCTGGTAGCAGAGAGCATGGTGTCAATTGAAATGATACCTAACACATGCAGGATGAAACAATTTTGCGGCTTCAAAGATAGTTCAAAACACGGACAGAGAGAGTTATGAATTTGATGTGAACACACACACAGGGAAACATCTGACCGCACATACACGCAGAGATAAAAAGAATCTTATTTAGATACACAGACAGGGCATGCAGCCTCAAATGTTTTGCAGAGGATTAAATGCAGTAGGGTGTTATTAGGGTGACTCACATTAAAAAGAATAATTGAAAGAGTGACCCTGTGGACAGTGTTTCTATTGAAGTTTGGCTTCCATTAATGCAACGAAAAATCCAATGCATGCTATTAATCGCACATGTGAGGAGTTTTATGATGCAGCCAGATCCAATTAAAATAACACTTTCAAGTTGCATAGCAAAGGTCTATTATAAGGCTTGTGACAATTTAGCAACGGATGCTAATAAAGTCCAAATTATCTTCTTCGGTTCAAACTCTTTTTAATTTTTTTCAAATGTATTCCTATGTGTTCCTTCTTTAGCAACACTAGCTTGCTCAGTATCATTACCAAGTTTCTCCGGAGTTTTCTTGTTTACATAAGGAACAAAAATTTAATTTGTTATTGCTTTCCCACTGAGAACCCATCATAATTATACTTCTTTAAAAAAGAAAAAGCTAATTAAATTCACATGCACTTTCAAAAAAATTCCAAAGTTAGTAGAATAACAGAAGTGGCTTCGTATATCTGACCAACCTGCTGCATGGTAAGCAGGTCATGCAATGCTTAGTTAAACTCTATAAACTGTGTGGTCTGGACTATACAGCACATGAACAGAAAAATTTTACCTTTGAACCTTTTCACATGTCATGAAACCTGTTAAGTGCAGCTTTTTTGAAAGACCTTTAGAAAGCAGTAAATGGCTGCGAGCCTAAAATAAAATAATAGTTCTCAAAGCTGATTACAAGTAAAGAGCTAAAAAGTGTGGCATGTAGGTTTAACTCTTATACAAACAAAACAATTCCCCCTTATTCTGAAGTCACCTAATTTGGAAACAGATTTTCTTTATTTTATATTTATATTTAGAATATTTCAATCCAACCGAATTTATTTTATTTTATGAACATTCAGCCAATGACAAAAAAACTATATAAATGTATTATCAATAATAAAAACATCCCAAATTGAATTGTATTTTGATTTAAAAAAAATGTGTTTTCACTGATTTATGTATACCAATGATAAAATAAAATGATAAAAATAGTTTTTTTGCACTATAATCATTATTAAAGCACCTTTTGACAGCAAACAATTGCCTAAGGCCTTCCGTGATTGACTTTGAAATCAGTACTTTAACGGATTTAACACCACTTATTTAGTTACAGAATAAAAATAGAGCAAACAGGCTGATAAAGAAGAGGAGAGGCGAACATTTATATGTTTGGATAAGCTCAAGTGGATGGAGAGGAGACAGTCAGGAGTCTGTTCCACTTTTAAAGGTGAGGCAGCTAAATAAAGCTCAGATTAGGACTCTGCTCACTATCAATGTTTGCACCCCGTGATACTGTGATGGAAGTAGGCCAGAGCTGGAGAGTCGCAGGGGGAGGGAACCTAAAGTCAATAACAGGAGCTGAAACTTAACATATCATTGAAAGATTTCTTACTCTCTCAGTTCATAATTTTAAAATGCGAGGTATTTCAACGACCTGTGAACGAAAGCGGCCATAATGTCCGACTTTTCCAGCTAGCCATGTGATCGTATGTGTGTGTGTCTTTTCTAATCAGGACCCACAGCATCTGCTGTTAGCTTCCAGTGATTACAGATCAGCAGCCAAGCCTGACAATATGCAGGCAAAGTGTAATCAAGTCAGGGAGAGTGAGGCGTAATCAGCATTTCCCCTCCAATCAGCCCCAAATTCACTGTCTCTAATCTGCAACCAGCCATTGATAGGTTTGATTGATAGGATGGATTCGTTATCTGGCTGTGGGGGTCTACAGGGAGCAGAACAACAAGCAGGAGCAAGAGACACAGTCAGCTTATCAGCTATCGCTACATTTGTTACCGCTCCCCCTTGTTGAGCAAGCAGAGCTTTTCCTCACAGGCTACAACTGCTGCTCTGCTCTCATTTATCATACAGAAGAATTAAATGTGGACACTTCAAGTACTTCCACACACAAGGCTCCCTGGGGGCTTATGTTTTCTCCCTGTTTAAGACGGAGAGGTCCTATCCATCACTTGTTGTTTGTGACGTAAGGAGAAACCACAGCGAGCATTTGTTTGTAAGTGTGCATGTTGGCAAGAGCCCATGTGATATCCATGAAATAATGACTTGCATATATGTGAGCGTGTTTGAGATTTGTACTTGTCTCCTGCACAAGGAGGATTAGTAGAGAGAATAATGCTTCTTCAGCAAACAGAAGCCGTGACCGTAGCATCTACTGCCTGCAGATTTGATAAATCTAGCTCCTCTGCGTCAAAACACAAAGAAGAATCCTCACAACTGTTCGCACAAATATGCTCATTTTAAACGAGCGCGTGATGAACGAGCTCCATTGATTTCCTGCATGAAGCCAAAACAATAGAGACCAAGACAAATGCCTGGGTTGTTTCAGATAACAAGGCAGCTTTAACAAGACATGCAGCATTCTGTGTGAGCGCTAAAGAAATGGAGGTGACAAAAATCAAGAATTTAAAGGCAAGAAATTATTCGGACTAGAATAGGAAATTATTAAATGGCTGTTCAATAGGATGTTTTCATAATTCCATTTTCTAAGTTGATTGTTTCTTCTGTCATCAAGTCATCAACTTGCTAAGTAAAAACTGAGAATATACAGAAGCCAGCCTTAGAACATACAGTACAGCCTTAGTTGTATTGCATACATACAGCCTTAGTTTTATTAACTATAAAGGGGCATTGTCATGTTACAAAAAATTTACCATATTTGATTATGATAAAGAATTGCACACCAATCAACGTTCCTGATTGTACTTACATAGTCCTCTTGGAGTCCTAACAGAATTCCTATAAGACAGGCATCCCCAAACTCGGTCCTCAAGGCCCGCTGTCCTGCAGGTTTTAGAGGTTTCTCTACTTCAGCACAGCTGGTTATAATGATTGCAGTAGACCAAAAGCCTGTTAATCAGCTTTCAATTAAAATCAGCTTTGCTGGAGAAAGGAAACCTCTAAAACCTGCAGGACAGGGGGCCTTGAGGACCGAGTTTGGGGATGCCTGCTATAAGAGATGCGACAAGGAGACATAAACAGACGTGTGCGCCATCTACTGTACAGTACTGCAAAATTATCAGAAGTTTAGATGGGGACAATTCACATACCTGGTTAATATAGCCCAACCATCCCATAGTAAAGCAACTGTATGTCAGACCACAATAACTTCTCTCATGGATTTTAAAACAGTTATAACTTCTTCCCTTTTTGGGGGGCATCCAAATATTTTCAAGAGTTATATCCTACAATGGATGAGTGCAATGAGTACAGATGACCTATATTCATGGCATTTTTGTTTGTATTCAGTATTCATGAGTAAGGTGTTGCGTACCTCCATTATAATAAATACAGACCCGTAATTCAACTAATTAGCAAAGTTGATAATACACACACACACACACACACACACATATAAATATACTTATGAATTGCTTAATATGGCAATATTTTTAGTAACTACAGATGTCCTAAGTTAACTTTTTTGAAAATTGAGATGCTGTGATCATTCAGTTTCATGTCAGTGATGAATTTCTGAGCTTCTGCTTAGTAAATGCAGATGTTCATGCTGTATTTCGAGTGTTATTTTTCAAGTCTTGTCCCTCTTGGAACCAAATCTTGTTTTGCACTTTTTCACAATGGAATTTCACGGGAGTTCCACACCCTTTCTCCTCCAATGTTTTGATTTGTTTACCAATTAAGCATCTGGGCAATATTTTACCCTCGGTCTCTTGTGTTGTTATGGTACATTTACACAAAGGTGCTTTATTTGTTAACAAACTGAGCAAAAAGAAAGAGCAAAAAAAATTAAAAAGCAATGCAAGCAGGATACGAAAATCTAAAAAATCTTGGTATGTAACCACAGTGACCTACTGATGTTTACATATGAAAAGTCATATAAGGTAACTATGCCCCTTTGAGCTAAATTGAAAGTTACTCGATCAAACACCTGCTCTACTCTCCCTTTAACTGGAGGTTTCAAGTTTTTTTTTTAAATAAATACTCCAAACACCACCAGGTTTACAGTGTGCTGGCGTGAATCACACCTTAAGGGGAGGGCTGGTTTATAACAACACAATCCAAGGCTGTAAAATTATGCTGTGACAACATGCTAACAATCTGTCTAATAAGAGATATGATCATTTACAAAGGTAGTTTAACATTATGACCACAGTTAATTGAATTAATACTGATTAGAATAAATAAGCAATTCTGTGTTTTAGTGACAGTCAACCCGTGGCTGGGGGAAATGATGAAAAGCTTTAATATGCTGGTAACATTAATGACAACAGCTGAAATAAATTTCATTGATAATAACTATAGCAGTGATGATAATTACAATAATAACATTACAATAACATTACATGTTATATTGTTGTAAAACTAACACAGTGTTAGAAAAAAATCTTACTCAACATCAAATAAAGTGTTGGTAGAATTATGGTCTGGAATTACTTTGACTCTTCAGAATAAAGACTACTTCCCATACAGAGAACAGTAAAATCTGCTCCTAACCAGAACGCATATATTAGCTTTGTGTGTCATGATTGCTGCCCTGATAGATGGCCTAATTGCTCACTTCATTCACCTGCCAAACCCTCCCCGGTCACTAATTTTCATTCATCTTATCCACCTGCTCCTTCTGCTTTATATACGGCTCAGCAAAGCTATCAGGGCCAGATCACTGATGTTCTGTTTGTTGTGTTTGGGTTGGATATAGTTTCTGATTTCCATAGTTCTTGTTTTTCCTTCTAGTTAGGGCAGTGGTTAAAGAAGGTTTTTGGTCTTGGTGTTTCCTGATCATCTCTTAGCTCTTGCCCACTGAGCATGCCCTGTTCCTGTTTTGGCTCAGCGGAGGGACACAGTCTAAAGTCCTGCAGTTTTCCTGGTGTTGTCTCTTTTTCCGCCTCTCAACTGCTGAGCCTGCCTGTTTCCATCTGAGCTTGTCTGACTGAACTCTCTGCTGGACTCATGGAGCCCTGAAACTGCCAGGGCATGCTGTGGATCCCTGGAACCTTGTTCCTGTTTGGATCCCCTGACCAGGCTGCAGACTCTTGGATCTCAGAATCGCCATGTTCTGAACTTTTTCCCTGACCTGGCTCGGACTTCTGCCTGCTCACTGGGGCTGCTGCATCTCGTTGCCAGTCCATCGGTTGGATCCTGCCTCACTTAGAGAAGATGGACTAAACTGTAAAATCAGGTAAAAGACTCACACTGATAATCATCTTCCGTCAGATTATCATGGTCACTTACCGGTGTTTCTCCTTATCCAGAGCATCAGTAATGGGCAATGCCTCCACAGCCACTGCAGATCCGCAGATTCACAGCTCTGCATTTTCTGTCTTATTTAATATTTAATAAACGCTTGGAACTTTCGAACTGTCTGTCTCACCTGAATACTGGATCCTACATTCTGGTTCCTTGACAGTGTGCGATGCTTAAAAAATGCATAAAAAATGCACATGAACTCGTCAAAACGCTTCAGGGTTTCTGAATTCAAACATTTGCATAGAGGTTTAGCTCAATTAGTAATATAATAGTATTTCTTAAGAATTCAATGAACCCAAAAGTGTGACTTTAATTACAAAGTCAATAATCCTAATCTAAATATATATCTTTATTGAACCAGGAAGTATCAGTTTTTAGAAAATTACATCCGCATGAGATCATGCATATGAACTATCTGACATCCAGGTTGTGCTAAGGTACCTCACTCAGCCTGACAGAAGACTCATGTTTTAGTTACAAACATCAGTATGTGACCACTCCATGACTAACTAAAGAAATAAATGCTGAAGGCAGCGTTACAAAACTTTTAAATCAACAAGTAATGCTCACCTTGAGCTATGTAGCAACAGAGACCCAGCAGCCATAACAGAACACATAGTGTTTGAGACCCAGATACAGCTACAGGAGAGACTGTGAGGGTCTCTGTCCAGCACCTAATGGGACGCTCTAGTTGTTGCCAGAGGATAACTCTCATCCTGTGTTCTGGATAACAGATCAAAGTAGCCCTGGCCTTCACAGAGCAAGTAAGACTGGAGGAGAGACAGACTATGAGCAGATCCATGGAGTGAGGAAGGAAGGAAGGAAGGAAGGAAGGAAGGAAGGAAGGAAGGAAGGAAGGAAGGAAGGAAGGAAGGAAGGAAGGAAGGAAGGAAGGAAGGAAGGAAGGAAGGTTTAATCAAATTCAAAACATATTTTTACAAAAAAAGACCTAACCTTAAGATACATTTATCTCAAATCATGACATTTGAAGAAGTGGTATAAATACAGCTAACAACAAAAAAAAAAAAACTTTATCTGATTTGAAATTATATTTATATTACATCAGTTTTGCTCACAACGGAAATGGGACAAAGAGTTCACTGTCTGGTTGGTGCTGCTGTAGTTAGTTCTACAAATGTTTACTTAACCTTACATCAGGACTCATGTTAATCAAACTGAATAATCGAATGGACACAATTTGTTTTTAACAGTTTTTTATTCAGTTATCTTATTGATAAATTTAATTCTCTCAGCTGTGTAGGAGTAGTCACAGAGCCATTGTTAAACCAGAGACAACATTTAAAAAAAAAAAATTATTGAGAAGGTGTCTCCCACCTGAAAACATGAAATATTTACTTTGAATATTTGATACCTTGAAAACACTTTCATTATCCCTAACCATTAGTTGACCAGCAACCATTTCCTCCTGCCTTCATTCTCTAATGGTTATTTGGCTTATTTCCTTAACCACTTCAGCAGAAGAAGCAAACTCCCAGTTCTTATGGTTATTTATTTTAAAGTCTAAAACATTCGACTCCCCTTGTTCCCCTGCATTAACTGTTGAAAAAAAAATCACCTACTGTACCATATCTTTTTAAACTTCTTACCGAAGATTATAAACTAAACCTCTTTCCCTGTCATTTTCAGTAGGTTGTATAAGAAACCTAATTTTGAACCTTTTGAGGGCAATTACAAGACAAATGTTCTTCCTGGCTGAATCCAAAACGTTTAATTATTTCTGTTCATATGTAATTAGTTTTTATGTAAACATTCTAATCAAACTCAACTTAAAACTGCATTACTATGCTCAGCCCCTTGTTAACATTTTTTTTAATCATACGCCACATACTTTAACTTGGCTGTGGTGTTGAGGTGAACATTATTTTCATAGCTGACATAATCAGACCATGATGTGCATGCTCCTTCAGGAATATACCGTCTCTGATGAAATGTTGCAAATTAGACAGAATGATCTTTAGGAATTTGTGTATTTCTCAAAACAACTCCCATCTCAACTATGTTATTCACCTTGTCAATAGAATCAAGAATCATGACACCTGTATTATTCATCCTGAAATATTAATTTATATTTTTATATTTCCCCTAAATACAACCTGCGGCCTCCAACCAAATATAAAAGTAAACCTGTATTTTGATACCTGAAACCTTATGATCCCTACTTTCTTCCAGCCATCACAACAAGGTAGAAGCTTGATGCTGCCTTAAAAAAAGACAGAGACATGTGAAAGAAATGTGTCTTTGCAGAGAATAAATCACATGTAAAGAAGTAATATTCTTCAAACCATTAGCGACTTTCACAATTGTTTTTTGAGTTCACTTGTGCAACAGATGCAATATAAAGAAAGAAACAAAACAAAGAAAGAAAATAAATCCGTGTTTGGTAGAGATATTATTTTCCTGGCAAGCAGCTTTTAAGTGGGTATAATTAAGTAATTTAAAGTCAGCTGGCCCAACAGTCAGGACCTATACGGTGCTGATTATCTCTAATTGAATCATTAATTGGAAAAAAGTTGTTTTCAAAATAATCGCAGCAGAACATTTTAACCAATGAGGTCATTTATTGTGTGAAAAAACAGTCAACCATTACTTCCAGAAGAAGGCAAAACCAACTCCTGGCAGCTACTCAGCAGGACCTGGACCTCTAACAGTTGGACCTCACTCATGGCAGACATTATCTTTTATTCCCATTGTCCCATAATAAACATTCAGCCACAGCGGTCATAGTCGCTGTAATATTGCCATCAGTAAGGCTTTTTACGCTAAGTAAGAATGTGCGACACTTTAAATGATGCCTCAGTTAAATGTGGTCTTTCTATAGCGCATCCCTCTGCTCCTTTACCTTCACTTTCAGAAGGAGTTTCCGCTTGAAAAATCCCTAGAGGCATAGCGCTAAGCTTTGGAGAAATGCTGTTCAACATCTACCAACAGAAGTCTTAATCCACAGATCAGACATATATTTGTTGTTGCTCACTCTTTATGGAAATACATTTTCTGCCTCTTTCTTACTTGAATGAACTGTACTGTTGTCATTCTTTCTTATTATCGGCTATGCTTAAGTCTGTATGCAAGCAGGAGGGAGATCTGCCTTCATCCATTACCATCTCTCACAATACTCTCATGACAAACAGCTGAGCAGCACAAATAACTAATTATTTAAAGTTCTTACTGAGTAACAAATCAAACTTTCATTTTTATTAGCAAACCACCTTTAGCTCCAGAGGAATGGGTTTGAGGGCCCTGATTAAGAGGCTGATCATAATCTATGACAAATAACATAGTTGGAAATACGACCAACAGACCTTATTAAACATCAATACTATAATAAATATAACTGCAGTTGACATAAATTCAGATAATTTTAGAAATGAAAACTGATAACGATAAAACCTTAGCTAAAAGCACCAAACAAAAGCAAATCTTAAATAAATGTCTATTTAAATGATGTGGATTACTGGTTGTTTTAACCCTGTGAGAATCACACAGAGAAAAACCAGCAGTTAGCAAGCTTTATTAAATTGAGAGTTAAATAAGTCTGTGGAGCTCAGACCCTAGTAGAAGACATTGGTGCTGATGATCTGCTGATGACATCAGGGTTTATCTGCTTGAGCAGAT
>NW_015150492.1:2070819-2093479 GCF_000732505.1 Cyprinodon variegatus
AAGAAACATCTCCCCTCCGGAGTCTGACAATGGTGATGGAATTGAGCCGAAGAATGAAAAGAGTCATAGGGGGCCTAGTGGAATAATGGAGTTTAAGGGGCAGAGGAGGGTTTCTGTTTAGCTGGAAAGCACGGATGTCCTTAAATGTGGGGCCTCAAATGCTTAGTCCTGATTGCCGGTTGGCTTTTGCTAAGGAGCAGAGGCACATGATGAGAAGTTTGTCTTCCAGTTTGAATGTAGGCCTTGTCTTCATAACATAAAAGGCCTCTAGCACTGATTAAATGCAAAGTAAAAAAAGGACATTCCACCACTTAGATTCCATTTGTGTTTAATATATCATGAAAAACAATTATTTGAGCTTAAAAAAGTTCCTTCTTCACCTCTATTGACAACTTTAGAAATATCAATGTAGAAAACAAAGGGAAGCTATTCTTATTTTCTGGGTTTGAATGTATAAGGGGAAGATTTTCTTTCAAAAAAAATCAACATCTCTATCTTTTCAATTCTACAATTCTGTTTCTTTCCTTTGTCATTATCTGCAAAACAGCAGGAAACAATCTCACTATCAATGCTCGTGCTAAAAGATGAAATTTAATATCAAGCAAGTCCAGCCAGGTACTCAAAGGGGGACTTAGCTCTCCCATACTTAAGCAGAAAACAGCTTGCATGAAAATGTTGTGGGCAATAAATGTAACTGGAGCTAAAAATGAGAAACACAACAGAAAAATACAATTGAAGTAGAAGCGTTTTTTTTTTTATGACCATCAACGGGATTTTTATTTAAAACAACATTACATAAATTAACATATACACTAATGTCTGCCTCCAGGATGCTATTTCTATAGTGATTTTTAAAAAATTTGTTTTTATCCAGTATTTCCTCAAACACTTCCATTAATGACTTATTCCTGTCTCCCTTGCTCCTATTTTCTGATGGATATTCTGGTTGGGGGTGCCAGGTGTGGTATGAATATCCCCAAGCAACTTTTTTATGGCTTACCTGTTGCAGGGTTGAAGTACCAGCAACTTTCCTTCTGGTCCAGCATTGTTGCTATGTTGTATAGGGGCTCTTCCTTCATATAAGTAAAACATGATTTAACTTCTTTTGACAGCACTTCCTTTAAAATTTCAACCTCCTGGTCTATTGGAACACAAAATGTTCAACAATCTTACACCCAATGGTAACAAAATTATTCACACCTCTCTCTGACTTTGCGAGTTGTAAAAATTCGACCATGAAACCCAAGCTTGCAATACTGTAATCCTCCACTAAATTCAATAAATCACCTGCACTATCTAACCCAATTGAGATCGTGAAATATCTTTATCCTTTGGGAACTCCACAACCAACACTTCGTCTCTGGAACAGATGTAGGCTGGTTGTGGGAGAATAAAAGACAAAGGGGAGCACTGAAGAGAGACATTCTTTGTCAGATTGTATGACAAGAGCCAAGGCAGCGGACCTGTTAGAGGAAGCGAAGAGTAAAATCGGTGCCTGTTAAGGGTCAGCTGCAAAGTGAAGCCAAAGCTTCACATCATGGGATGTGACATCCACCTTTTGATGACCGGGAGCCAGCTATACAGATGGCACAGAAATATAAATATGAAAAAAATATCAAGATGAAAGAGATATAAAGAGAAAAAGTCCTGATGCTTCATCGCCTGGAATACAGTATAAAACGGATGTACTGAAGCAACGCTGCGAATCTCTTTTACCTTTCTGCAGGAAGAAGGATGCCTTTCCTCAGCCTACGTGACTGCTTTTCTAGTCCCAAAGTTCAACATTTTCACTGGAAAACCTTTGACAAAAAGGACTGAATCTAAAACAGAGGATTGTTTCAGAGAGTTGACTAATGTGCTCTCCATGCAGGGCCTTGTGAGTGGGATGAAAGGCAGCTTTTGAAATGTCAGACACAAAGTAGTGAGCATTCCTCTGAGCACACAGAGAAATCCTACTAGTACAACTGTTGTCTTATGATAATCAGATGAATACAAGCAATGTATAAAACCACTGAAATAATATGTTTTCTGTCTATTCAGTATTTAAAAATAAACCATTTAAATAGATTTAATTTATTTAAAAAAATTAAAAGCCAATAAATTTACTATGACACATAATCGAGGATTATGTACAGGTACATATACATGGCTAAAAACAAACAAGGGGAACACATAAACAACACCATATAACTTCAATTAAATCAAATTTCTGTGAAACCACACTGTCCACTTAGGAGGCAACACAAGGCCTGCAGTGTGACACTCTCAAAGGCTATGTTCACACTGCAGGCCTTGATGCTCAATTCCGATTTTTTTGCGAAATCCGATTTTTTTTATGTTGCCGTTCATATTTCCAAATATATACGACTTGTATGTGATCTCCTGTGCGAACTGGAGTCATACAACGCAAGTGTCCCGCATGCGCAGTAGAGGACGCAATGACGTCATAGGCCAGCGTGCTCTTTTTTTCCGGAAGTAAACATGAATGGTAGGCCCAGGGCGCATCTAGCAGTCTTCTCCAACCATAAAAGCACAATCTTTTCAATATGGTTAAACATACATCCTGCTCTCCGCATCATCATCTGCCATTGTTGTTGTTTTTCTTGCCGCTTCTGCGTAGCAAGACTCATAATAGTGAACTTTTTCGGGTATTAATGATGTTAAGGTCGGATGAATCTGACCTGGCCGTTCACACACAAGTCGCATTTGAAAAGATCAGATTCGTATCGGATTCAGGACCACATAGCCAAGTGGCCTGGGTTAGACTGGAAAAAATCGGATCAGTGTTGTTCAGACAGCCACGAAAAGATCAGATTCAGGTCGCACAGACCAATTCTCAGTACCTATGCTTTCTGGCTGATGTCTTTGGTCACTTCTGAATGTTGGTAGTGCTTTCACACTCATGATAGCATGAGATGCACTCTAAAACCTCAACCAAGCTCAAGTTCTGCTGCTATCTCCTTAGCTATTTTGGAATAGACCAGTCCAACTGTCATATGGATTGGGTGCAAAACCTGTGTGATAATTACACACTCCATAAATTATGTGAACAGCATAGAGAACTAATCTTTGTGAATTCTACATAACTGAATCAAGTTTCAGTTATTTAATCTCACTCTTAATGTTGCAATTAACAAAGTACCTTAACTAGTTTGAACAATGCCATTGTCAGTTGTTCTCAATTATCATTCTTGGCAGTTTTGGTAGAGTAAGTGCTTGTATTACAGGTCCTACCAAGATAAATAATCAACTTTAGTGCGTTTTTACTGGTACTGGATTTAACCCCATTTGGACTTCAGAACTCCATTAACATTTTGTTTTATAGATTCATTAAGGTGTGGGTGTTACAACCCCGCTTAAACAGGGAAAAGGGGGGAGGTAACATGTAACCAGTTGTAAATAGTTAGGCTCGAGTCAGTCTGTTAGTCACTGCTTCTGTCATGATGTTTTAAAGAGATCTGACCCACATGCAGAAAACCACTCAGAGAAACCAGAAGAAAAGTTTAACAGGTTTATTAGGAGTCCAAATGGGTTGGATTCAGGTGAACTCGGAGGGCTGGTGAACCGGAACTGGAAGTAAGAGGGGAAGTTCACAGAGGTTAGTTCAGGGTCCGTGGGAACTTTGAACGACATCTTGCAAAAACAGAGGTAAACTGGACTCACGTTTGCGGAGAAAGGTTTCTTCCCAGTATCCAGTCGGTGTGGGTTTTTCCAGAGATAGAGTGGCTTGTTGGAGGGTGGACAGGTTTTGGTCTGGTTGGTTTCTGAGGAGCAATGGAGCGGACTGCCACTTAGATTTCCAGGAGTACTTGAACGGGACGTGTGGAGATAAATCCCCTGCTCAGTGTGAAGCTCAAACAAATTCCTCCAGGGGGGAGGGGGCCAATAATCCGGTATGCAGGTTGACTTCCTGCCGAAAGACAAAACAACGTTAGAACTCAGAGAAACAAAAACTCAGTTAGACTCAGCTAAACTCAGCTCGTCTAGAGTACCCAAAACTGGCAAACACTCTGGCGTCAAGGTAGTGACAGTCCGCCGCTCAAATACTCCCCAGTGATGAGCAAACCAGCCGCAGGTGTGCAGCAGGACCAAAGAGGACAGGGCACCACCTGGTGGTGGAGGGAGAGAAAAACACCAAAACACAACCCACACAGACTGAATTCCTAACAGCTTCAACCGTTTTGAAGTAGAAGTGTCGATGCGAAATTTTTCGAGTGCATCACAGTCACTTGGCAGCTGCGAGCGAGGCCTCTTAACTTCCAACTTTGTGTCAAGCTTCACAGAAAATTTGAATAATCTGGGCGTTTCAATACTTCTTAAGTATTTAAATGCATAAAATCACAGGTTTTCGATTCACAGTTTTTTTTAACATTTGCAACCAGTAAACAATTATCAGCAACTGATTTTCTTATATTAAGTAAATAAACACATACTGTAAGGTTTGGTGGAAGTTGGTTGAGGACCCTAATGCAGAGATGAGTTTTGTTGATTTAACAAAAAAGGCAACAGAAACCAAATTCAAGGTGTGGATAGAATAGCTTGAAGGAAGCCAGAGGAAAGGAGACTGGCACAAGGGGTAACACAGAGAGTAACTCAAAAAAATTCAACACAGCTTAGATATAACACAAAATGATAATGGATGACATAAATAACAGAAAACTCAAAATGAATCTCGAATAGAAGTACAAAAGTGGAGAACCATAACAAAACCGTCCATTTCACTACTTCCAAAGGATCAGGAAATAATGGTCTTCTGTTCTTTTTCTTTGTTTTTTCTTAGTCTTCCAGAAGTGAACGACTATCAAGACCAGATGTGAATTTAAAAATAGAAGGACATTATGACAAATTGTTTTGTTGAATGTGATTTATGCCATTGCCAAATGAAAGTACTGTGAATAGCACAATATCCTTTCAAACCATGCTCAAAGACCCAGTTTGTTGCTGTCAGCCAGCATAGTTACTAAACAAAAATAGCAATTTATGAACCTATTAATGAAAATTAAACCATACTGGTGCAAAGACAATTTCTTTGGTCCCTTTACTCACTTTTACTTTATATTTTATTGAAAGATAAACAGTCAAGTGCTTAGAAAGCTATTTATGAAGATTATTTTGTATTTATGTTTTTCTATTAAAAAAAAAGCTAATAAATAAATATATGCAATAAAGTCTTACAAAGAAAAATGCAGAAAAAAGAATTCATACTGTCTAATGCAGGTAAAAACAACCTCCCTTTCATTTGAGTATATTTTGTAAGAAAAATAACTGGTGCCCAAATGTGTTGAACAGGGATTATTGTTGTTTCACTTCTCTTCCACTCCCTGGATGTATATACACACACACACACACACACACATTAATACATTTTCACACAGACCCACATTTCACACACACACTCACCCCCACACATACCTACAAATGTATTTCTTGTTTGGAAAAGGAACAGAATGGAGAATGAGGGGAGCAGAAACAGTGCAGTGAAGCAGATGTAATTACAAAAGGCAATACAAGCTGTGCTTCCCCAAGTCTCTGACCCACATGGAGGAAGTAAGTCAGAGCTTATCAGGGTTCCACAGAATGAGGAAATATTCTAGCAGAGGTACCAAGTGCCCCCTGCCTCTCTTAGATGTGACTCTTCGGAAAGATGACGCAGGGCGGTGGTTGTGAGGGTGGTGGTAGTAGAGAGGCTAGCAAATGAAGTAATACTGCAACTGTCACTTCTTACAACCACAGAAAGATTGGACCTCTGTAGGGACGTAAATTATGTAGCCCTTTAAATGTAACTTGTCCTGACTAAAAATGAGCTGCAGAAAAAAAAGAAACAAAAGACAGGAATTGTTGTACAATCCATTTGTCTGAGTCAGAAGAACAAGAGGTGCAGTGATAGTCATTGCATGTTTTTTGGTTGTCTCTGCGACAGTTTCTCTGAGTTTCTCTGGTGTGTTGCTCTTGTTGATATGAATCAAATGTGGAAAGGAGAAAGCGAGGGGAGAAATTGGACAAAAGATGTCATGACGAGGAAGGTAGCAGTTAGAAGTTGACTATGGGTTAGGTTTTGAGAGAAGGCACAAATAGCGGACTGTTACCTGTCTGTACTGAGTGCATGCTGCTGTAAAACCCCTCATAAGGATGCACTCTTCTTTGTATACATGTTTTGCAAAAAGGTTTTAGGGCTTGTGTATGTGTGTAGAGACTTGTGTAGAGACTAAATATGCTAAAAAAAAAAAACAACAACCCAAAAACAAGACGTTTTTTTAGTTTGTTTCTTTAGAAAATTGACTCCTCGGTTCAAACATCCTGTAGATTGCAATGTGATGGAAAACTGGTGATGGACATTTGTTGTCATCATAATTACCAGTCGGTTTAGGCTGATGTAAGTCTAGTTGACATCGAGCATTTAATAAATAGTATTTTATCAGTCTGTGTAGGATTGTATATAAGCCTAACTTGCAACTGTCCCAATGGAGCATAATCTTGATCTCTACAGTCACTAGTTTTTCAGATATGCACTGCAGTAGTAAAAGATGTCTGCCTCCACGAATGAGAACCCACTCCTACTGTATGTAATCATAAATAGCAATTTCTAAGGCAAGACAAGCATACAGATTGAGATTTCAGATCATAGGTGATAATAAAAAAACATGCATATAAATAACATATATATAATTAGTTACTGACATATTTACACTACCGTTCAAAAGTTTGGGGTCACCCAAACAATTTAGTGTTTTCCTGAAAAGTCACACTTTTTCACCACCATACATTTTGAAATTAATAGAAAATAGAGTTAAGACATTGACAAGGTTAGAAATAATGATTTGTATTTAAAATAAGAATTTTTTTTGTTTTTTTTTTACATCAAACTTTGCTTTCGTCAAAGAATCCTCCATTTGCAGCAATTATAGCAATGACCTTTGGCATTCTAGCTGTTCATTTGTTGAGGTAATCTGGAGAAATTGTACCCCACGCTTCCAGAAGCAGCTCAAACAATTTGGATTGGTTGGATGGGCACTTCTTGCATTCCATACGGTCAACACAGCTCCCACAACAGCTCAATGGGGTTCAGATATGGTGACTGCACTGGCCACTCCATTACCGATAGAATACCAGCTGCCTGCTTCTGCTCTAAATAGTTCTTGCACAATTTGGAGGTGTATTTAGGGTCATTGTCCTGTTGTAGGATGAAATTGGCTCCAATCATGCGCTGTCCACTGGGTATGACATGGCGTTGCAAAATGAAGTGATAGCCTTCCTTATTCAGAATCCCTTTTACCCTGTACAAATCTCCCACCTTACCAGCACCAAAGCAACCCCAGACCATCACATTACCTCCACCATGCTTAACAGATGGTAGCAGGCATTCTTCCAGCATCTTTTCATTTGTTTTTCATCTCAAAAAACGTTCTTCTTTGTGATCCAAACAGCTCAAACTTGGATTCATCTGTCCACAACACTTTTTTCCAGTCTTCCTCTGTCCAATGTCTGTGTTCTTTTGCCCATCTTAATCTTTTTCTTTTATTGGCCAGTCTCAGATATATCTCAGAAACTCAATCTGCTCAAAGGAAGGTCAGTTTTGTAGCTTCTATAACAAGCAAAACTGTTTTCAGATGTGAGAACATGATTGCACAAGGGTTTTCTAATCATCAATTAGCCTTCTGAGCCAATGAGGAAACACATTGTACCATTAGAACACCAGAGTGATAGTTGCTGGAAATGGGCCTCTATACACCTATGTAGATATTGCACCAAAAACCAGACATTTGCAGCTAGAATAGTCATTTACCACTTTAGCAATGTATAGAGTGTATTTCTCTAAAGTTAAGACTAGTTTAAAGTTATATTCATTGAAAAGTACAGTGATTTTCCTTCAAAAATAAGGACATTTCAATGTGACCCCAAACTTTTGAACGGTAGTGTATGTCAGAAACTAATTATTACACACTGTATCTTTAATTTTGGATTATTTAATCTGAGCAAACATTTTCTAAACCTCAACTTTTTTGAGAAAATAACCAGCCTGTTCATTTTACCTCCAGGATGCAGCTTAGCTAGGCTCATACAACAGAGTTGATCACCAGTTTTGCTCTAGAGAAATCATAAGAATAGGAAAGTAGAGGAAGTGTGTTAAACAAAAAGGATGAGGCTACATGAAAAGGCCTTGAATGAAATATGGCTCATATTATTTCTTTCTGCTTTCCCGACAGGGCCGTCTGTCATGGCCTGGTAAGGGCCAAAGAAAGTGGGCTAAGTGGCCAGGCCATTTCTTGTGCCTTTCCAAGTGGCTGAATAGATATTAGGATTTTACAGGCTATTACACATGATAATTGCAGAGCATATTGAATCTTAGGCAATTTTCTTACACAGTAGCATTCTGTTCTTGCTCTGTCTTTTCTATAAATAAATCTTTTAATGTATGCAAAGTATCCATCATGTGCATCACAATTTAAATGTTGTTTAAGATACACAAACAGCATCTGCATTGTTCATGTAAATTCAATTGCAGCACTGAGCTAATGGTGTGCCTTAGCAGGGCTTTGCTACTTTAGATATTCATCTAAGCCAATTAAGTGAGGGGCAGTTTATGGGATAACCCCTGTTAAAATGTTTTAGTGAATGTTTTAAGAGTAATATCAGGACCAGAGTTGGGTAATAAAAGTAAAATATATTTTATTTTAGAGTGAGAAAACATGAAGGAAGTTATGATATGTTAATAAATGCCATTTACCCTTTTTATACTTATGTTATTTTAAAACCGATTTTTCTGATAACCCCTCAGGAAGCGTTTGGAATTAGACCATTTACAGAAAAAAACAAACAAACAGAGTGATCAATCTTGTTTTCCTCAAATGTCTGCTCTGCATAAAACGCTTGGTAGAATTCATAATAGTAACAGGTAGCATGGTAAAATTTCTCTTTGCCCAACAAAACCAAGACTCCTAAGGGAGAAGCTGGAGCTGTCAGGAGTGGACCAGCACATGCCCAAGTGGATTCTGGACTACCTCAAGGGCTGCCCATAGTATGTGTGGACACAGGGCTGTGTGGTTTGCAGTATGGAGGTCCCACAGGGAACAGTGCTGGCACCGTTCCTATTCACCCATTACACTGTAGACCTCTCTATCAGCCCCCCACACTCCCACCTCCAGGACTTCTCTCACAATTCTGCCATAGTTGGCCTCATCGCAGGTAGGGTTGACTCAGATTACAGACAGTGGACCCAGAACTTTGTGGTCTGGGTTTCTACCTTAGTTAGTTACATAACATGCTGCTGTCATTTTGCACATCTCTGATGTTGCTGCTACTTTCAAATATACATTACTGTAAAAATGTCCATAGCTGTATATTCTTTATTTTATTCTCCAGATGCACAGTTTCATATTTTTAAAACATTTTACATTATTCATATACATTTTTCTAAGGTCCACATTTGTGTGACAATTTTTTCTAAAATGTTTTTGCTGCTGTAAACACCAGAATTTCCCACTTGTGGGACAATAAAGTGATTTTCTATTCTATTCTATTCTATTCTATTCTATTCTATTCTATTCTATTCTAAGACTGTCTCATGGTTGAAAACAAAAAGGCGGCATAGAGAGTTATGAAACACTTATAGCTGTAATAAAATGCTGTTAGACCCGGAGTAGAGAGTAAAGTTATTTTCTTTAAATTAAACTTTCTCCCTAATATTCATTCTTTTCTGTGGTGTAATACAGACAATAAGGGCTTGTCATAAAGAGCTTAAAAGTCTCTGGTTAAAGCAATTTTGTGTTAAAGGGGGTTTCTCCAGCAATGAATAACATCTGTAAAATGATCATTTAAAATATAAACTTAAGCAAATGCTTGAAGTAGTCCCCGGCATTTTCTCTGTAAGGAAAAGTTATGGTTTTGTGCTTTGTAGAGGCTGTATAAGCTAGTTAGAATTGATCTTGAAATTATGACAATTTCCACTTTTATCTTTGACGGATTCACTAAACAATACAGGCAAGCAGCTTACTATGTTGATAAAGATAAAGTGTTCCTAATAATAAAATACATCTGACATGTTTGGATATGAATTTATGTCTTTGAGGTTTTTTAACATACAAATATATGAAAAGAATTTACTGTACAGCATATTAACAGCAATGAGGTTGAATTGAATAGAAGCAGAAAGTTAATAATCAGCAATAAAAACAGGAAATTATAAATAGCAAATTTAACAACATATGTTTTAAATTTTTCATTTTACAGATTAGATACTGTCTAGACAAATTAATACATATGAAATCTTTTGTAAATGTGAACTTTGAAATGAAGAATTGAATAAATACAAATTTACTTGGATTACTTTTCTGACACTGTTTTATTTGCTGGTTCCTGCTCCAGTTTCCTGCATCTCCTCCTCGTCCTTTTCTCCTTCTCCTCATTCTCCTGTTGCTTCTTATCTGTCTTTTCCTCCTCTCCTCACTAGAGTGGCCCTCTAGTGACTCTATGACCCTGAATGACTCTGGCCTTCTCAGCTATTAATAACGATAAAAATATTATACAATTAAGTGTTAGAACACAAATACCATATACAAAAAAAAATAAAGAAATACATACATAAACACAATAAATTATAAAATAATGTCAGAATAAGAGGAAAAAGTATATGTATTTATTTCAAATTATTTTCTTTTTAACATTTAATACAGACTCTCTTTGGGAAATAAATGTATTTATGATTTGGTCAACCAGTATGGATTGTCAATCATTTTAATTGCTAAACAAGATAAATTATTTATTCAACTATAGTGTAACACTTCTGTCAGGCTGCCTTCAATGATCAACTTGTCATAAAAAAAATAATTACAAATGTACCATATGCTAATGCTGGGATAAAATGATAGGGCCATGTAGGCAATCATTTAGGCAAACTTGATTGAGCCATGCTGCTTGATAGAACCAGAACCAGAACTGGCCATCATGAAATCATCTTGGCCCCTCCAGAAATAAATCTGTCTGCTTTGCACACTGGATGCATCCGGCAAAACTTCTCTTTCCACCCATCTCTGTCACCCTTCTTTTTAGCATCTTTGCTATTTCAACCTACTCAATTATGTCCCTACGGTTAAGTGGTTTAGGGCATTCACTATAATGTGAAATAGGTTTGAAATCCTGGTTGCATCAGGCAGGGCATCCGGTGTAAAAACTTTGCCAAGTTTACAAACAAGTTGTAATGACTTAATCAGTAAAAATAGTTTAATATGGTGGCAGGAGAAAGGACAAAAAGCTATTTGAACCCTCTCCTTCCATTCTCTTTTTTAAATTCTATTTATCCAAACTATCAGGTTCAAAATATCAGGCTGATGTTCTACAGTTCCCCATGCATCTATGAGAGAGAGGTTACTGACCTATGAAGCACCACAGCTAAGTACTACAGTATCTGACCACAACACAATGACCACAGACCTGCCATTTGGGAATCCTTACCAACCTCCCTATGGCCACCACACCCCTGATTAGTGAGACGGTAATCATATATACAGATAAAGTAGTGAAATGTTCAGACCTTTACCTAAAAGAAAACTGTAACTTCTATGGCGGAGGTCTTCAACATGGGGTCCGCGACCCCTAGGGGTTCCACAGGGGTACTGCATGGGGGTTGTGAACGTTTTGGTTGATTAGACAATTTGTTTTTTTTATATTCCCCCTTGCAATTTTTTTTCACTAATTGAAATTTATTTAACTACACATTAACATGAATTCAACACACTGTAGTAAACAGATAAATGGAGGCAGAAGAAGTCTTTCAGTCATCAATGCACAAACTCAGCGACACACAGGATGAACACCTGTCCCATCGACGAGAAATCAGATTCAGAAATACTTTAATAATCCCATGGTGAAATTACTTTCATTATAGTACTCCATAATAGAGTGACTATAGGACCAGTTTGATATAACACAATTTCATACAATATATGTAATTAGGGGGTCCCCGCTCCATCTCGCCATCAGTTTTGGGGTCTTTGGCCTGGAAAATGTTCAAGACCCCTGTTTTATGGTATATCGAGAGAGAGTGAGACTTCAGTCATAGGGTGTGTCCTTTCAAAAGAGAAGAAGGGTAGGAGAAAAGAGGAGTGAACTTGTGTTGGGGTTGTTACTTCCTGTGTGGGCCTTCCTGTAATAAAAACACCTGCACACACCTGTGTGGCAGTTTTGGTAGACAAAGGAAGAGACCGGCTGCCACCTATAATCTAATCACCAGATGCACAACTGGTAAGGAGGAAATTAAGTTGGCTATTGAGATATTGTTTATTAAAAGGTAGAAGTTGAGTTAGAAGATATTGTAATGTGGCTCGTGGCCTGGTAATGTTCAGTTTATATTGTGCATATGGGTGAGCCACAGCGAAAATATTTGATTTAAAAATGTTTGTTTTGAACTAAATCAATTTCTGTTGGTCAAACTGTTTGAAAGGATTTCAACCTAAATCCCAATCCTAAATCCTCAAATAGAACACAATGGAAAAAGATTTGAGTTGTGCCTGGGGTCTTTCTTGGTGATGACCAACCATTTTTCAAGTTTGGGCAAGAGCTGAAGTTAGAAACCACACATAACTTCCCAGCGTGATAGAGCAACATTCTGTAGGGAATAAACATAGCACCTGCTGGGTTTTTTTATGCTAGTCATAATAGCTGTGGTCATTTATTATTAGATGCTAAAGTTTAAAAACTCAGTTAGTTTAAAATGTAAATCCCACTATCATTTTGTCTTTATTTTTGTTCCAGGGAATTAATAAAGAAAAAATGGTAAATCCAATCCATATACCTCATGATCATGATCAAATCAGTATTGGCAGATCTGATGGCCACAAAATCATCTATAACCCAAGTTCACAGTCATTACAGTGTTGAAGACATTTTTCTAAATGTTTGTTAGTAATATTTAAAAAGAATTTGGCTGATTCAGACTTTACTAACACACGTTTACAATTTACAATTTACAGGGTTCAGTTCCAACAGCCTCCACTCTGGGTTCCTGAATAAGACCCAATAAGACCCCACACTGCTCCCCAGGCGCCACACAGTCGCAGCCAATCAATCAAGCCAATCGATCAAAATGCAAAGTTAATTTTTAATTGCTCTGTACTTGTGACAGTGTAATAACAATAAAAGCTGTAAAAAACAGAACTAAACCCCCCACTTTTTTTTATTACAGTAGCTATCTAATCGGTCTTCAAAGACGGGTATTCCAACAACTATTTTACCTACATTTGAAATTTCATTTTTACCAGAAATGTTAAGTGAATAAAATATCATGCTTTATTTGCATTTAGAATAAATGCTTAAGGTAATAAAATATTATAGTTAGGTTAGAGTGTTATCACTTATGTTTTAAACATGCATGTTATAAAGTGACAAAGTAAAACTAGTTAACAGGTTGCAATCTGTGAGGAAGAAGAAACCCACAAAACCGACATTTAAACATTTAATATTTTAAGAAACTGTTAAAGCTTTCAACATTTTTCGAGAAGTAAATACAATGCCCTGTAGTAGGAAGTGATCTTTATAAATGCAAATTGATATTTTTCATCAGCCTTTTATTCACAACATACCCCATAAATATTGCATGAACTCCCTGAGCTGAAAAATTTGTCTTGCAATAACCCTTTTCACACTTTAAACAGCACACTGCAAGTTATAATGACTGCACACAGGTGCGAGCTAGGATTTTAACTGAAATGCTCAACAATTGTACTCTTTAGAGGATGTTTGAGAACATGTGTAAATTGTTAGATGTTGACTAAGAGCCTATTACCATTGAAATTTCATCATAAACAAATTTAAGAATTGATTCCAGTTACACACTAAGAAANTAGGAGAAAAGAGGAGTGAACTTGTGTTGGGGTTGTTACTTCCTGTGTGGGCCTTCCTGTAATAAAAACACCTGCACACACCTGTGTGGCAGTTTTGGTAGACAAAGGAAGAGACCGGCTCCCAGCCGTGGTCTAATCACCAGATGCACAACTGGTAAGGAGGAAATTAAGTTGGCTATTGAGATATTGTTTATTAAAAGGTAGAAGTTGAGTTAGAAGATATTGTAATGTGGCTCGTGGCCTGGTAATGTTCAGTTTATATTGTGCATATGGGTGAGCCACAGCGAAAATATTTGATTTAAAAATGTTTGTTTTGAACTAAATCAATTTCTGTTGGTCAAACTATTTGAAAGGATTTCAACCTAAATCCCAATCCTAAATCCTCAAATAGAACACAATGGAAAAAGATTTGAGTTGTGCCTGGGGTCTTTCTTGGTGATGACCAACCATTTTTCAAGTTTGGGCAAGAGCTGAAGTTAGAAACCACACATAACTTCCCAGCGTGATAGAGCAACATTCTGTAGGGAATAAACATAGCACCTGCTGGGTTTTTTTATGCTAGTCATAATAGCTGTGGTCATTTATTATTAGATGCTAAAGTTTAAAAACTCAGTTAGTTTAAAATGTAAATCCCACTATCATTTTGTCTTTATTTTTGTTCCAGGGAATTAATAAAGAAAAAATGGTAAATCCAATCCATATACCTCATGATCATGATCAAATCAGTATTGGCAGATCTGATGGCCACAAAATCATCTATAACCCAAGTTCACAGTCATTACAGTGTTGAAGACATTTTTCTAAATGTTTGTTAGTAATATTTAAAAAGAATTTGGCTGATTCAGACTTTACTAACACACGTTTACAATTTACAATTTACAGGGTTCAGTTCCAACAGCCTCCACTCTGGGTTCCTGAATAAGACCCAATAAGACCCCACACTGCTCCCCAGGCGCCACACAGTCGCAGCCAATCAATCAAGCCAATCGATCAAAATGCAAAGTTAATTTTTAATTGCTCTGTACTTGTGACAGTGTAATAACAATAAAAGCTGTAAAAAACAGAACTAAACCCCCCACTTTTTTTTATTACAGTAGCTATCTAATCGGTCTTCAAAGACGGGTATTCCAACAACTATTTTACCTACATTTGAAATTTCATTTTTACCAGAAATGTTAAGTGAATAAAATATCATGCTTTATTTGCATTTAGAATAAATGCTTAAGGTAATAAAATATTATAGTTAGGTTAGAGTGTTATCACTTATGTTTTAAACATGCATGTTATAAAGTGACAAAGTAAAACTAGTTAACAGGTTGAAATCTGTGAGGAAGAAGAAACCCACAAAACCGACATAAAATTTATCTTTAAGTGGAAACATTTAATATTTTAAGAAACTGTTAAAGCTTTCAACATTTTTCGAGAAGTAAATACAATGCCCTGTAGTAGGAAGTGATCTTTATAAATGCAAATTGATATTTTTCATCAGCCTTTTATTCACAACATACCCCATAAATATTGCATGAACTCCCTGAGCTGAAAAATTTGTCTTGCAATAACCCTTTTCACACTTTAAACAGCACACTGCAAGTTATAATGACTGCACACAGGTGCGAGCTAGGATTTTAACTGAAATGCTCAACAATTGTACTCTTTAGAGGATGTTTGAGAACATGTGTAAATTGTTAGATGTTGACTAAGAGCCTATTACCATTGAAATTTAATCATAAACAAATTTTAGAATTGATTCCAGTTACACACTAAGAAATAAAAAAAAAAACCCTATTATATTCCTTAGACATACAGCACAAAACAGCAGAAACAAACAGCTGGAAACATTTGACCCTGGCTTAATGCTTTCCTTCTCAAACATTTATATGTTTTCTAAACTCTGTTTGATGAAAAATGACTGTAGGAGTACACAAGCCTGTGTGCTGGAATGAAATCTGTGATGAAGCATTCCTCCTTGTTGAGTTGAAAGTGATGGGAAATGGATATAAAAAGAAGATGTGGGAAAAGACAGATTATGAAATGCTGATGGAGTAGCCTCAGCTCTGCCATTTATCAAAATAATTAACCATAATCAGCACCATCCACAGAGAGAGGTGGAAGATGTAGGGAAAAGTGACTATGTAAGAAAAATACCTTTAAAGTGAAGAAGTTGACATGTAATAGAAAAGTAAATCACTTTATTTAGCATATCTTTTACAAGTGAATTTTAGTGAGGTGGAATGAAAAGCATAAATCATGTTTGAGAAATCAATTTTTAAATCAAACCCACCTTTAATCAGTAAAGAGAAACAGATCTACAGATGGTCATTGCCACTTCTTTATGTAAACCTCAACCTCTTACGGTTCTGCATCGGAGCTCAACCTGTCCTGATTAGGTGGCAACGGCATTTCACATCATTTCAAGTCATCAACTGACCATGGGATTGGATAAAAACCTGAGACTATAATAAACTACAGGCTACAGGCCATGGGTTCTTTTTAGCTAACAAATAATTGGAGAACATGCATTAGAATAGGCTCTTTATTTGAGTTTAAATTTCACAAGTACCTGTGATGCCTCATTAAACTAAGAACAAGATAGATCAGCTAATTTCATTCCTGATGATTCGCAGGTGATGGAGGTCCTACAGTAGAGGACTTATGGGGCAAGGCTCATACATATGCCTAAATGAGACATCAGCAAAGGTAAGGTTCAGCCTATGATATGGAGTTAATGTCTGTGTCTATCTTCTTTTCATTGGGATTATGTGTCATCAGATTTCTTTACCGTTATTCTAACCTGGTTTAATAATCTTTAGATTACATTTGCATTCACTTTTCTATGCTGCTATCAAATATCCCCCCTCCCAACATGACCTCACATAGTTGTTTTTTTCTTCCATAATTTCATCATAAACCTTTTTAGAAGTCAGTTATATACCAAAACATTATTTGCACATATTTGTAAAATAATCTTCACAAATTCAACATGTTTATTCTGATACCAAGGTGATTAGGTTAACCTATCATTTAGCCTGAATGTTCTTTCTCTTCCTTAAAAACTGGTGCTAGGGTCCTTGATCTTAATTATGCTTTTTCCTTTCTATAGTGGTTGATAATGAACCTGTCAGACCTAAAAGAGAAAACAGGGATTAGTTATATTCCTTCCACCTAATATTTATGCATACTTTATGCTTGTATGTCACATAAAATCCAAATAACATTCATTTAAGTTTCGGTTTTAATGTAACAAAATATGAATGAACCCTTTACCACTGTAGACGAAACCCTTTTGTTAAATCTTGCAAACATCAGGCGTCTCCTCTCAGCAAATTTAAATTACTTGGGTCATCTGACAGGCTGACAGATTATCTAAAATACCAAGTCAGCTCACGCCATGTCTCCAGCCAAGTTCCCATTACACATGCTGATCTGTTCATCTTCATTTATTATTTACAACCACATGCAGTCAGAGCCATGTAGGCCATTTTATGAGAGTTTAAAATTTAAATACTTCAAAATTCCTGGGTAATTTGGACAATGACCTGACAGCAGAAAGGTGCCTCACTGAATATAGTTTCAAAGAGATTTACAACCAGTACTGAGGGTGGCATCATTGTGGATTTTATCAGTGACTGCTTGAGTCCAGACGGTTTTAAGACTCCAACAATTTAAGTTAATGCTTTTTCAGCAAACAGTATCTTAAAAAACAAAAAGTCCTATTACAGATTTCTACTATAATAGCTTTTGTTGGTCAGACTTATTTTTTTCAGATCATTAAGCACACTTTACAACTGAAAAAGAAATACTGAGTACATACAAAATACAGTTCTTGAAATGATGACCTTATTTGCGAGAAGAGCAAAAGTTTTCCAAACCCACCCGAGCATTGATGAAGTATTCACCCCCTAATGGAACATTTTTACCAACCACAGATACTGATTATGGCAAAACCTGTGATATACAAAAAAAATAAATAAATAGGACCAACAAGAGCATCTAAAGTTGTGCAGGCCTCTCATGCCTCAGTTAAGGAGCGTTTTTTTTCTAGAAATTGATAAGATAGAAAACGGGCAGAAATATTTTCCCAAGAGAGCTCTTAGGTGAACACCCCTGCCGAAGAAAAACAATAGTACGGCTTTTATCTCAGTTGTCAATTTGCTTTCTACCAGAAACTTCTGAAGGAGAATATCCAAGAATCAGTTCATATTTGATTTATGATGCAGCACAGACTGCAAACAACCAAGTCAACCTCTAAATGGATTTAAAACAAAGCAAATGTATTGGAATGACCTGGTCAAAGTCTAAACTTTAAATCGGAAACTATAAATCGTAAATAAGCTGTTCTTTCTCAAAGTCTATTAAAAGAGCTCAATAAAACAATTTACCAGTGCAACAACATCACTGGTTTTAGCTGATCAAGAAAGCAATAATTGAACCTAAACGCCTTTGTACATATATATGTAGTACAAACTAAATATTTATTCATTTAATCAAAGTTTAGACCTCACCTTGATACCTCTTTAATTGTTTTCTTGAAAGGTTGTTAAGTCCTCGCACCTGGCTGTTTTTAATTATTGTGTGCATGTACAGAGTAGTTCGGCTTTCACATTTTCCAACCATGTCTGCCTGAAACCATTCCTATATGACCCTGACCTTTTCAGAACCTAATGGGATTACGGAACACTGACTGCCAATTAAAAGAGAAACAAAACAGGCAATGAGAGCACATGGGTGTAATTGCTATAAAAACCCTTAAGGTAAACACATGTTCCCGCTACAGGCACACTAAGTGAGATATAGAGTGTTAAGGAAGAGAATGAGAAGTGAGGCTGAATGTGTGAGAGTATAAATAAATAAATAAAAACAGGGGAGAAGGGAGTCAAACTGCAGAGGCAGGCTCGCATGAGAATGTGTTGTTAATTTGGCCACGTTTTAATTAGCTCTTGTGACACAGAGTGGGCTAATGGGGAGCCCTGAAGATCTGGGCAGACTGGCAGCCTGAAAGAGGCCACCAGATTGGCATGCCTAACCACTGCCTGTTTCAGACATGCAGCTGGGCACTCACATTCCCCCACAGCTGCTGCAAGGGCCCAGAGGTGCTGTTTAAAAAAGATAAAGGCCTGACTGTGGAACACACTTGCTTACTGGTGCTGCTTCATTACTTTTTATTGTCTTTCATTTTAGTTTTTTTTTTGTCTCCTGTGTTCAGTCTAATTAAATCGTAATCATTTCTTTCGTCTCTCTAAAAGAAAGGATTTGACAGTTATTTAAGAAAATATTGCTCCCTCCAAGTCTCTAAGGAAAGATTTCTGTTTACAGAGTTCACACATGAGCTACGTTTAAAAGTGGTTCTGTGTCTGCTCTGCGAATATGAGGCCGGCTGATATTTAAAGAGTTTGACTATTTTATGAGTTTCAGTCTTATAAAATAGAGGGAGCGAACAAAGACAATCCTGTGTGAACGCAAACAGTGCGTGCCCTGATGGAAAGTGCAAATATGAGCCTAACTGCTTCAGTTTTCAGAGGGGATTTATGACAAGCAGTCTTATTATCTGGCAGTGAGATTACTGCCATACGCTCCACTCCACAACAAAGAAGGGCCATGCCACATAAAGCCCAAAGTGGTTTCTGACACAGTACTCTGCACTTTCAACACAGATTTAAAGGATGAATACACTATTCTGCTTTTTGGAGGGTGGCAATGAGTTAGTTGCCCTAAGCCTAATAGACCCACTCAATGCTTCTGCTGTTTTTTCTTTCGAGGTATTTGGTAAGCAAGGCAATCAAAAGAAAGGAAGAATGTAACAATTTCCCTAGTAACACCAAACACAACAAACCTTTTGTCAGAAAGAAATAGAGACTGGTTAATCAGTATCAGTGGAAATTACATCAGCTCGGAAATATCTGCAGGTGCCTAAAAATGCCACAGAGAACCTTAGGCAAAATTAAAGAAAATCCTAATCAAGTTTACCGTGGGATTTTAAAAATTGAGTAACATAAGACTAGGTTGCTAAGTTGTTGTGTTGTGTATGTGGACCAAACTGTGCATTTACCATAAATGTTTGTACAAGTTTTGCATGACTGTCACTTTTTGGACTACAACAAATTACTTTGAAACTGTGAAATACTCACAGCGCGTTACTGTAATTTCATATCCGGGATATTATAATACATTGTTGAAAAATCACGTAGCATGTATAATGTAACATTACAACAATGACAAAGCATTTACCATGATATTAAAATACAGGAAGTACAGTACATCATTTTGTTATGCATCATTACAATACGGCACTGTATCTTTGCAGTGTTTATTGTGGAAATAATGTAAAGTTGTCAGTAATTTGATGTGAATTTACAATCTAAATAGTGAAAGCAATGCAATGAACACACACCGGAGGACAATTTAGAGTTGCCACTTAACCTGGCAGTCATTTTTTTGGACCCTGGGGTGAAAGCCAGAGTACCCAGAGAGAACCCACAAATGCACAGGGAGAACATGCAAACTTCATGGAAGAGGAATCAAACCTAGAGCCTTATTGCTGCAAGGCAACAGTGCCACTACCTGAGCCACAGCACAGCCATGTTGTGCATTTTTACAGATGAATTTATTATTAATTTTAACTGGCGGTTATATTTGATGAATTATTTTAATCAGCGAAAGCAATAACCTTAATGTTGGTCAAATGATTAAAATCGACACTTTGCTCAAATATCAGGAACGAAGTTGAGATTTGGGTCATTTCTCAATTCTCGAGAACGCGAGTCTAGTCCGGTCTTGGGAAGAACACAGGAAATTCTGCACGAGAATGGGAGCACGCAGCATAGATATGGGTCAATTGGAACAGAAGCGTACTTGTGACGTCACCACACGCACAGCTCGTCTAGAGCTGTATTTCACCTCCTGTTATTAATCGTCTCTAGATAATAATAAATTCAGACTTTTTTAATTTAGTGGGGGAATAATAACTAACACAGCTAGATAAACACAAATCAAATGAACATTTTGCAATCTAAAGCAAAAAAAAAATGCTGCTGCAGTGCATGCTGGGACAGCTGTCAATTTCAAGAACGGACAAGTCTGCTCTGATGCATACTCGATAAAGAGGACGGGGCAAGAACAACATCCGGGGATTTGGTGCAATCTCGGTCTGGCGTTCTCGGCAATTGGAACATTGCTCGAGCTGAGGCTGATGACATTACACGAGTACACAAGCACACGAGAACGCACAACAACGCATATTGAGAAACGGCCATGAAGATGAGAGGCTTCTGTTGTCAAGGTAACCAATAGCTTAGCGGCTAACAACAGCTAACCAACAGCTAATCAGCAGGCCGCAAACACGCAATTGCAAGTCAGTCTTACTTCGGTACACTAGCAGCTATGAAGGTAACCAATAGGCCAGGAATCTCAAAATGTTGGACCGTGCCAAAACTCTGCCATTAAAATTTATACGGATCATAAAAGAAGATGATCTCCAAAAGATGGCCTATCCAACTAAAATGTGGCTGAGTCTAAATTTCAGCAAGACAGCTTAGCAGAAGTGACGGCTTTAACATTTAAAAACACACAACTTTATATTTGTCACGATAACATCAGCAAAATCATTTCAAGGAGCTCCTTCTTATTAAAGCAATCAGCATTTAACTACTAATTTTCCTTGCCCCAGGCAAAATTATCTGTTAAGTGTAAATTAGGAAATATTTCTTAAGTCCGAGATACACTTGCATTGTGTTGCCTCATCGGTCTCTGTGCAGTGTGCACAAGCTCATAGAAGTACTGCACATATTTATTATTGATGCTGATGTACATTGAGGAACACCCTGATATTGTACAAGTTCCTCCTCTTAGAATTTATGGAGGGGTCTGAAATTGTCATCATAGGTGCATGTCCACTGTGAGATACATAATCTAAAATAAAAAATCCAGAAATCACGATATATGATTTTTTTTAATCTAATTATTTGTATAATACAGCTGCAAATAAGTATTTGAACACCTGAGAAAATCCATGTTCGTATTTGGTACAGTAGCCTTTGTTTTCAATTACAGAGGCCAAAAGTTTCCTGTAGTTTTTGTACAGCAGCATCAAATTCCTGGGGGACAACCTTAGTTGAACTGTAAACACAATCTCACTAGTCAAAAGGGCACAAAAGAGCGTGTACTTCCTATAAAGGATGAAGAGAGCCCACCTGCCCCCACCCATCCTCAAGACCTTCTACAAAAGCACCATAGAGAGCATTCTGATCAGCTGTCTCAATATGTGGTGTGGAGGCTGCAGTGCCTCAGACTGTAAGAAAGTGAGAAGAGTAGTGAGAACAGCAGAGAGGATCATCAAGGCTCCTCTTTCCTACATAAAAGACATTTCATCCCAGCGCTGCGTGTCCCAAGCCTGTAACATCATCAATGACCTCTCAAACCCCCACCATGGCCTGTTCTCCCTACTTCCATCTGGGAAGAGGCTTTGCAGCATTCGATGCAGGTGAAGCAGATTCTGCATCAGCTTCTTCCCACCACCATCAGACAGCTAAATCATCTCATAAACTCTGTATCACCCGATAACACCAAACCAAAAATACTGCATATTTGCAACATATATACTAATGCTGTGAACTTCCATATCAATGCGGTTTTTTTTTTTGCACCATGTTTTTTTCTCCCACACTGTTTACATTTTATCACTGCTACACTTTATTCAATCGAAATGTTCATTTACTGTCTGAAAAGCTGTATTAAAGCTACAGTGTGTAACTTTTAGCGACATCTAGCGGTCAGACTGCAGACTGCAGCAACATGAACATCTCCCCCCCACCCCTTCCCCCCCAAAAACA
>NW_015150492.1:2093787-2107052 GCF_000732505.1 Cyprinodon variegatus
TCGTAGATGATGATAAATAACATAGTTATGTATAATATATTACATTTCTGACTGTATATCCCTGTAATTATTACATACTGTAGCTTTAAATGAAATTTCATTTTGTCTAAACTCTGTGTATACAAAATGTCTAAGTTTTTCACTAGGTTTGCTCACACTGCAGGAGGGATTTTAGCCAACTCCTCCACACAGATCTTCTCTATATCAGTGAGGTTTCTGTGCTGTCGGTGAGAAACAGTATATGAGCTTTGTTCAAATGTTCTCTATTGGGTTTAGGTCTGGAGACTGGCTAGGCCATGCCAGAACCTTGATATTNGCTGTCGGTGAGAAACAGTATATGAGCTTTGTTCAAATGTTCTCTATTGGGTTTAGGTCTGGAGACTGGCTAGGCCATGCCAGAACCTTGATATTATTTTCTTACAGAGCCACTCCTTGGTTTTCCTGGTGGTGTGCTTCAGGTTATTGTCATGTTGGCCTCGACCGATTGTCAGTGCTCTAACTGAGGGTTGTTCCCCAAAGCAATACATGGCCCCGGTCATCCTCTTTTTAATAGAGTGCAGACACCTTGTTCCATGTGCAGGAAAAAACAAAACAAAACATGATGCTACCATCCCCATGCTTTACAGTTGCGATGGTGTTCTTGGGAACGGTACTCATAATTATTCTTCCTCCAAACACAGTTAGTGGAATTATGACCAAAAAGTTATATTCTGGTCTCACCTGACTACATGACTTTCTCCAATGACTCCTCTGCATCATCCAAATGGCCATTGGCACACTTAAGACGGGCCTTGACATATGCTTGTTTATGCAGGCGAAACTTCCGTACGATGCATGATTTCAAACAATGACATCTTAGGCTGTGTCCGAATGACTGCCCTAACCACTATATAAGGCACTACATAGTGGTACCGCCATTTTAGATGAATATCCAAATGTCTAGTGGATGAAAAAGTAGTGGACTCGAAATTTCTCACAATGAACTTGAAAAGTAGTGATCATCCATGGTCACGAGACGAACAGATAAATCCCCATCATGGGATTTGTTGTCACAGCGCTCCACTGTAGCCCGCGCCTGTCACTACAGTGACAACAAATAACAAAGATGGCGTAGGCACTGCAAGGTTGTGGTGGAGTTACGTGTAGTGTAACTCTTTAATGATAATCTGTTTGAATGGTCAGTTAACTGAGTTTACTATTAAGTCCATTTTATAGCCCCGCTCTATATAGTGATTTAGGGATTTAGGGGTTAGGGCGAACGTTTGGACACAGCCTTAGTATATTACCAACAGTAACTACGGAAACGGTGGTCCCAGCTTTTTTCTGGTCATTGACCAGCTCCTCCCGTGTTGCTCTGGACCGATTTCTCACCTTTCTTAGGATCATTGAGACCACACGAGGTGAGATCTTGCTGGAAGCCCTAGTCAGAGGGAGATTGACAGTCATGTTTAGCTGCTTCCATTTTCTAATGATTGCTCCAACAGTGGAACTTTTTTCACCAAGCTGTTTGCCAGTTTCCCCATTGCCCTTTCCAGTCTTATGGAGGTGTACAATTTTGTCTCTAGTGTCTTTGCACAGCATTTGGTCTTGGCCAAGTTAGTAGTTGGATTCTTACTGATACTATTTGGTGGACATGAGTCTTTATGCAGCTAACGACCTCAAACAGGTGCATCTAATTTAGGATAATAAATGGAGTTGAGGTGGACATTTTATAAGACCTGTTAGGCAGACTAACAGGACTTTGAAGGTCAGAATTCTAGCTGACATACAGGTGTTCAAATACTTATTTTTCCACTGTAGGTGGAGCACTCACAAAAAACACAGAGGGACAATCAACATAGCAATGCCGAAGAAAAAAAAACAGAACAAATAGTTAATGTTCCAATTACAAAATGCTGTTTGTTTTGTTATGGTAATAGTAAGCAAAAATATTGGTCACATGCTAAAAATTTACTCTTTTTTTCCAAAAAAGGCTTACCCTTATGAACTTTTATGTTTATGTTAAACATAGAGGACTATTTACTGATAAGGTTTTGTCTCTAAAAAAGGAAGCCAGGAAATACAGCCTAAAGCAGTCAACCCCTTTTTTTGTGCGTGAGCTGTCAAAATGTAGACTATGAATTTGGGGATGATGCAGAAAGAAGCCAAATAGTTTTTATAACTTTTTTTCTCTCAAACTTAGAGGACAACTCTCCAGTGAAGAAATTTTCTCTGCAATGCAGATGGGTAATTGCAAGATGTAAGACATATTTCCTGAAGCTGTAGGACAGGTAACTCACTTGTCTGCCAGTTAAGTTACTTGATCTACTTACTTTGATCACACAGAATGAAAAGTTGGCCAGTCTTATTTGACTGTATAACGGAGTGTGAGTAGCTATATGTTCTTAGTTTCTTCCTTTGAATGTGTTATTTACTTAAATCCTAGATATAGCACTGGTTTGGAGAGATTTGGTGCAAGAAGTTAAAACAATTTTAGATTACAAGGTTATGCTCTGATAAAGCAATACAGAAATATATCTAGACAAATACATTAATAAAGTTGGCCAGAGACAATACCCCATATATCAAGCTTTCACACTTCTTAGACTCCTTGGAAAATCTTTTTTGCATTGTGCTGGAAAGGAGGCTCTTGTTGATGTCAAATGTTGAATACAGGAAAAGTAGTGTAAATTCCATCCTGGCTGTGAAGCATTGGACCAGAAATTTCCCCTTGTGCATGGGGAGTTTGGATGTCCAGTAAATATGTGTTTTATGGATATGGAGAAGGGTTGTTAAAAATTTGCTGTGCAAAGCAATTTGCACCTGCAAGATTATTGGAGCAATGACTAAAAGTTCGTTTTAGCTTGTGTACCTTCATATGCAGATAATAATTTAATGACAAAACCGGTCAGATTTATAGATAGATGAAATGCAAATAAAACACTTCACACAGGTTGGCACAGTTTTAATGTATTTTCATGGGACATTTGAAAGTCAGGTGCAAACTCAGTTTAGAAAGTCTTTATTTTTTGTCTTACTTTCCTTCACTCTTAAACTGTCCTTTAGTATGATTTAACCATTTAATCATTCTAAGGTCAAAAGATAGTGATTATGACCAAAGGGAACTATATTTTTGATACAAGTATCAAAAAATAAACTTCCTTATTAGGGGGCAGACTCATCAACACATGATGGATGGATGGATGGATGGATGGATGGATGGATGGATGGATGGATGGATGGATGGATGGATGGATGGATGGAGGAAGGAAGGAAGGAAGGAAGGAAGGAAGGAAATGAATGAATGAATGAATGAATGAATGAATGAATGAATGGTCAGATCATCAACCCAGGAAGGATTTTTAAACCCCAGCCATTATCATTTCCATAAATCATATTTCAACTAGCCCCCAGAAATGCTGAACACCAAAATAGGAATGAATTTCCTGGTTGTTTCTTTTCCTAATCACCACCTCTACCTGCAAACAGCCCACACACATGAGTTCACACAGATACAAACTGTTTTGGGCTAGAGCAGCTGTATCAGAGGACTGTGAGAGCTCCAAGATTCTAATTGGCCCCATTTCCCCTCCTCTCATCTCTATCCTTGTGCTCATGAACGCACCAGCTATTCTGTCTGATGCAGATTTTTTAAAATGGTGGACGCAGCAGCAGTCTGGTCTCCTTCCCACACGATAAAGGCCCTAAATGAAAACATAAAGAGCTCCAAAGGGCAACTTCTTTAAAAATGAGTGTGAGAAAGACTGACAGAATGAGGATGAGATGGGGAGCAGAGACAGACAGAGAGTATGCGCTGGCAGCAAACTGTGAAGCATGAAGGACGGCATTGAAAGAGCTGTTGCAGGCGTCTCATGGAAACACAGACCCAAGAGTGGAAGGGGCACCAAAACAGAGACACTTCAAAGCTGATTGTGGCACGTACCTCTTGGGCCTATAAAACATGTACCCCATCTTCAGTTCTGGCTAACCAAACAATAAGCCTGTTGTTGTGACGTTTATTACCAGAAGTGTATTTCAATCTATGTGCTGCATTGTCTGGCTACTGAAGGTCTGAGACAGTTACTGTTGATATTAATAGATCGCTGGCACACTCTCATGTCTGCCCCCCCATACCCCAACCCACCCCTATTCCACCATCCACTGCAGAGCCAATTTGCTAATGGATGCAGCAATCTTGTGATTTAATGTTGTCAAAGATGCTCTCCAAGTAGAATGTTCTAAATGATTTAAGTTTGCGGGTGAAATTTACATTTGAAAGACAGCCCACTCTGAAGAGTGCCTCACATCAAATATGCAAAGTTGATTATCTGGAGCTTCTATTTAGTGCTTCTAAATTACTATTCTAGCCCTTTCAGAGATATTAAACTCTGCATGAATTGGCTGTAGTTTAGTCTGCTACTTAGCTGCAGAGAATGAAATTAAAACAGGGAGCAGCAGTGATGCACAAAAACCCCCCCCACTAAAGTCCAGACAGGCAACTTTTCATATTCCTAAAGGTAAGAGGAAATGTTACATTACGACCACCTACCTCATGCTATGTTTTGGATTTTAATATGACAAATCATAAAAATGTGCTGCATATTTGAGAAATGGAAGAAAAATTATGCATTGTGTAATTTTTTATTATTGTTTAACTCAGTTTTTTGCTTTTTATGCTTTTTTTTTGTTAGTTATCTTCTTATTGACTTTTGTTTGTATACAATATGGTTTACCAGAATCACTTTAAAACAATTCTGGCAAGGCCCCATCCCTCTATGAGGATCCTACAGTGTTTATAGTTGGAGCCGCTGACCTTGACTGAGGACCTTGTCAGACGGTTCAAGGAATAATTTGAGAATCTACTCCACCCAGCTGACACACCTTCCCTAGTTTAAGCAGAGCCTGAGACCTCAGGGCTGGACTTGTTCATCACCCAGGCGGATGTCACCAAAGTGATCAAAAACTTTTATGTTGGTAAGGCTTCAGCAGTAGATGAGGTCTGAGAACCATACCACCTGGGATTCTGTTTTACTATCGTGGCGGACACACCTCCTCATCATTGCATAGCAGCAGAGGACAGTGACCCTAGATTGGAAAAACTGGGGTTGCTATTTCCTACTAAGCTTGGAGTGAGAGATTGTTGCAGAATCATTCAAAAAGCACTGTTTTTAATATAATTTTGGTAGCTTTGGAAAATTTTGTATGATTTGAGGACATATTTTATAGATACAGTACAACCTGGTTTTGGAGCTTAAAGTGGTAAAAAAAAAACAAGGTTTAGGGAAATTACGTTCTGGAAAAAATGTTAGATTTACAATCATGTGCTTGAAGCATGGTGAAGTGGACAAAACACAACAGGCATAAAAATGGTGTTTTTAAAATCCATTTCAAATTTAATATTTCTAACTTTTTTCAACCCAATTGCTTTTCAAAACAATAACTTAATATTAAAGTTCTAAAGAACTTTTAGTTTTGGTCGAATTCTGCTTCCCTCAGTGGACATGTACTGTATGTTTTTTGCATGATGGAAGACAGCATTTCCCTTAAGCACCAACAACGTTGTAAAATCCTGATATTCTGGTCACTTGCAGTTGGTTTGAACTACATTTCTGTAGTTGTGTTCAGGACAAACAATGTCATACTGTACGATGCTGTTGAAAATAAGGAACAACTTTGGCTAACCCCAACCATCACAAAACCCCCCCATCTTCTACCTACCACCCCCACTTACCTGACTCGTCAGCAAATGATTTGCTGCTGAGTTTAGAGCTTTGAAACATGTAAATATGATATTATGGTTCATATTTTCATTTTAAACACATGTATAGATCACAACAAGAAGGTGCCACATAGGCTGAGTAACAACCCAGCACAATTTGCATGAAAATACAGTCTTTCAGGGAAATTTTTTCACATTGACTTTGGTCTTTATAATGAATGGGGAAAGGGAAGAAGTGTTGTATGCCTTAAAGCAGTCTGCACTTTTAAGTTGTTTTCTGTGGCAGGGTTAATGCCACCCTCCTCACAGTTGCTTAGTACTGATGAAAGCAATACAGACCCCCTTGGGCCTTAACAGAGGTGTCATTCAACTAGTTGACATGTAATCAGAAAAGTTCTAAAAATATTTCATAAAGGTTGAGAAGTTACTCAGTGTTGGTTTGATATGAAAATTCTAATGTTCAGTTTTCTTTATTTAAAACTAAGTTATAGTGGAGAGGGAATAAAAAGGAATAATTTCATAATGTAGAATGATTAAATAGATAGTTTTTTAGATGTTAGATATTCACATTCAGGTTAACCATCTCTGTCCTAAACTTTGCATGACTAACCCCTGGCTGCTAGCTAAGAGATGTTTGGAAACTGTCAAGGGCCCCTTGGAAGCCACTTAGTGGCCCTCAGGCAGCACCTCAGGGTCTCCCTTCCAGCCAACGCAGTAACACAAATGGGCACAAATTCACTCAACACGATTCATTTCTCACTAATATTCACCGATTCTACCAAAGAAAGCTGTGCAGTAGGAAAGTAGAAAAATCCAGCATTTTTTCAAATATTAGTGCTAATTTAAAATAAATACTGTTGAAAATTATATTAACTCATGTTTAAGATGCATGTAACAGGATTCACTCAAATTAAAGGGAGTTCGGAGCTCTTAGTTGGTTTTAGTTGAGAAATAAAAATGAAGTCAGCATGCAACAGGAGGATCTGAAATTATGGAACCCTGCTGTTCCTTCACTGCTCATCAGTTTAACCATAAATTCATGTGCTATGCCTAATAAGGACCAATAAATTAAGCTTAAATTTAATAGACTTGACTATCAGTCGTTATCCTGGGGAATGCTTCATGAGTTATTTAAGGGTTTACTCTTAATTTTAGACATTTCACTGTAATAAGTGTATTTTTTGTAACATGTGTCCCCAAAATAGAGTAAATCTTTGATACTAAAGGCCTGTAGCTTTTTTTGGTCTCTAAAGCAAGACATATGAAATTCTGTCTTAACAAAGTAACAGTATTTGTTACTTTTTACACAGGATAAGTGAAAAAGTTATCTATCTTAAAGTTAAAGACACATTTGAACCACGTCATCCTCACCAGGAATTAGTGGAACGATATCAAATGAAAATCAGTGCAATTTCAGGTGCTAAAAACATGTACCTAAGCAGTTTTACTGATGTTTTAACTAACAACAAACTGTTACCTATAGCAGTAGTGCAAAGAGTCTAAAGCATAGTAGTTGCTGAAATAATACCCCATAAACAGCAATAATAAAAAACCTGAAAACAATAAAAGTTTTCCATTTAACACAAATGAATATATATATATATATTTATATTCATTATATAATCTATATACATACATTTTACATGTTTTAAATAATTACACTTTCTCAGTTCCAAACATTTGTTCATTTAGAAAACATGTTGTAAATATGATTATTATTTTTTGGATTAATTGAAGAAAAATAGATTGATCCATTACCAAAATAACTAATAAACGGAGTTATCTAGACAAAAATCTTACATGGCATACATTGGAATTATTTTGAACAATATTTATTACAACTTGCTGATAGATTTTTAGAGTATTTTTTGTGTGTTTTTTCTCATTTTTACACCATATGCCCTTCCCCAGATTCGAATAGCTGTAATACATTTTAAGATTAAACCACTTTACTTCAGTGGCTAAGCCTTAAAAAATGACATGAAAATCCAAAAGGAAGAAAGCCTAACTTGTTTTACCCTTCAGTCTAAAATTATTTATCTCTAACTGAGGTAGTCATAGCGCTGGACATTATCAGAGTTGTTAATCTAAAAGATTAGTCATTAACATTAACCAGGGCCTAAATTCTTTGTCAGTTAAATTTTTTTGTTATATTTTGAGTGCTAATTGTTTTGTCCCTGTGTTTTGTTGCACAGGGATTGGGGCAAAAAAACTAAATTTCAATAAATAAATAACTTATAAAATAATAATTTAAATGTGTCATTAATAAATTAACTGTAAATAAATAAATAACGTGTTCTATAAATTTACGATTAAATGTAAGGGCCTTAGTTAAATATATTCCGTTTGATTATCTCATCATTTAATATGGATTAGTGATGCAACTAATGATTATTTTGCAAATAGATTAATCTGTTGATATTTTTTTTTCAATGAATCGATAAATAATCGAATAGCAAAAGGTTCCTTAAAATAGATTATTTAACTAAATTAAACCTGGTGAAACCAAAATGTTTCCACTTAAGGAGATCAGGATAAAGCATATTAAGAGACAACAACATTTTTATATTAAACGCAACATACTTACATATCTTTTTTTTTTTTTTACAATTTTGATATAATTACTGCTCTTCGTGGGTTGCTCTGTCAGCTAAAGGCATGTTTTCCGTCTAAATACTCCATTTGATAATTAATCGATTACTAAATTAGTTGACTATAATTTCAATAATTGATTAATCACGATTAATCTGATTAATTGTTTCAAACCTAACATAGATATTTATTGATTGTANCTGGACATTATCAGAGTTGTTAATCTAAAAGATTAGTCATTAACATTAACCAGGACCTAAATTCTTGGTCAGTTAAATTTTTTTGTTACATTTTGAGTGCTAATTGACAATGTCTTGTTGCACAGGGATTGGGAAAAAAAACAACAAAATTTCAATAAATAAATTACTTATAAAATAATAATTTAAATGTGTCATTAATAAATTAACTGTAAATAAATAAATAATGTATTCTATAATTTTATGATTAAATGTATGGGCCTTAGTTAAATACATTCTGTTTGATTATCTCATGATTTTATATGGATTAGGGATGCAACTAGTCATTATTTTGCAAATAGATTAATCTGTTCATAATTTTTTCAATGAATCGATTAATAATCGAATAGCAAAAGGTTCCTTAAAATAGATTTTTTAACTAAATTTCCACTTAAGGAGTTCTGGATAAAGCATATTAAGAGACGACAACATTTTTATATTAAATGCAAAATACTTACATATCTTTTTTTTTTTTACAATTTTGATATAATTACTGCTCTTCGTGGGTTGCTCTGTCAGCAAACGGCATGTTTTCCGTCTAAATACTCCATTTGATAATGAATCGATTACTAAATTAGTTGACTATAATTTCAATAATCGATTAATCACGATTAATCTGATTAATTGTTTCAAACCTAACATAGATATTTATTGATTGTAGTTGTCACTCTATATACTTCTAGCTATGTTCCCCTTGTTATTCTACTACGTTACATGTTTGGATTGGCGCTCCACAGAGTTCACAGAGCTCACGTCTCATTCTGCCCCCTACAAATAGGTTATCTGATTTGATTTTCTTTTTTCTTTTTTTTTACTTACTTTTCACTTTGACTGTAAAACGGCATTGTATATTGAATTTTTCTTACACTATGCCCAAGTTGGGTCAGTTCCTAACACTGTTTACCACTGCAGAAAGATATATCTAAATAAACAGTAAGAAGATTAAAAGCTGACAGCCCATTTTACACAAATTAAATAAAAGCTATTTTATTCAGGTTGATAAGGAGAGTTTTGCTACTGTTGCTTTAATGAGAAAGACTGAAACAAATACTAACTTAACAGTTTTAAAGATATAGCTGAAAATTTCTGATAAGTTGTTGTTTTTTTATGAACTTCCTTCCAGGCCCTGACAAAACTTGCTATTTTAATTTGGTCCAGTTCAGAGAGAAAGCTCCTATCTAACAGTGCCATAGCCAGAGTTTGCGGGAGTTTGCTCCTATAAAGACCCAAACGTCAATTTAAAAAAATTGGAATGTAAAAAAAAAACAAAAACAAAAGGGCAAAACTCGGTGGAAACATTATGTAGAATTTGTACTTCATACGTACTTCAGATCCTTCCTCTGCTCTGCTACGACAAGGCAGAAATTTATGATCAAACATAAAATTTTGATATCTGACTTTCACACTTTCAGTCCATGTTAAAATGCCTCATTAAACCACAGGGATGAAGATACAGTATCAGAAGCTATTTCCCATGGCTTTCCTCAGGAAAAAAGATCCCATTGTTAGAAACAGAGAGAAAAGTCTATCAGGGCCTTCAGACAAGATATAATACGAGACTCTGCCGCCACCATGCTATAATCTACAGTGAGATGGTTGGGCTAATGGGAGTCTGACCTGCAACAGAGCTCACTAGGGTGCCATGCAAAAGGCACAGTAAAGGAAGGAGGGGGGGCAGGAAAGAAGAACAGGGGGAGCAAATAGGAGCAAGATAAAGAGGGAGAGATTGAGGAGAGAATGGCTTGAAATTTTCTGACAATGAAATGTCTCCAGTAATTGTTCCTGCAGTGATAAATGGTGTCCCATTGTATGGAGGGTCTCCTTGTCCTTGGGAGTCAAAGAGATGACAAGAGGGGAGGGGAGGAGAGGCAAAGATGGACTGGCAAAGCAGCATCGAACTTGGCTTACCTGCAAGCGGACAACTTTCTGAAGGTGATGCTGTGTGTGAGAGTCTGTAAGTGGGTGTATGTATATGTATGTTTCTGTATTTCTGCCATTTTTGTATCTCCATGCCTGTTGGGTGAATGTGTCAAACCATTTCTGGTAAAGTGAACCAGCAGGCAGCACAGTTGCAAGCAGGGATCGTGCCCTTGGGGATGAGACTGACAGAATAAAAACACATCATAACACTGCAGTAATATTCCCTTGACAAGATGCCGAAAGCACTTTGTGCCCCAGAGACTTTTTTATTTTGCTCCCATAGATGGGGAAAAACATCATTTACCATGCTGTGACATCTGTAAGAGGCATAATCACTTCAAAGACGATTGTCATTTTGTGTTTTGCTCATTTGATTACAATTAACTTGTATTTTTATGGGATCTGTTTTAATAGCCCAACTTACATGAGGTCTTTGTAATTAGTAAAGATAAACCACATTATTACACTATAGTAGAATCATGTAGAAAAAAGTTATTAAAGTTTAAAAAACAAAAACAAAACAAACAAAAAAAACATTTTAAAGGGTGAATTGATCAACAGTAGATCATTTATTTTTTTGCATTTTAACTTAACTGACACTACCCGCTCATTTTAATGATTAATGATATGACCACACCAAACTATGGGAAACACAAATATTAGTTATAACATTAACACTTTAAACTGGAGTCATCTTGACTCTGACAAAAAAAATAATCGAATTGACATTGGCATCAGTGAGTGGCTCCAAAACACTCAACTGTTTGGCTGTTGTTACCAGAGGATGAAAGGTCTAATGTTCAGGTTTCAGTATTAATTAGCATTGTTGCCCTGCAGTAAAAAGGGTCTGAGTTTGATTCCTGGCTCATGGTCTTTGCATGTTCTCCTTTTGCATGTGTGGTTCTCTCCGGGTACTCCAGCGTCCTCCCACAGTCCAAAAACATGACTGTTAGGTTAATTGGCTTCTCTAAAAACTGTCCCTAGGTGTGAGTGTGTGTTTGCATGGTTGTGTGTCTCCATGTTGCCCTGCAATTCTGCTCTTTGCCCATAGACTGGGCACCAGTTCAACCACGTAGCTGCAAGAGAAGATGGATGTCAAGTAGAAAAAAAGAGGAACAAACAGAGCTGACCGAGACTTTTTCAGAGGAAAATATATTTTCTTCAATATTCTGTGTGTTTATTGAGGGAGTGTTTTGAACAGACAACAAAAAGGTTGAAGATGTTTCAGAACTGTAAGGTCTAATTTTCTATTTTCAAATGGTTATTCTTATAATAGGCTGGAAGTGAAAATACTGAGAGCTTTTGGAGATATCAGTGTTAAGTTTGGTTATCTCCTTTTGAAAATACACATGGAAATTGCTGTTCATATTCACAAGTGAGAGCTTTGCAAATTCCAAAAAAAAAAAAAAAGCTAAGCAAAGTTTAGATACTGAAATTTTGTATAATTTGGACTGTTTCTAGATAATAGTAAAACCATTTTTTTTTCATTAAAACGACTTCTTAAACATATAGGTCTCCTTCTGATACAGTAAAAATAATTAATAACCCCACACAGATGGAAGACTTAAGACAATGAAAATGACAATAAAAATTAAATTGTCATTTAAATTAGGTTTCAGATTTTCAAAAATCTGAAACCTATGACCAGCAGTATTATATTTAAGAAACATAGTTCTGATGAGAAGTTTATTTCCTCTATCCATAAAAATTACTGTAAGTAATTTTGCACTTTATTCATTCCAAAAAAAAATTATTCGTTGAAAAATTGATTCTGTAAATTACCACCCTCAAAGGCTTAAAAAAAACAAGTAGTGGTGCTTTAGTTTGACACCTTTTTGGATTTTTCAGTGAATCAGAATACGCTTTCCAGAGAGGATCATCAGTTAAATTATACGTACCTTTGAAAACAAAACCTTTTAACAGCTTTTAAACATATTTTTCAATCTTAGTTTTAATCATAGCAGTCTTTTTTTTTTACCAGCCAAATGCACACAATGATAATTACCTGAAATAAAGATGATGCAATGTTGTGTGTGAATTTATATGAAATTAAATTGAAGACTTGAATGCATCACTTTGTTTGTAATTATTCTATATAACGTCTTCCACCTAATGAATTAATTAAACATTAAACATTAATTTTTTAATAACATTTTCATTTAATCAAAATGACAGGCATACATGAATATAAACTAAGTGTAGGTCATGTGTCCCATAGCAATTACATGAACAAAACACAATTTGTAGCAAGATTAAAAAAACAAAAAACAAAAAAAAAACTTACAGCTGGTTATTTTCCAATCTCTGACAAAACCTTTTAGGATCACCGATATGTTTTTTAACAGGGTTGAGGTCAGGGCCATACCAGAAGCTTATTAGCCTTCTTAACACAAACCAGTTTCAATGTGTTTGGGATCTATGTCCTATTGAAAAACCTGATGACATCCAAGTTTCTCTCATTTCACCAAAACTGTCCATAAAGCAGATCACAAACAAGAATAGACTGGATCACCACTGGAAGTGTAAAGCCAGTTTAATATAAGGGACTCATAGGGGGCTACTTGCTAAAGGAAGCCCCTTTTTCCAAGTTATCACTTTTAATTTTTAACAAAATCTGTAGCTTTTCAAATAGTTAACCCAAATATATTCTTGGAGAAGATAAAAAAAAAACAAAAAAAAAACAAAGATGTTTGGAGAATCCAAACCGAAGCATACTTTACCTAATGCCAAGCTTAGTTGTGGTATCATCAAAGTTCTTGGCAGCTGCTGCTGGCACTGATACATTACACATAGAGGGTAGATTACTGAAAAACGACCTT
>NW_015150492.1:2107073-2108760 GCF_000732505.1 Cyprinodon variegatus
ACAATAAAGGGATTTTCTATTCTATAAAAGGGGTAGAAAGATATAAGTAAATCTAAACAATGTGTCTACAAAATGTATCTGCAAAATCTCTAATATTCAACAACAAAAAATACTTAGTTAAGCATATTGTGCAAAACAACAATAAAAAAATTAAACTCCTATCAGATTTATAGTTCCCACTCTGCAGATTTATTACAATCTGTCCTTAAATGACAGCCAAACTAATTTACACAGTAACAGATAAAAACCTAGTAACAAGTAACATTTCCTCTCATCACGGAGCAAATCCCGATCACTTTATTTATCACTTTAAATTTTTAACAAAATCTGTAGCTTTTCAAATAGTTAACCCAAATATATTCTTGGAGAAGATAAAAAAACAAACAACAAGCTTAGTTGTGGTATCATCAAAGTTCTTGGCAGCTGCATTACATATAGGGGGTAGATTAATGAAAAACAACCTTCTCAAAATTAGCCAACTTAAAAAATAAATAAATAAATCAGCCACCTAAACGATTAATACTTGAACACAACTGTATGCTCCAATAGGGTGATGATCCTGAACATTAAAACCAGAAGAATATCTCTGCACAAGAAAATCAGCCAATTTAAATCTTAAGCTTTCATTTTAGCCACTAGGAGCACTAGACGTTTAACTTCCAGATTTAATGCCTCTAAAAGCATCTGACAACATTTCCACTCTTACAAAATTGAACTGTCTCCCTCTGTGTTTGCAATCTGTTAGCAGACCCCTTTGGACCAGCAGGTTGAGAAGTTATGGAGTTACTTGTAAATTCAAGGCTACATTCACCCCTCAGTAGCGAATCCTACACCAGAGAACCAAAAACTGTCTGATCAGGGGAATACACGAATGAATGTCTTTGTTTTCTATTTCTTTATCATTATTTACAGCTGAAATTAAAGATGATGCTCACACCACCACAAGCATTGCAAAAATATCTATACATACGTACAGTGACAAAGAGCACCCATTAATGATCAACACTCTTCTTCCATCAATGTTTTTCAGAAAAAAGATTTGAGCCTTTTTCCTAAACAGCCTCATACTGTGACATTACTTTAATTCAACACTGGGATTATTATATATTCTCTAACATTTAGTAAAAAGTGCACATTCTGCTCATGTTTCTTCAGCCAAGTAAGATTTTAGAATTTAGATTTCGAAGGGTTTAGGTAAGTGTCAGATCTGTTTTGTTGAATGACAACAACTTTCAGCTTAATGAGATCTCATGTTTAAGCGGAGCTCAGACTGACATAAAGCAGTGTTTGGGTCACATAAACTCACTTAATGAAGGATCAGACACTTTCAAGTTACAGGTAAGTTTTTGAGGGCAGCCCACACAGTGCATCAGTATGCGCCCAGTTCTGTTTAATGATCAGAAAGTAATTCAGTATATCCCAAATTAAGCTAATGCTTGCATAATTTATGCAGTGTGGGTTTAGGTAAACGTCACTATTTTTGTCAGAAGGGGTGGTCAAATATTAAGCCTGAATGTTGTCAGAGGCTTGTTAATGGAGTAGAGATGGATGGACAGACAGACAGACAGACAGACAGACAGACAGGCAGGCAGGCAGGCAGGCAGACAGGCAGGCAGGCAGACAGACAGACAGACAGACAGACAGACAGACAGACAGGCAGGCAGACAGGCAGGCAGGCAGGCAGGCA
>NW_015150492.1:2108905-2114035 GCF_000732505.1 Cyprinodon variegatus
AGATAGATAGATAGATAGATAGATAGATAGATAGATAGACGGAAGAACGGATAGATTGACTTTATTGATCTCACAGTGGAGAAATGTACTCATTACATCAGCTCAAATAGTCAAAAGAGAAGAATAATATGCCAAAGGAAGAAAAAGATGAATGGGATATATACAGTATATACAGATTGTCCACATATGACAGCTTTTTAAAAAATATATATATTTTCTATTTATAGTAAGATTATTATACTGCATTTTTGCACAGGGTGTTTACACGGGTATTTATGTAGATGAATATTTATAGTTATATATATAGTTATTGCACTAGTTGTCAAATATAGAGAAACAGGTTATTGCACATTGTATCAAAAGATAGATATATAGATAACGATTAGATTATAAAATTAATTGACAGTTATTTTGGTTATATAATCGTGCTCCCTGTAAGTGGAGTAGTTTAAATAAGTAAATGTAAAGCTTGAACTTAAATATGCATCATTGTCACTGAATGCAAGCTTCTGGCCTTGTCTATAGCTTAGCTCTGTAAGATAACATATTTTTGGTTACTTTTAGGGCCCATAGAAGATATGAAATTCCAATACTTACAGATAAAATAAATCTACACTTTCCAACAGCATACCTGTTGGAAATCTCAGCAACACCAGAAAAATAGCCCCACAGTCCTTCCATCATTTTATCACAACCTGCCTGCTGCAGAAGTTGTGCTGATGTTTGCTATAGGAAAATAACTTTATTTTATAAATATCTAAATCAGTTTTTTTTTTCTGTGTAAGAAAAGTAAGAAATTTAAGATAGAAGAATTCTAAGAAACAAAACAGGAGCGTCAGCTGATTATGCTCCACCAGGATAAAAAGAAAATCAAAGTAAGCTTTTCAGCTGAGGGAGAAATGGTGAAGCAAAGAGGAGGAGGACACACTGTAAATGCTACAGAGACTGCAGAGCCTGGAGTTAACCATGACACACATTAATCACCAGCGGGCCTTGTACACTGCATACGAATTTGTGTTAATCACGATCCTCCCCCTGCACCACAATCTTACCTTTAGCTGCACAGGAAACACAGAGCCAGTTGTTACATAGACCACACACTCCTATGTTACGGAGATGCGTTTTGTGTTGTGCTGTGAATCCTTTATTTATTTTTTAGTTTTTTTCAGAAATATATCATATTCTCTCAGCCTTATTCAGTTCCACTACAGCAGGGGAAATCCATCCCACAAAAAAACAATGAAATGGCCTAAACAACAACACATGTTCACAACAACATTCATCTTATTATGTTTGCATATGCTCAAGCCCCTGCTGGGCTGCGACAGGCCCATGCCACCCAGAAAGAAAAAGGTTAGACTCATTATACAGATTAAACCTGTAAATGTCCTGTCATTGGTGTAATCGATGTGCCACTTCATTGCAGTGACTTATTGATCAATCCTGTCTGGGGGTCGTGCACAGTGCATTGGTATAGCTCTGGTAGCTGAAAGGAGTGCCTATCTGGAGCAGGTACACAGTCCCCAACAGTCACTCTCCTCTATACAGAATAGGCTTCCTTTCTTCTTGCTCCTTTGTCTGGTAAAATGCACCCAATTATGTCCAGCAATGGCACATGTTTTTATATAAATAGATAAGTTTTTTTTTTTGTTTTTTTTTTTTTGTTGAAAGCTCAAACTAAGTTCCATTTGAACAAAGTGTCATGAATTTACTAAGGTTCAGACCCAAATGGTGAAGACCAAACAGGGAGAACTGAAAAGTGAAGGGAAGACACAGCAGTTAGTTCAGGCTCAGTGGGAAATTTGACTCGTGAACTTGGAGAAGAGAAATTGGTTGCTGACTCACATTTCCAGAGAAGTTGTTGAATCTTTGACTCCAGTCTGTATGCTGTAGTTCCAGTGTTTGTCTGTTTCGGCGGAGGGCGGAACAGGGTTTACCCAGAATGCGGTTCTTAATAGGTGAACGGAGAAAACTGACTGCCACTCAGATTTCCTGCGGTACTTGAGCGGGTCCTAGTGGAGATTAATCCCTTTCTCAGTGTGAAGCTCAAATTATCTCTTGGGGAAACCTCCTGTTTGAACCCCAGCTCAGTTTGTAGCTCTGTTGATCCTTCCAGGGAGAGAAGGTCCGAAAAATCCAGTTAGCAGGATGACTTCCTGCCGAGAGGCAAAAGACAACAATGTTAAAACTCAGGTTGACAAGAACTCAGTTTTACTCAGCAAAACTCAGCTTGGCTAGAGTACCCAAAACTGGCAAACACTCTGGCGTTGAGGTAGTGGCAGTCAGCAGCTTCAGAACACACTGTTAACGAGGTAACCGTCAGCAGGTGTGTGAGGAGGCAGACCAGAACCAGGCGCCTCCTGGTGGAGGAAGGGAGACAAACACAGAAAACACTAACAGACAGGAGTCCTGACACAAAGCATGAAGCTCAGTCGTAGTCAAAGATTAATATAACAACTTGTAAATGTTTACTTTCATGAATACAGTAATAGCTATTCAAAATTTCCTTGGCTGGTCCCCTACAATTAATTTTTAAACATCAACCTTTGTACTAAAATATTCTTTCTGTTATGATTTGTGGACATTAAGATCTAAAGATAAGCGCCTTCTCCTAGTCAGACCCTGTAATTAAGGGAAAGGGTGGAGTCAGAGTAAAAAATTATGCACCCCCAGTGGCTGGAAGTTGGAGGGGATTTTGCTGGGAGTTGCAGGTAAGTGTGCTGCCATTCGGCTGGCATTTGAATGGCTGCTACTATAATGCAAATTAAGGGAGGCAGGATGAGTTAAGGTAAAACTGCTTAAAATGAAAAAACAAATCACTATCAAGTGGTGATAACTTAAATAAAGGCATTAAAAAATGGTAAAAACAGTCAAAACATTTCCTCTGACCAAAAGCAGTAATTTCTTCATGTAAGGAAAATGTTTTTAGAAAACCAGTAGTGTCAGCACTGCCATTTAAAGCTGAAGTTATGGTATTAGGTAATTTATTTTATTGTGGTAATTTAATATGACCCCATAGAGTGATCTTAAATAGAATATGTATGGATATTAAATTGTATGTCACTGCGTGACCAAATTAATATTAACACACTTACTCAGGGACTACAAACGGAAACTTGCTAAAGCTAAATCTGGTGAACAGCATATTTTATTAATTTATTTGTTTTTTGGGAAACCTTCCCTTTTAAATAAACCAATAAGCTAAACTTGAAAACGTCAGTTGCTGACCTGGGGGTAATTACTAATTAACACAAAAGTAAACACACAGAGATTCAAACAGCACATAAAGACTTAGACTAGACTCAGAAAAGACACACCAAATAAAATACCAACTTAACCAAATTAACCTAAACCAGTACACAATAGAAGATATTACAAGAGAGAAATAAGAATGTGAACAAAAGAGTCATATTTAGACCTTACCTAAATGAATGTGGTCTTTTCTTTTGCTCATTCTTCATTTATTTTCTGAATGATCAGATTATGATTAATCTATGCCACTCAGTGACTACAGATATGTGTGAAGTTCTATACTGTATATTTATATTATTTTCCTGTGTCACATTGCTACTTTTCTTGCTTGTTGTAATTAACATTTCAGTCAAAGACAATCCTTCCAGAATAGAAAGTCTATGAAAATAATTCAGTAATTCTCAGCTAAGTTAAGAAAGAAAAGCTCATAAATAACCGGACACATACAAATACCCTCTCACTAAATGTGATTAACAGATGTTTCTGTGAGAGTCATCCCGACACCTGTTCAGTCTTATCTGAGGGGCACCAATGAACCACACTGACTCCATTTTGTCTGGCTGAAAGGAGATACATTTGGCTGCTTTGTAAGGAAGCACTTCAGTGCAGGAACGGAAGAAAGACAGAGCAGCTGCATCGCCTTACATGATGCCCGCCTCTTCCAACCCACAGATCACACCGAATGCATTCCCACAAAGGATGTCAATTTGTGATTACACATAAAGCAGCTTCACATTCAGAGATGTCTGGCTCAAGCCACTCATTGCTCCTCTTTAGAAACCTTCTGTCCACGCTGCATTCGTCAGATTCAGGAGGTATCTCGGGTACCTTTGGATTGGAAAAATAATTGGTTTCCGTGAATGGAAAGATGGAATTATTCGATCAGCCAAGTTTGGAAGCAAAGTTTGCGTGCTTATCATACCACACAGCTGAACACTGCAAGCTTTATTTTCTGTTTTATGGTGATTTGTTAGAAGAAAAAAAAGAGTTTGTTTCTCAAGAAGCAGATTACATTCTTATTTCAAAGTTATTTGTTTAGCCTTGGACCACAGAGTGTTTTCCTTTCCATTCCGTTATTCAGTAATGACAACCTGTAGCTGCTGCAGCTGCAATGAATGATGTTAAATAATCACACAAGAAGTCTCTTTAAAGTCTCTTTACCAAAGTTTAAAATGTATCTGAAGTATCAATAAAATGTTTCCTATCAGCATATTGAGCATTCTGCTACACTTTTAAAGAAGCAATAAAATTATGTCTTAATTTGTGTAACTTGATTATTTCTCAGATGATTTTTAAAAATAATTGACATCATCAGCATCATCAACTTTATTTATGAAACGCTTTAATACCCGCCACAGTGATAATAAAGTTCTGAACATCAACAGGAATAAAATAACAATAAGGAGTAGAATAGTAAAAGCAAGCGAATAACAAATTAGACAGTTGCTACAAAACACAGTAAAACAGCACAAAAAAAGGTAAAAACAATACCGTTACTATCAGTACTATGAATCTAAACTCTTAGCAGATTCAAAGGACAATCTAACCCAAAATTTGCAGGGTTTTGTCATAAACACTGTATGTGGCAAACAAAAATATGTATTGCAACCTTATATTTTTTGCTAATTTGGCTCAAATTCTTGCTGTGTCTTTTTTTTTATTATTATTCTAAACTGGGCATACATGTCTTCTTTTTCTTTGTGGCTCAGCGGTTGTTATTCTTCCTCCTTTTCAGCTTCTTATGGAACCAACACCTTCCAGGGAAGGAATGCTCACACGAGCCTGATCAGCCAATCAGAGATGTGTGGCCCTGTTACACTGGCATAACAAAAATTTATTCTTTTGTTTCATTAAGGTTTTACTGTTGATTGTGAACAA
>NW_015150492.1:2114965-2119648 GCF_000732505.1 Cyprinodon variegatus
AGTAAAACAGCACAAAAAAAGGTAAAAACAATACCGTTACTATCAGTACTATGAATCTAAACTCTTAGCAGATTCAAAGGACAATCTAACCCAAAATTTGCAGGGTTTTGTCATAAACACTGTATGTGGCAAACAAAAATATGTATTGCAACCTTATATTTTTTGCTAATTTGGCTCAAATTCTTGCTGTGTCTTTTTTTTTATTATTATTCTAAACTGGGCATACATGTCTTCTTTTTCTTTGTGGCTCAGCGGTTGTTATTCTTCCTCCTTTTCAGCTTCTTATGGAACCAACACCTTCCAGGGAAGGAATGCTCACACGAGCCTGATCAGCCAATCAGAGATGTGTGGCCCTGTTACACTGGCATAACAAAAATGTATTCTTTTGTTTCATTAAGGTTTTACTGTTGATTGTGAACAGTCCATCACTGTGAATAAAATGTTTGAAGTTAAGTCTGTTTCAATTTCAAGGTTTCAAACATGTAATCACAAGACAACACATTCAGTTTTAACACAATAATGACCATCTAAGGTTCAGTATATTTTGCAGTGTTCAAGTAACACTTTAATAGTTCTGAGTGCATTTGGTCCCTCTCTCAATTAGTGTTGAATTAGCTCTCTACATAGTTTATATCTTTCTCCAGTTGTTGTTGTAATAACTCTAAAAGAGTAAATGTACTTTGACACAGCATATTTAACACTGTGGAATTTATTTTTTTAGACATATTCTTTGGTATATATGAGCATTCAGATAAAACAACTCAGCTCAACATGTTATGGTTAAAAAATATTTAAATTTCAATGACTAAGGACTTGGTTGTTGCAAGAGAAGAGGTTGTTTCAGATTAAAAAAGAGTCAAACAAGGGTAGATTTAAGGCCTTTAGGTGCAAGACTATGGTGTGTTCATGAACAATGCAATACCCAAAGACTGAGTGGACCAAAGAATTAGGTGGGACAAACCTTTTGACTGTTGCTAAATTAGGCAGCTATACCATGAGATCACCTCTGTGAACCCAAATACATAATTGAGAAATACATCACATTCAAACCCAGTGTGCTTGAGGTGATGAGCACAGTTCTAAGGAATTTACCACAAGGGTGAGTGAATGAATCAGGTTTGTCACTGCTGTCTGAAACTCCTACAGTATGAGGAGCCATATTAAAGAACCCTTTGCCCGCATTTTTCTCTTTTTTCCCCCCTTATCATCAGTCACATGATGAAAAAAGATGACCAAGGGATTGCCCTCCTGTTGGATAAATGGCACGGTGGCATCACTCTGTGGAATACCCACTGGTAAACTGCTGTTACTGGAGAAATGGACGTGAGCAAAACTGTTACTCGCTGCTTCAACCGACTGAGCTTGCTCATCTTTTGGACTGCATTCATCACAGAGGGAGGGGTATGGAGTTTCATTTACTGTACGAGGACAGATAGGGATGAGTCAAGGGTAAGAAGACATCAAATACCCATCACCTATCACCCTAATTTATTTCTTTACTGAAGCGGATATCCATCAAATAGGTGACCAGTACAGTAAGGGCATTGCTGCATAATTCAGTCCATTTGTTGGTAATATTGTATGATCTGCTTTACATAAGTATGCCACTATACTAAACATTCAAGTTTAGTGGTTTCATGAGAATAGAGACAAACTAGAATGATTTTATACCTTAGCTGGCTTTAGCTCTTTAGCATAAGCTTTAAATGCGCCTTTAGGGAGTTTGAGAATTACTATGTTTTAAAAATAAAATCAGGGTAAAGGAGTGATGGGAAATGAGGGCTCTTTGTAAGATTTAAATGCCGCACTTCATTCTCTGCGACACACTGTTGGTAATTTATTGCCACAGCCATTACGGTTATTAGAAAACTCACTCAGGAAGACAAATAGCAGCCTGGCCGGTCGTTGGTCTTCCATCAGGGCTGACAGGGGAGACGTGGTACTCTTTGCTATTGACATTTGCAAACCTAAAGCTAAGCTCTGCTAGATCTATTGCAATTCAAAACCCAATCTAATGAGCTAAATCACCTCTACCCTCAGCACATAGCTTATTTTCATTTCCTTTATCAAAGGAGGAGTAACCTGGTCAGCAACAGACTACAGCCTTAAGAGACTGTTATTTCATACAGAGATTTTGCTCTCTGCAGACTGATAGATTAAAATGAATCTTGCCATAAATACTTTCTATCACAAAGGGCCATTAAGAGAGAATGTTAGGAGAGTCTAAATGGAGGCCATTACTTCTGTATGACTTAGAGAGGAAAGGAGGTAAAGAGGGAGGAGATTTTAGACAAAAGCTCTATGTGCCACTGTAGTTTTTCAAATATAACATTTCTGAGGCTTGTGAGTCATATTCCTCTCAGTGGCCCAGAAAGAATGACGAATGAATCCAGTTGTTTTGCGGCTATCCAATGTGAAAGGTGACACGGCTGTCAGTGATGGCGTTGGCCCCATAGAAACACTGTATTCTGTGGACAAAATAAGAGCTTTTAAATCAAAACCTGTAAGAAAACAACATTTAAAAGTTTGTTTTTTTTGTTTTTTTAACCTTGCAGGTCATTTCCACCACTACTATTTTGCAGTCTTGCTTTATTTGTACCTGACGTTTGTGGCTACAAAAAGGATCCATCTACAGTTGAACAACCCTAACCCATCTCAAAGCATTTTAATCCCACTTTGACAATAGAGGAATTAGAATAATTTTCTATGATAAAGCAGTTACGCAACTCTAACACATGTTACCTATTAACAGGAGGTCATTAGAGCTATTGATTCAATTTTTTAATTGCTCACACTTTGGGTAAAGTACCAGATCAACAATCAAAGGAAATTCAGTGTAATACCATTTAACTAAGTTTGTCTATATAGTGCGTATTCACAACACATGTTAACTCAAAGCACTTTACAGAGACAATTCAATCAGTTTATACTGTACAGTCAGATTGCTCTTATGATCTTAAAAAAACAGCTTATTATATCAAGTCACTGACTTGCTGGTCACGCCCCTCCTGGATGAATATGTGGTGACAATATCTGCTTACATTTCTCATTGACTCTACATCAATCCCTCACACTGAGCATCCAGGCAGCTGCAGTGTAGAGGAAAAGCTCCCTTTAACAGAAAGAAACCACCAGCAGAATCAGTGTGAGGACCTTCTGCTGATGCAAACTGGGGGTTCAAGTAGAGAGAGGCAGTCATACAAAAGACAGCACACATACAAAAGGTAATGGTACTCCAGCTTCACAGTTGGATCTGTCTAGGAAAGAAACCCCTTTTTCTTCAGTTTGGAGTCACAGCCAAAAATGAACAGGCCAGATGATGCTAATATGACGTGAAAAAAGCAAAAAGAACAATAACGTATTTGTTGAACTAAAACATACTGCAGAATGGGAGCATGGAGATGGCATGAAGCAGAATTTTGAAAGGTGTTCCCTTTGTCTTCCAGCAGCCTAAACCTATAGCAGCATAAATGTAGAAAATATCTCAGCATATGCTGACCATATTGAACAAGGTATGAGAAGAGCCAAGGATACAACAAGGATACAATACAGCTCCTACTTCTCTACTCACCCTGTGACAAAGCAAACATCACTTTGTTTTTAACTATAAGCTTTGTCCAAAAAAAATTAAGCCTAGCCTTGTTGAAGATCAAATGTCAATACTGTAATGGGAGCGACATCCGCCTGACATCACATCCCTGCGACAGTGTTTACATAAGCAGCAGACTCACGTTCAACTCTCCCTTGCCTCTGGCTTTTTGGTCTTGATTGGGGAGACATGCAATCCTTTTTATTAGCTGAAGCTAGTTACATAGCCACAAAATCCCATCCGGAGAATAATCTGTGTTTGCTGGATCAAGCCAGACTGCACACTGCCTACAATTCAGAGTGAGCTGAACCTAGGGTCTTGTTTTTCCTGCATTTCAAATCAAGTCAAATGTGGTGTTTTATGAACTCGCCTGCTGAAGCAGATTAGTCTCTGTGAGAGCTGCCAGTTGAAAGAGTGGACTGGGTTCTCCTTTTCTCCTAGATGGACTGCACATAACCAAGCAGTGTTTAGTGTTTGAATAGTCACTAGATACAATAATAGGGATTATTACAGTAGCTGATGAAGGGATTATTAGCTAATAAAGGTACCATTGTATTTAAACCTGTGGTTTATTTTGGTTATTTTATACAGTGAATAATTAATCACTCCAGCCAGATCAACCCTCTTGAGGTTAACATTTGAATGAAAAGAGACAATTTCTTTCGCTGGTGAATAATAACTCTGCTAATAGCAATTTATTGGTTTTACTCTTGATTAAAATGACCTATTAATTAGCTAAAACTTACAGGTCTATTTATTTAATAAATTCATAATCTTCAGGTACAATAGCACAACAGACATAAAAATGGACAGGGTGTCTGCCTCATGGACCAAAACTAACAGTTGTTCTTCAAGAGATGAAGAACAACTGTTGTTGACTGATACATGAAAGATCGGTTTTTAGAAATCCTAGAAACTACAAATTAGCCTCCAGATTGAGAGTAAAGTGGAATGCATTTTGTTGCTTTAAAATTTGGATTGGGTAAACTAAGGGTTAACTATGCAAAAGAACTGTAACTATTAACTGGCTTTGTAATAATCAGTATATCAGACAAAAAAATTGTTGCTATTCCTCCTTCTTGCCCAGAATTGTT
>NW_015150492.1:2119930-2123449 GCF_000732505.1 Cyprinodon variegatus
AGGACTGATTAATCTGGTGAGATTCAATGAAAGAAGGTATGCATTGTCCAAAGTAGAATGGATCCTGTCTCTTCAAATCAAATAAGTTTTTTCCCCCAAGTCTGCTAATTATTAAAGCAGCCCACATTGTTTCCAGGACACCATCCAGACAACCACTGGCTGAATAATGACATGCAGCTAAACATGTCATCCCTGGTCAGATCAGTAAGCGGATTTGAGAAAATTAAAGAGTCCAGCAATGTTTTGGCAAAATTGCACACTGAAAATCCATTAATTTATTACATGTTTGTTTGTAGTTTTTTGCCCTACATGCGGAATCACATTGAAAATCTATGAATTTTAACATTTTATTTAGAAAAGCAACAAGAATCTGGAATCCGAGAACTGCAGAAAAACAGTTGAACTTTCTGGTTGTTCTGGGGAGAAAAAGCAGGAAGGAGTGGGTTGATGACAACTGATGACTGATTGATTTTCTTACTTGAGAAATGAAGGGGAGCTAGCATGGAGCTTTAGGAGTTTGATATAGTGAGCTTTGCAGACTACACCCCAGAGGTCCAAGAAAATGTGAGGGGGATCCGAGAGTGTTGGTTCTTGCAAGAGATGTTGTGGTGGAGCGGGCAGACAGGTGGTGAAGACTGAGAACTGCTGCACACAGGTAAGACCTTTTTCCTGAAGATCCAAGATGAATTGAGATTCACTGGTTGTCTGGAGCAACAACAGAGTCCACATTAAAGAGATTCAAAAGGACATAAATTTAAACAAAAAAGATATTCCTGGTTTAGGTCTTTGGCTGTAATACCATCAGGGGTAATCATTCCAGGAAGAGAGATGATCCTTCGCCTCCTATTAAGCATACTAGTCATCTTCATAGAGAAATGTTCCCAGGTGTGCAGCAACAATGGTCAGCTCAGCCACCAGCAAAGATCCTGTCTGTGACAGGAAACTCACTCAAACCAGAAAACAGCAAAACCCCAGAGACCCTAACAATTTTAGTGACCTCCAATCAGCGAAACCAGGTGTCATCACCACCAGCGTGGATAACAATTTTACTCTATCTAACCTTATCAAGCAGTTCCAGGTATGATTTGATGTTGAATATGATCAATTAGTGACTATATGGTAAATTTTTGGCAATATTCCAAATTTTTTTAGCAATTAAAAAAAGGTAAAACTAATCCATAGAGGATAGTATTATTTGAATATTTTATTTCTGGCAAATGTTTTCAATCTGATTAAAAGCTGAGCCTCAATTTGCTTTTAAAAATTGTAATATTGCATTACAGCATAAAAATATAATTTCAAAGATGTGTGCTCATTGCAGTTACTTCCATGTGCTGTACAGACTATGCTGTCAATTACCATTTTCTTAAAATGCCTATTTTTCTGTTTCTTATTATTTGTAAGCTATAATATATGTCAATGCTTGGAACACAAAGACAGACTTAGACTCAACTTTATTTATGCCTTGAGATTAAGCCTTCAGGGAAATTCTGGTTCCAATATCTTATATAGGGTACAAAGGGCAGAGTTAAAGCAAGATGCCATTAAATATAAAAATACAACAGGAAATATAAAACGAGTGTATTTAGTACAAAAAAGCATTAAAAAGAATAAATGATCTGCGTAAAATATCATATATAAACTAAGTCATACATGCTTGCTTTACTGATCTAGTAAAAACAAAATGACTTTATGCTTTTCTTTACCATGCAGATGAAAACAAACAGGACTACATGCCTTGATCCGTGCATTCTCTGTCCAAGTCCCTATCGAAGATATGTAGCCTATTGGTTTAGTGAAGGCCAGAGTTCAGGGCAGACTGAGGTTAACTGCCATTCCTTGACAGCCCAGACGAGAAAGAGATGTGCACAGTGAGAGGTCACTGTGTGTCAATCCAACCCCTAAAACCGTCTCATTGGGAACCCTGCACGCTCCATTTAACTTCACAGAGCATCATTTTCATACATGTTTCAACCACACACGGACAAACACACAAATCAAGGCCATTGGTCCTGCATTGTCTCCTGTGCAGCCATGAAAGACTTCCTTCCTCCTGTAGCCTTTCTAGGAAGCTAAACTCATTCAGCCTCATTAGGGTAATTGAGAACGGCCACTAGAGACTAGAGAACAGCTAACTGTTGCCCACTCTCACTTTAAAATGCTTTATCAAGCCCTCATATATGTCCTTTATTCGTTTAATTTCTAATAACTCTTCCTTCTTGTCATATCTTTTATTCGCTTCTCTGTCTTTTCCTTCCTCAGTTCTTTTTTCAATTCATAATATATCGAGGCGTCAGCTAATTGTCGTCAATAAAAAGATGTCCATTTGCAGAGTGAAGTCCCCTGATGTTGAGAACCCCCCCTGGTCAGAGGCAGCATGAACGAGTGACAACATCGGAAAAAAATGCTGATGTGTGAAGGTTGGGAAGGAAAAAAGGAGGGGCTCAGAATGAGCGGGGGAGAGGAGGAAAATTCACAAACTCAGCAGTTCTGGAGGCCATGCCGCTCTGCGCTGACAAAGACACCAAGATTGCGGCCAGAGGTTGTCTGAGCGAGGCGAGTTGTGCCAGAGCACCCATCATGTAACAAGTCAGATTTTGCAATACCGCTGGGTCAGGTCAAGCACAGATTGAAGCTGAAGTCATAGCAGATTCCACACTGCTTGCCTCCTCTCTTACTCATCCATGTGAGCTCAAATTACCAAAGCGTCCTTCTTGAATTCAGAATAGACTAGTGTCTCTGTCAGCATTCGTTGGATAACTACAAATACACAAATTATCGCTAAATTGACAAGAAAATGAATAATTGAGAATTTAAGAACTTAAAGTTCCAAGTGTAATTAAAAGTGTTTTAGTTTATAGAACCACCATTTCAATATGTTTTATTTCCTACTCAGTCATGTTATCAGCATTTACAAAGAATTATTAGCATCAGGTGGAGCACAAAAAAAATAGGATACATATAAAGCCATTATTACAGTCGCCAGAGATGGGCAGTAGCACCGCTACATGTAGCGAAGCTATTAGTTTAACTACATTTTCCAGTAGCTTGACCGTAGCGTCGCTGCTTTATTTATCAAGTAACTTTCCAGTAGTGACGTTATTGTTTTTATCAAGTAGCGAGTAGCGTCCACAAACGCTAAAAAATCCAGGGCATAACTTAGTAATGATAGCAGGTTTTCTATTTTTTAAACAGCAATCGGAGTAATTTGTTGGACATTCACGCATGAGCCTCTATTCTGCCTCTCCTGCCTGTAACTACGAAACATGCGCATGCGTACTGTAGTGGAACTCAATGAATGACACCCGCAGCCACGCGCAGACACACAGAGCCACGCACACAGGGTGGAGGAGACAGGAGCAGAGCGCCTTATCTTCAGAGATTTTGAAACTTGTTGAACCCTCTGATAAAAAGTATGTGTTCAAATTTAGGTTCTAGAGAGCTTATGTGGCCAAGACTAGCCATTTGTTTTACATAGCCAAACACTCATTAAAACAAGTAACTGCAGTCAATTTTTTG
>NW_015150492.1:2123837-2138463 GCF_000732505.1 Cyprinodon variegatus
TAAGGGAGACCCTAAAGAAATAAGATGCCTTTTGTAGGGTTTTGTTTTCCCTAGAGATGTCCGTTGAATGCAAACTCATAGCCATGTCTCGATGTGTAGAACACTACACAGTACCTTTAATTTGGTTCTAATAACAGCAGATTGTTTACTAGTTTGTCTACTAGTAAATACTTTAGTTTTTAGTTTATAATGCTGATCATAAAGCAATTTTTACACTGTGATATGTCATTGGCTGATCTTTAATAAATGTTTTAACCAGTGCATCAGACTCATTTTGAATTGACATTAGCTTGGTACAACGTTCAGTAGCTTCTGATGCAGTTAAGCTACTGTTAACACATTAGTGTAACTTAGCTTGCTATAATTCTTTAGGTGGTAGCTTTGATGTAGTGAAGCTTAATTTATTGTTGAGTAACTGATAGCTTAGCTCACTGCACTGGACAAGTAGCTTGCCCAACACTGACAGTCACACAGAGTTCAAGTGCACATAAACGCTTTGCAATACCAAAAGTACTGCAAAGATAAAGTACGGCAAGCAAACACAAACATGAGACAAGTAAACACAAAATTTGCGTAACTCACACACAAAATATATGTAAAGGAAAAAAGAAGCAAATGATAAATGTAAAAATCATATAAAATACAGAGAAACAAAGCACAAATGCAAAAAAAAAAAAAAAAAACCCTGCAAACTGGCTTTGCATAGCAATGTGCTCAGACCACTAGGGGAAGACAATCATTAACTTATATGGAAATAGCTCATGGACATTTCTACAAAATAATGTCATTTTTTTCTGACTCTGCCTTTTGTGTTTGCAGTACTTTTTGTATTTGCTAAGTGTTTATATATTTGCATCTCATTGTCACCTCTCGGCACCTATGGAAGATAAGGAAAAAGACTATATATGCACTATAGACTTTTTCCTAATCTTTCTTATTTTTTGGTTGAAAAAAATCTGATTAACAGGTTCATTTTACTATGGATATTCTTGATAGCTCGCCTTGCCACAGGAAGGTCATAGGTTCATATCCATGCCTGGAAGTTTTGCATGGAGTTTACATCACCTCCCCGTATAACGGGTTTATCTATGGGTACTCCAGCATCCTCAAAAAGCCCAGAATTATTAGTGCTTGGTTATTTGGTCTAAATCACCTTTAGGTATGAATGTGTCTGTAGACTGTTGTGTGTGGCTTTCTGGCGACAGTCCAGGGTGCACCCTGCCTGTTGTGTTTTGGCTGCTGGAAATAGCACTTACCCCACCCTTCTCCACCCAAAAATGAAGTGAACACAAAACATACATTTAAAATAATGATTAAATTTATGATGGAAAAAAATATTCAAGCCAAAAAATAAAATAAATAAATAAAATACATAAAGATAAATATTACCTAAAACTAATATCTGGATTTAATAGAGTATCACAGTATAACATTATTTTTCTAAAATCCAGCAATACCTTTACTTAAGTTGTAACACCAGACACAAAATGTCCAAACTTGTCTCCTAATGATCGCTTTTCTCTAAAGGCAAGAATACACTGTACGAGGTTTTTTGCCGTTATTTGAATCGGGCCATGTTTCACCATCATGCGTCCTGTGTTGTGTAGTATACAGGGGGTAACGGGGGGCAATGAGCCTCTTATGACCACCTCCTGATCGGGAATCGTAAGGATGGAAGGAAATCAAACATGTTTGAAATTCAGTCAGCCTCCGTGAGGCGTTTGTGAGCTAATCCTGCTGTTGAAGCAGAGCTATGTCTACGAGCCAATTTGCCTGAACCTCGCACACTTCTCATTCGCAAACAAGGTAATTGTTCTTCCTCTTCATTCAGATTGACAAATCAGACCAGCGCTATCTCTTGGCACTGAGTCCGCATTTGGTTTTTGGACGTGCAGTGTAACCATTTGGATCGCATCGCTGTGAACTTTTAAACTTAGCAGTTTCATTGTTCATTCTGAGCACAAAGATTGAAAAGATTATACAGTGTATGACTGCCTTAAGCCTATGGATTCATTTCTAATCCATCGCTCGCTTAAGTTCCAAGATCTTGTTTATAATTCTTATATTTCTTTATGGTTCTATGTATTCAGACCTTTGTGTGCTCAGTGACGTTGAACCTTGCTTTCCAAACAATATGATTGATCCCAGTTATTTCATGACTTAACAACAAGTGTATTTCTTATTGGTTAGGACAATTATCTGTCCCTTTTCATGTCTCTTTTTTTTACAGCTTTGTATCCAGACAACACAAAAACAGAAAAGGCCAGTCGTCTCATCAAAGAATTCTCAATGGTTAATCTTCCTATATTTCAGTCTCTCTTTCTTCCTTTTTTTTTTTTTATCACATTTACCTTTTTATTTTCATCTTTCCTATTTTTTTCAGCTCCACTTATCCACCTTTCTCCCTTCCTCAGCTCTTATCAGTGACAGGCTGGAAACGGAAGCAAGATAAGAAGATGTCCTGGCCAATACAAGGAGCGCTGGTCGAACACCCAGGCAGATTAATCATTGACATGTCCATCAGTTAACAATAGCTAATGTGCCACTCAAACTGGTAAATGGAATGGAAACAATGGTGTAGATTTCTTCTCATAAAGCTATGCAGGTCATGTAGCATTAACAGCCAGATACCACATACATTGCTTGCCACTTGAAGTGTTGAAGAACAGATGAAGGAAATGCAGCTGCCGCTCTATTAAGTAGTAAATTCCTGTCGTCATCATATGATACTGTAGATGCTCAGGCCACATTTACAAACATAGAACAATAAATTGGGCCTGCCTAATAACTCTAAAAAACAGCCTTTAATGGAATTAAAAAAACATTGCAGCACAGCGGATTATGTTGCTTAAGGCTGCATTTATACACAGGATTATACAGTATTTACACCCTGTTATTTCTCTGTAAAAAATAAACAAGATTATGTTGTTTTACTTTCAATGACACTAAATCATTTTGGGATTTAAGTCCACAATTGAACTTGCATAAAATGTTCTAAGGTCATGTTATGCACAGTTATGATTAAGATAAATAAAATAATGCTTTCACTTCACAGTTTAAACTTGACTAGTAATAAATACGGCTGCAAAAGGCAAAGCATGTTTATCTATTTAGCAGATTTCAGTGGCATATATGCAACACAAATAGTTAAATAGAATTAAAATGATACATTAACATAAAATGATCAGATAAAAAAGACAAAGATAAAAGATAAAAAATCCCAAAGATTAAATGATTAAGAAATGTTTATATCTCGATTTAAAGAAGCGGTTTCAGAATTTTTACAGCTTTCTCTGAGTTTATTACAGATTTGTGGAGTACAAGATCTAAACACTGTTATGTTCTCCCCTTGTGGACTTCTGTTTGACTGTCTTTAAGTTTTCAGTTCCACTTTCACTATGTTATTCTGTGTTTTCTTGTTTATTGGTTTCTTTTCCATTTTTGTATTGAATTTAAGCAGTCTTGTATTTTTTGAACTGCTCTCTGTTGCCCCCTTGTGCCAGTCTCCCTTCCATTAGCTCCTTGTGGTTACTTCTGTTTACACCTGCACTCTATCAGATGATTAGTCCTCCTATTGTTTCTGTTTCCCATATATACACCAACCGTTCAGTTACTCTTTGCTGGTTTCTTGGTTTTTCCTTTGTTTGTTTTCACAAAGGTCTGGAAGTTCAAGACAATTACAGCAAATCCATTATAGCCTAACAAAAGTATTTTGAATTCTATTTTCTGAAAGACAAGGTGCCAGTGGAAACACTGCCGTGGTGTGCTCTGCTTTCTTAGTATTAGTGAGGACATGAGCAGCAGCATTCTGATAGACACTTTAGGGAGACCTGTGAAGACACAGTTACAGAAATCACTACTGTTATATAATAATTCGGATTATTACTTCAGTTTTGTCTTTATTCACTGTAGGAAATTTTGGCACATCCAGGTGATTTATTTCTCCACTGCAATTACCCACCACTTGAATGGGTTAATATTCTTAAGGTGAAACATTTGTTTTTAGCATATTTCCCCATATAATGTTGAAAGCGAAAACTGTCAACAAAGATTAAATAAATATTACTGTGGATGTAAATGCAAATAAGAGGACACAGATTTTATATATATATATATATATATATATATATATATATATATATATATATATATATATAGATATTTGTTTTTTTTCTCATTAACTGCTGTTCCTATGGGAACTATTAGGGCACCTAGAAAAATAAAAGTTTGAAAGAAACATAAAACACTAATTGGCATTTATGACAATAAATACTGGATGTAAACTTCTGATCTTAAGTGTACAATGAAGGAGCTAAAAGAACTAGATATAAAATATGGCATCAACAGATAAACAAAGAAGCATTCGAGTTAGAATTTTCACTTTAACAAAGCAGCTAAACCAAAAATCAGTGTGAGAGTTTTATTTAGATTTTCCCCTGCTTTAAATGGGAATGCAAGAATTTAGCATAAATTAATCACAAGACCCATCTTAATGTGTTAATGAAGCAGTGAAAAAAGAATTTGTTCTCAGTGCTGAAGAGTGTATCCCTTTGGGCCGTAAAGTTTTTCGTTTTTTCTCCAAGACAGCTCCTGCTGGCTCAATTAACTATTGATCAGATTTGTGGAACCAAATGTTAATAATTAACAAAAGCAGAGATAGCATCTGCAGCCTGGCAAACAACTTCAATACAGAGGCATCTATGTGTCTGATCAATAGGCTGTAGACGGTATGAGCAGCAGCCACCAAGAGGACCTCTTCAAGGTGGCCATGGAAACCGGGAAAATCACATTTTTATCAGACATTGCAGCTGTGTCAGCAAAGAACACTTAAAAAGTAATCAGATGTAATTTTTTGTATTTTGCCAGTGTGTGGAAAAGCATCTGTCTTTGATATTTAAGTTATTATTAATCAAAAAGATTTTCAAAGAAAAATAAATCAAATGCTTACAGCGGACTTCCCTTACAGGAATTAGTCTCACCCAAGACTAATACAGCATGTGAGAGTTTCTAATCTCAAAGCTGGATTTTCCTGTTTGCTTTGGATCATTATCCTGCTCCATATTACCCAGACTTTCTACTTAAAGATTTTCTGCTTCAGAATTCACAATCATATAAACAAAACCAAATATTAAAGATCCTGAAGACTAAAGCAGCCCTTGTCTGACATACCGCTGCCATTTTAGACTGTTGGTATGATTTCTGTATGCTGTTTTGTGTTAGTGAATGTTTTGGTATTTTTACTCCAGGGTAATGATATCCTCTATAATATTCTAGTTTTGTTTAATCTAAAACAATGAGAGGATACTAAAATTAGAAAACTAATAGAAAAAAAAACCTGTGTGTGAAAGTGGCTAAAACAAAACAAAACTTATGCAGCTGTGCAAATATATAAAAAAATATATATTTTGTTTATTTTTTACATCGTGCATTTTGTAGTGACTAAAAATGAACAGACTCGATACTTTTTATATTGATCCTGAGGAGATTGTTCAGCTTAAAAATTAGCCACAGAAAATGTTCCCAAAACTTGGTATGGTTTGTTTACTGTCTGGATCCCAATTAGCTGTCATAGACTTGACAGCTATTCTTCTTGAGATCCTTCCTGGGGATCATTACTATCTTTTTGTTGTATATTTTTTTCAAATATAAGCCAGGCATTCTTCTTATTCCACAATGCTTTTGTACTTGGAACTCTTACATGGAGGCCATTTGGTTTTTTTAAGTCTGTTTCTTCTTGCTGTTCTATGAAACCTTTCATGAATTAAAGAGATTAATATATTTGTTTATCATCTGTTAATGAGTGACTCATGTGGTCGTACTGTTGCTTTTTTAGCGTTTAATCTCTTTGTTGTCAGTATTCATATTAAATCTTGGTATGGTTACTGAAACATTACTTACTATAGCTTTAGAAAATATGAGGTAACCCTATAAGTTAGTGGAAAAAACAGCAAAAAACATTTTTTTTTTCCCTCTGAGCAATGCTCCCTCTAAGCTGTGCGCTGGCAGAGCTGCTGATTGCTCACGTATTCTCAAGAATCTACAGTATGCAGCACATAAAATAAAATCCAACATAAACCCAATAAGACTAATACAATATTATATATATCATTTTTGAAGCCATGTATTATTCGTTTTACAACTTTACAATGGGTCTGTGTGCATTCAGATGATTGTCTGATTGTACACAGACCGAACTGCAGGTTCCCCCAAATTTCATTGCATAATATTGAGAGTAAAGAAATCAATTGGTGTTTGCCATACCATATTAAATATGCTAAAAAAATAGATTAACAGGGAATACATTCATCTTTATTTTATCTGATTTGCACTCTTATAGCATCCCAACCCGCTAGATGCTGGATGTGCTAGCCGTCTTTATTAAATAAATTAAATGTAGCTGTTCTGGCGCATGATCAAGCTACGCTTCAATGTCAGTTTCAGATATCACTATCAAATCAGTTTTATAATAAAAAGTAACACATTTAGGAGATATATGTAGATTAATATGTTTGATAAAACGTCAGTCTCCTTTAAAAAAGGTCCTACAAATGTTCTTATTCAGCACATTAAAAACTGCTAGAGATGATGATATTTTGGCTTTTTTTATTCAAGTACAGGAAAAAGCAAAAAAAGAGGTCAATCAGCACATTCTCCTATATGGTGGCTGCAGCACTTAGATGTGAGGAACTAAAGGGGATCTCACAGATAGATCTTTGTGCTACAATTCAAGCATTCATTGTTGTTTTTTAAAAGAAGATTAGCCTTAATGAATCACATCTAAACAGCATCCAGAAAGCTCTTACAGAGGCATATTTGGACAAGTGCTGGAAAAGTAGGAAGCAGGCGTAAAAAAATAGATACAATTTGAATCAGATTTGTCCATATTCTAATAATTTACTATGATTTCTGGATATAAACAATGAAATACAATAACTTTTATATAATTTTTATAACTAGATATGCAAAAACTGTATAATTTAAGTTACAGAGATGTATAGGCTACTGTATAATGGAACTTTGCCCCTCAGTGAATAAAATCATCAGTTGCTCCAGTTATCTTTGTAAGACATACTTATTATGATCTGAAACATTTAAGGGTAACAAAACAAACAGAACTTGGAGAGTACAAGTTGCCTGATTTGGGCCAACAAAGACGTAGAATACTGACAGAAAAGCAAGTACCTCCTAAGGGAAGTGCTTCATGGCACCATTAGGGGAATTGAAATAATGCCTCCAGGTAGCCCTATTTGAATATGAATGTCTGTCTTGATCCACATCAAGGGCATTGACAGGGGCACCTCTATCTACATGTACCTCCGCTGGATGTAGTCATGTCTGTGTATCTGAAAGCGTGCACACCGGATTGCTCGGTGCAGTCATCATCCAACGCATTATTCCAAGGTACTTTGTACAGCACATTAATCACAGGGACCCTTGAGCACATCCAAGGATCCAAATATCCCGACCTTGAGGTTACAAGAAAGACATTAGTCCTGATCCATTCAAAGTATTGGAGACAGGGAGGGGAGCAGAGGGAGGAGACAGAAAAGCTTTCAAGGTAATGAAATTCTGCCATAATTTAAAGGAAAAGACTTGTGGGGACAAGCCTGGGCCAGAGCAAGACAGGAAAAAAAAAATCAAATTGGATTTTTTTTCTCCTTTATTTTAAATTAAGCTTAAGTGCATGTGGGGGGTAGTTTTTCTTTCTCCTTTTTTTTCTAACAAAAGCATGATAACAGCATTAACTTTGAGAATGAATCGAATCATTTCCAAACCAATTAACCTTTGACAGAGTGGATGACTGGACAGGAATGAGAATGGCTTATAGTAGAGGGGAGAGATGAAGGTGGGTGGAGGAGAGCAGGCAGCGGTGGCAGACAACATTTCATACAGGCTCCTTAAAAAGCTTTTTCCGGACCAACTCACACATCCTAACTGTCGGGTTTGTTGTTGAACACAAAGCTCACCTGCTAAACACACATTCCTAAACAGTTTGTAAAGACAAACTGATCGAAAAAAACAGACAGGGAACATAGGAATTTCACATCCTGTGACTTTCTTGGCCAGCTTGAGTGATAGTAGGAAGGGTCTGCAGTTAACCCCACTTATTATTTATGCTCTCACCCCTTTTCTCCCTATCTATTTCTATCCCTCACCCACTGGCTCACACACAGCTGCAGCCGGTCCATTAAGTTAATTAAAGGCTCCATTTTGAGCTGGAGCCCACTAGCAAATACGAGTGCCAATCAATAGATCTCTGGCTTTTTTTTTTTCAGAGAGGGAGGGGTGAAAGCGCCGGTGCCGCATTCGGGGACATGATTTGTAGCCTTGGCAGACACACCGTGTTCTTCTTTGTCTCGTCCTCTGTCTCTGTCTAATTTGGTAGTCACCCTCCATGTTCCACCATTTCCTTCACCCTTTCCGCCATGATGTCATCTATCAATTCTCTCTTCACTCTTTACCCCCAACTATCCTGGGCTTTCCCCATCTGTCAGAAAGCAGTCATGGTCCTATGTTTTCCTAGGAGGGCAGGGATGTATTTATTTTAGATGCCATCTGCATGTGGGAGCCAGATGTGAGGGGCTGCAGCTAGGGTTGTGGATGAAGGAGAATGAGACAGAGCAAAGAGGTTACGACACAAGGGATAGAAGTACGTAATAATAATGAATATATGGTTTAAAGATCACAATATACAGAGCTAATGTTTGCATTTTTACCACTAGCTGCGTAGCGGACTCAGCAAACATCTAAAACAATTTGGTGGGTGAAAAGCTAATAAATCACATACCCTTGATAACAACATCTCCGTAGCGACAGGTGGTGGTGGCAGAATCATGCTGTGGGGATATTATTCTTCACCCGATACTTGGACAACAGTAAGAAGTGATAGGAAAGCTGATGGAGCTAAATACAGGAAGGTCATGGCAGTAAACTTAAAACATTTTGAGACTGGATTGAAGTTTCAGCTTCCAGCAGAGAGATGACCCAATACATGCAGCCAGAATCCAATGATTTAGATTAGAGGGGGAGTGGCGGCCTAGAGGTAAGGGCATAGTGCTTGGAATCCTGAAGTTCTGAGTTCAAGCCCCACTCCCACAGACTGCCACTCTGGCTCTCTGAGCAAAGACCCTTAACTGCTTCCCTGGCGCCCCACAGTGGCAGCCCACTGCTCCCCAAGGGGATGGGTTAATTGCAGAGGTAAATTTCTCCAAAGTGAGATCAATAAAGTCAAATTATTAATAATTCAATGTTTTTGTGGTATAACTCTACTGATTAAGTAATTTGGCCACCAAGAGAGTTTTGTACAACATGACTGCATGCTAAAAAAGTCAGTTCAACAATTTTAAGTACCGAATGTGCTTTTGACTGATCTAAAAGTTGCAGACTCCAGTCTTTTACAGGATAATATCTCCCATTCATTATTCATCTCAGAATTAATTGTCCTTTAATTCTGAAAATCTTAGTCACTTTTAGTCAGACTTTAGGTAAAATGAAGGAAGAATGAAAGAAGTAAACAGTTTAATATTGATCTTTTCTTAAAATCACCTCACAAAAAAGGAGCCTCCCCTATGATGAGCCCTTCTTCCTAAAATCCATCATGTTTGCTGTTGTCTCATGCAAGAGAAGCAGAGGAAGGCCCACAGGCTGAACAACCATCATCAGCCTCATGTGGCGTTCGTGTGCGATGAATAATGGGTCGGGGTGGCAAGCGGTGTACCAGTTCAAGATCCACAGACAAGGGCTCTCCGCTGGATACCTGGGCTCCAACAGTCCCTTCATTCCTGCAGTCATACTGGCAGCTTGGAAGTGGCGCCGCTCATCGGGCTTCCTCTCAGCAGTAATTCACCAATTCTCTCCCTCCAGGGAGACAGCCTCTGCATGTCGTGATGGTTAGCCAGCGTTGTTTGTTGGAAGCTGCTTCTTCCTCCTCCCTCATCAATTCCCCTTTTCTTTTCTCATCTCTCATTTTCAGTGAGGATGCCTGCTGCTTTTTCCACTTCTCTAATCTAAACTCCCTCTCTCCCTCTTTGTTTTCTCTGTTTTTTATTTCAGAGAGAGCCCAAAGGGGATTGTTCATATTCTCCCCTCTTATTGTTTTTCATCTTTTTTCCTTATGACACAGAACTATCCCCCCAGAGTATCCAGCTTTCTACCAGGGAGTTGTAGAAAACGCATGGTTAACCCCATTTTATTTTGTCTGTTCAAAGGTTTCTCCACAAAGCTCCAGTGCTCACAGAGGAGGAGAAGGTACGCATTCAACAGAATTAAAGAGAGGGTCAATTTCAGGAGTAAATCAATGGAAAGGAACCACATAACAGCGGGCAACACTTATAGAAGTGAGCGCCCAACACAGCTGTTATAAAAGTGCATTACAGTCCAGGTGAGAAATACTTTTAGTCTTAAGGATTATTTAGACCTTACATGAAAGCAAAATTTTTTTATTTCTTTTAAATTCAAGTCACAAAAATCTTCTTATAACTAACTGAAATCGATTTTTTCCATATTAATCTATTCCTCTAACTCCACAGGTGGATCTCAATGAATAAGTTTAATCAAAAATGATTGCACGAATTTAATTAAGAACTGTACATATTTTTCCACACAGATCAACATAGTTCCTTTTTAAATTTCTTTTCATTTTGAGGATAATGAATTGCAGCTATTGGAAACCAATAATTTAGTTCCTTAAAAGAATTGTATGCTAGCAACAATAAAAAATAACTTTTTAATATACAAAAGTTATATTTATTAGACGGTAAGAGTGGAAAACTGCAAACTTTACAACTGTTCTGAAGCCACAAATTGCAAATTCCCAAGAAGCTGCGTGTTCACAGAATATTTTATACAAATGGACATTTTAAATGTGAAGAACAAATGTCTTCTGTTCATATGAGAGCAGACAGGAGTAAAAAGTCTCCAGGTTGAAAAGTCTGAAGTCTCTTTTTCCCAGCAAAAACTCATTATGATGCTCCTTCAACAGAAAGGAAATACAGTCGTTCCACTAGTGAAACCAGGGGCCTGTGGGTCTCCTCCCTATGAAAAACAGAGAACACCTCCAATGGAAACCATCCAGGAAGCTGCATTGCTCCGAGCTTCTGAGATGACGGAGCTCCTAATAAAAAAAATTAGATGTCAGGATATTGTGTGAATTTTTTTTTATCCTGACAGAGCAGTAAATTTAGAGCATCTGTGTTTTGCTAAACATTTTCTTTGTCGCCAACCATGTTTTTCACCACTTTAATGTCAGACTTTTTTTTGTATATGCAATAAAAGTATGTCACTGTGTGGTACATGTACTGTAAAGCACACATCAGTGCTTTTCACTAATCTAACAAGATATTTTTTATTAGTTCATCATTTGTTTTTATAAAGATTTGAGAATTAAAACAAAATTGAATAAAATGTGGTGTTAAGCTGCAGAGACGATCTGAATAAGACTCAACACATGTCTGTTTTTTAATACATAGATTTTACAATTTTGTCTTTTTCTTCTCAGAGCCAATCAGGTGCAGCAATTTCCACATGCCTTAGGGAGAAATACCTATCTAGCTTTTTGAACATACTTTAGATGTCACATGGTCAGGTGAGATGACATCTGGATATAGATTTAGCTACCACAGCCATTTTTTCATTTTTTACAGGCCGTTTAAATGTCTTCCATCCTTCTCGAAAACTGCACCTGCAAAATAACCCTGTCTCTCAGGTCCGGAAAAGATGTCTCCCCCTCTTCCCTTTGTTTTGGCTTTGACATGAACCAATAACTGAGACCTTGGAAACCCAGCTCTGCATCATGTTGATCAAGTCTGATTAATCAATTTAGAGACTATTGGACTCCAGTTTTGTTCCAGAATCATCTCAAGGACCCCTAATGCAGTAGAAGTCAGTTGTGCCAAAACTCCATTAGTGGATTCCATCCAATATTGTGGATATCAAAATTAGGGACATATTTCAAAGCAAATTATCCTTTAAAAGAATTAGTACATCACATTTCAATATATTATTTAAGATATGAAACATGAAAACTCAAATTAAGGGGAAATGGTTGTAGGAGGGACATACAGAATAATTTTTTAAATGCTTTTTCTGTTATGACATCATCAACATTCATTCTTCTCTTTTGGTCCATTTTGCTCTCTGACTTTTAATCTTTTACTTGAATCAAGCACGAACCCCTGCTGAATTTCTCAAGCACATAGGCTCTTATCCTTGGACACCCTAACCACCTCATTTTTCCAGTCTTACTTTCTCCGCAACTCTCTCTCTGCGTAATTCAATCATCCCAAGGAGATGGATATCCGTCCCCTAGGAGCGCTTACCCTCTCCATTTCCTAAAGCGCTTGATCAGATTAATTGATTGTCCCCCCCACCCCCGACCAAATCCAGCTTGGTAGTGGAGTGTGTCCAAAAACCAGGTTTGCATCGATGTCTGTAAGAAATGTTTCTCTTCATAAGCCAGACTGGGTTTGTGAAAGGACAAAAGGGAATAGATAAAGCACAGAGAAGTATGCTGACTGGTGACATGAAAGGGTCAGCGCCTGTAAAAAGAAAAAAAAAATAACACAGAGGGAATTTATAGAGAGGACAAAAAACAGCCAGGATCACAGGAGATGCAGAGCGAAACAGGAGATCAGGGAAACGATAAAGCAGATAGATGATCAATGAAATGAAATAAACAAGGCCGTTGGGGAGGCGCACATGTTAAGTGAATGTCTATGCACCCCGGTGTTTGGCTGCAAGCCTGGGGAGCACAGCATAGGGTAGGAGAGCCAAACAAAGCCCCACAGGGAAGATAGGAAGACCTCAACTCATCCATTATAACTGAAAGCCAAGCGGCTGCCATGTCTCCTGATTGCCGAGTCCCTGTGGAGCTTTTCCCCCTCCGCCTCGTTCCCCCCCTTTCACCTTCTATCTCCCTTTTTTTGGGCACCAGATATCGCAGTATTACAGCACTGTTCCAGGCCTTTGGCTCTCATGCAGCAGCAGGGACCAAATATACACTCAGACTGTACACCTGCTCTTCCACAGACACAACCGCACAAGATCCGAAAAGCACACACAGCCACACAAATACAAATAGGCAGGGATAGGGACTCTCTTATCTACCTGCCGCACATGTTCCCCATATGTGTAAAGCTTTTACCTGAGTGCCCTATTACAGTTGAGGCTTTTTCCTTTTGGAGAGCCAAATTACCTTTCACATCCAACCTTACCTTTTTTCAACTTGCCCTTGATGTTTAGTTCACTTGCATTTTCGGTGTACGTATAGACTCATACCCGGCCTATAAATACACTGGGAATACTAGTATTGACCAAGCTGTAGGTCTATGTGACTATGACTGCATGATTTATACCCTCATTTTTCTTATTTTACTCTCCACTCAGTACCTATTAGTCATTTAGAAGTGCTTGAATTTAATTGTGAATTTAAGATTATAACATATTTTAATACAGTGTTTTTTGTTTTGCCCAGCACTGCTTTTTTGTTTCCCTTAGAATTAAAAAAAAATATTCAATAATTAAGAAATTAAAACTGGTAGATTGTACTATAAAAAGAAAACTCCCATCACTAATATGTTTTATCTTATAAAGTGATTATTGAACAATAACAATAGTAATAAAGAACAGATGATTCTCCTTGTCCTTTTTAAGATAATCATAAAAGTTGGTGACTTTTGCCAATAGTGAAAAAAGGAAATAGAAGTTGTCATGATGGGCGACTGTCTGTAACTGCATTTCCAATAAAAATGTGTACGATGTCAATATTCTGCTAATGTCAAAAAGTTTCGCAATGACAGTATTTCCATTAGACAATAAACACATTTAAAACTTCACAGTGAGCGACATCATTCTCCAACTACTTTAGGTCTTCTTTCTCTTTTTGCAAGGCAATAAGGTCCAGTTGCAGATTGTGTGACTTGTGGGATGTTTTGCTAAATATAAAAATTTCGATGCAACCGAAAAAAACACCTCATCTACCCTCCCTTCATGCTTGCAGCTCTCCTTCAATTTTGGTTCGGTGTCATGCTGACAGATTGTTGCATTAACTGCTGCTTTAGGATTTAACTCTAGAATCATCCTTCAAATCATCTTGTTTTCTGTTTGTTGATTGATTCCATCCATCCATCCATCCATCCATCCATCCATCCATCCATCCATCCATCCATCCATCCATCCATCCGTCCCTCAGGCTTTATGCCAGCTGGGGTCACAAGCTTTGCTGGTGCCTTTCTCCAGCTGTCTACCGGCGAGAGGCGGGGTTTACCCTGGACAGGTCAGTCCATCACAGGGCAACACAACTCATGTAATATTTCTAATTTCTATATTTTTTGTTCCTTTTACTGTTTTACCTTTACCAGTCCAATCTGTGCATTCTTTGAAAAACAAATGTCCTTTTGATTTACTTTCTCCATGATCTTATTTCTCACTGGATTTAACAGGGATGTGTACTATATGCAGCGGGGATTATTTTACTCCATCTGAATGGGTGTGTTGAAATGGGCAGCAATCGTAATGGCGATGAAAAAAATGCAACTCTCTCATTCAGAGTGAAATTTTTTTCCAGATTCAGAATATTTCAAACTGCCTTAGAAAGCTGCCAGTGAGCTTTAAAACTCGCTCCTTTGCC
>NW_015150493.1:0-73242 GCF_000732505.1 Cyprinodon variegatus
TTCTCTTTGGATTGTAAAGAACCCCCTAAGATCTGAGACAACAGTGAGCAATATTTCAATGTCAATGTGCAAAACGTAAACACACCTCACATCAGGAGAAAAAAACGTTGTCATTCCTCTAATTCACAGCTATGGGTTACTTTGTCTTGGTCTTTCACATAAAACCTCGAAGAGATACATTAAAGCTTGTCGCTAGATATTCAAGGGGTCTGAATGTGTTTGCAAAGCACAGCAGATGTCAGCCCGCTGTCCTTTCATCTGCAGGGAGAGTTGCACAAAGAAGGATTTAACCTTCCCCGCCTCCCCATGTTTTCACTGAAGGTGTTAACCACATGTAATGTTTCTTGGACTTTCAGAGAAGCTGAAGTTCACACCCACCCCCCAGCCTTCCCAGTGCCTGGAGCTGGATGAGGAGATCATCATCCAGTGCTCCGCCAAGGGCAAAGAGGTCCCCACAATCCGCTGGACCAAAGCAGGTATGCATGATGCTGGCTTAAGGCTGATTTATACTTCGAAACTAGGTCATCTGCGTAAGTGTTGCAGTGAACAAAAAGATGTCCCCGCCCCCTCCGCAGACACTCTGCTGCACCTCTCCCAAATTGTAGGTGACCGCAGACAGTGCAGCAGACAGGAGGCCGGCTTGTTTTGTTTTTATTTGCTCTCCGCTGCTGCAGATCTGATGTCGAAAGACCTATTTTAACTATATCTTACCTCCAATACAAAAAAAAAGATGGTGTGAAAAAGACTTGTGATCATTGACTTCTACTGTAGATCTCATTTGTCTTCATTAACCGCAATGGATTTCCAGTCTCCTCCTAAAGCCACTCCCTGCCTCTCTGTCTCCCCCTACAGATGGAGGAGAGCTACCCCCGCACCTGGATCAGAGGAACGGCCAGCTCCGCTTCGCCAAAGTCACTCGTAGCGACGCTGGCAACTACACCTGCATTGCCTCCAACAGCCTGCAGGGGGAGATCAGAGCCCTGGTCACCCTCACTGTGGCAGGTAAACACCAACCCTGACTGATGTTTCTTTAAAGAATCCAAACAAAGCAGCATTTATTGTCCTTTTGAGGATATTTTTAGCAATAGCTGAGGATCTGTGGGTTTCTGTTGTCCAGGTTAGTCTCTAGTTTTGCTCTGAAATTAATAAACTTTTTGCATTTTTTTCTGTCTGTCTGTGTTTGCACGCGTTTCTTTGCACACCAAGTGTACGTTCGCTTCAAGGTGGAGCCAGAGAACACCACTGTCTACCAGGGACACACTGCTGTTTTGCACTGCCAGGCCAGCGGGGATCCTGAGCCTCACATCCACTGGATGGTGAAAGACAAGACCCTGGATATCACTAAGAACGGCAGGTAAATGAGAAACGGGACCAAACAGATGTAAAGTGTGCAGAATCATTGCAGCAGCTGGCTTTTAATTTAAACAGTGAAGCGACTTTAAAGTTGAACTAGATTTTTTTTTTTGTTAAATTGGTAGTTGAACTGATATTTATTATAAAAAACACATATAGTTTTTGTCTAAACAAAGAAATGTACAAATATAGTAATTTTTTCCTCTTCATAGGATTTGACTATCTGAAAATTTAGCTTTAATAAGAAAAACAAGATAAATAATTTATTTTCCAGAACAGCAACATCCTTCCTACTGTCAGTCTTACTTGAGTCTCATCTACCTGCCTTATTTCTATTCTTGCTTCCTTCCCTTCTCATTTCTTTCCTCTGTCCTCCTTCCTTTATTCCCTTTTGTCTCAAGGATCAATTCCTCCCTTTATTCCCTTCATGTTCTTCTCGCCTTATTTTAGTCCTTCTTTTTATTTTTTTTTGTGATCCACCTCTTGTGTCCTTCCTCCTTTGTGTCCTCCTGTCCTTGCATCTTTAATTCCATGTGAACTACAACATTTATTCATTCATCCTTTTCTTTCTCTATCCTCCATCCATGTTTCCTCTTTATTTACCTTTTCCTGTGTCCCACGTTGTGTTGAATTATTTTGGTTTATAGATTTTTACACCTCTGCTAATCAAATGCAATCAATCAGAAGTTAATGTACAACTACCAGTTAAAAAGTATAGTTTAAGAGAGAGTAGACACAAGTTTCAGTAAGTAGGTCTTAAAAATGGCATTTTACTCTGTTTTTGTTCTCCAGAATCCAGAAGATGCCCAACGGCTCGCTGATAATAAGAGAAGTCACCACTGAGGACACGGGTCGCTACACATGTGTGGCTGGGAACAGCTGCAGCATCAAAGACCGTGTGGCTCAGCTCTACGTAGTGGGTAGGTTTAACTCTCTATCCCCCCCACACACACACAGAGAGGCATGCTTCCAGAGATCTTCTTTATCAGGGACAAAGGTGCACACGTGGAGCGGTGAGCCACAATCGCAGGAGCAAAGAGAAGGCATTAATTAAACCTCCACCCGTCTGTCCATCACCCATGGCGACAGGTTAATAACCGGCTCCACGTCTCTGACGCCATGGCTGTCACAGGGGTGAAGGGATAGGGTAGATGCTGGATCTAATAAAGCTTCAGACTCGGAGGTCGTTAAAATTACATATTATAACACTCATGTGCCGCCTGCTAACCTGAACAGAAGGACGACTCCTTTAAGAGACTGGATTTTTTTGTTTGGGTTTGTGTGACAAACCTAACAGTAACACAATCATTTTAATCTGTTTAGCTCTGAAGGACTTTATATTTCCTGTAGAACATATGTTTGCAGCATCCGTCAGGCTTTTAAATCCCTAAACCACCTGGAAAAGGGTTTCACATATTTCTTTCTGTAAATCTAAAAACACGCTCTCAATATCAACTGATGTTTCACTGTTCTTCATCCTGCAGACAAATTATTTCCCCTCCATCACGAGGACAACGACGATGACAAGGCTGCTTATAAGATGATCCAAACCATCGGGTTGTCCGTGGGGGCAGCGGTGGCCTACATCATTGTGGTGCTGGGACTCATGTTCTACTGCAAAAAGAGACGCAACGCCAAGAGACTGCAGAAGAACCAGGATGGAGAGGAGCCTGAGATGGAGTGTCTTAATGGTAGGAAGCCGTCCCTGCACTCGGGAAGTTAGTGTCTGAATTGGAAATGCACACCAATAAGCTTCTGTTGGAGAAATGAGCCCAAAGCATCATGGATCCTCTACCGTTCCAAACAGAATGAAGTGATTATTTCAAATCATAGCTACAATAAACTAGAAGCACAAGATGTCAGTTCTCCAACAGTATATTGTATTGCACTTTTTTTTTTTCTCACATCTCTTACCGTCCTTCTTACTGTAAGGTGGCTTTTCTTTTAATAATCGTTCTGCCCCGTGGGGATGCACAAGTTTAGACAAGTTACTATTGTTTTACTTATAAGGATCATCACTGCCTTACTTGAATCGCATGTCTTTCCCATTTTGAACAGCAGCTAAATTAGCACTTTAGTCAGTTATTGTACCATTTGTAGCATAAAAAGCATTACTTTTAGAAGTCAGCTTCACCTGGACAACGTTAACCTTTCAGTGATATGGTTGGATTTTTACTTCTGCAGATTAAACCTTAATTTTTAACTGTTTAGTTCGTTGGAACATCGATTAAATCGACTTATTTAAAAGGATTTAAAGTCTTTATTGTGTGAGGTTAAATACGCAATTACACCTCCCTTTTAACTGGTCTAATAAAGTTGCCGATTTTATGATGTTTAAGCTTTACATTCAGAGTAGTGTTGTTAAAACTTATTGTTTATTCATTTGTAAAGCTTTTTTTGTATTATTATATAGATCAAATCACCCATCCATATGATACCCTACAACAGGGGTCCCCAAACTTTTTCCTGTGAGGGCCACATAACTTTTCCCTTCTCTGATGGGGTGCAGGGGTCAGTTTGTAGCAGAAAAATTGAGACGATTGCAAGAGTGCCTTGACGTAAAAAATGTATTGTCTTCCAGAAAACACAATCAAAGAACCCTTTCTGGATTATTCACAGAGCAAAAGTCAGGAAATAAATAACACTATTTATTAAATAAATAATAACCAAATAACACTCTCTGGGTCCATGGAACATAAACCTTCTGTTGTGCTGTGAACAATCTTAACAGGTCCAAGTTCAGCTTAGTTGTCAAAGCAGAATCTCTTACTTAAATGGCTCTCAAAGTTCTTATGTTCCTTCCTTATAATCTTTTTGTAGGTTCAAATAGATTGTGGACATCACTGTTTGCAGCTCTCTCTCTCATTAACTTCCCTGTGAAACCTACAAAGCAAGCAGACTAAGAAACTGAACTAAGTGATACAGCACCTACACAGCACAACCACTACCAGTATGGTTATGGAGATGGATTTTATCCCAGTAGATTTTATTATGATTATATTTTTATACTCAGAGTGACTCATTCAAATCAGAAAAGTGATCTTACTTTTATATGTTCCATCAGTGTGAACTGTACGCCTGCATCTGGCTGGTGAGAAGTTGAATGTCAGGTTCCATTTTGGTCACTGCCAGTCTCAAACACTGATGCAGATGTTCATCTGTCAATCTTGAATTTATTGAAGTTTTCAGCAGTTTCATCCCTGAAAAGGTTTGCTTGCAGATATACAGTATTTGCTGCCAAAAAGTGTTGCACTGATAGATTTCTGAGAAAAAAGTCAGAATTCTGGCATTAAAATCAGAATTCTGAGAAAAAGGTCAGAATTGAATAGACTATTATTTTTATTTTTTTAAATGGCCCTAATCCTCTTCCATATCTCTTTGAGAGGGGCGGGTTTAAGATTTTTTGTTGGGGGTCGCCAGTTAGGGGCACAGACCCCAAAAGGGTGGAACATTGTCACGTTATAGGTGTGTATGAAATAGTTACTAATAGTTAATAATGAAAAACTTCATAATTAAGGAACATTTTATTGGAAATGTCCAACTTTATTTACAAATACAAAAAAGATAAAAAATAAAAAAAAACACTTATATGAAAATATCTCTGGTATTGTTCAGGGGGCCGGAGCAAATGTGGAAGCGGGCCGAATCCGGCTTGTGGGCCGTAGTTTGGGTACCTCTGCCCTACAAGGAAAACTAAAGATCATTGACTGAATGAAAAATACAGTAAATGATTCTGATAGTAAAAGGTTTTATCAGAAACATTTGTTCCTTAGCATCAACTTTATTTTATCATAAATATGTTAAGATTAAACACTGCAGTTTTCTAAAAAGTTTAATGCAAGACTATATTGATGTAGTTTTGAAGAAAAAAAAAATATGTTCTTCATGTTAAAAATGTGTTGATATTTGCTGCCACCTAGTGTTTGTTTTGGGTATAGTTGGTATCATGCTTGGTGACAGTATGTGTTAACCTTCACCTTACATTTCAAACCCACTGTGTTGTGTTCATCAGGAGGTGCTGTTCAGCAGAATGGCCACACCACGGCTGAGATCCAGGAGGAAGTGGCGCTCACCAACGTGGGTACCGTCACTGCAACCGAGAAGCGGCACAGCCACGCCAGCGATAAGCTCCACTTCCCTCGTGCAAACCTCCAAACCATCACAACACTTGGTAGGATTTTTCTGTTGTAGATATCATAGCAGAATAGAAAGTATGTTACTGTGCATCTGTTCTGATGTGTGTTTGGTGGATGTTTGATCAGGTAAAGGCGAGTTCGGCGAGGTGCTGCTGTCCAAAGCTAAAGGCATTGAAGAAAATGACGCTGAGACGGTGGTTCTGGTGAAGTGTCTGCAGTCCAGAGACGAGCAGCTGCAGAGCGACTTCAGACGTGAAGCTGAAATGTTCGGCAAGCTGAACCACCCTAATGTGGTTCGCCTGCTGGGCGTCTGCAGAGAGGCTGAGCCGCACTACATGATCCTGGAGTACTATGACCTGGTACGCACACGGGAGCTGAGCCAAAGAAACAAACATTTTACACTTTTTTTTGCCATATTTCCCTTTTGAGTCAATTTTAATTCAGTTTTTCTTTTTTGCTGACAGGGTGATCTAAAGCAGTTCCTAAAAATATCAAAAAGCAAAGACGATAAAGCGAAGCCTCAGACAATCAGCACCAAGACCAAGGTAGGTCCTCCATGTTTAATAAGTGACAGATTCTACTCTAGAGCTGCTTTTAAAGGGGATTTTTGGCATTTAAAGACATTTTTATTTCAATCTGGGCCAGATGTTTTTTTCCGGATGGATTAAATACAGGAAATTATATTATTTACTTTCAGATGAATTTTGTCTGAGAGTCAGTTGCTTGGAAGTCTAGTATATTATCACCCTAAACAGTGATTTAAAAACATCACTGCTCCTGAAAAGTATGGAGAAGAACAGGAAGAAATGGACCGATAATAGAAAAACTTTGAATCTGCATATTTTATTTAACTATGTAAAGATAATAGCTAAAATTATCAATCTACCGTAAGTCATTTTGTTTTTCAAGTTACCTCCAGATAAAAGCACCTCATTAATAACAGTCAGGTTATTCTTTTTGTTTTGTGCTTTAAAACCTTTTTAACTTTTAGATTTCAAAGCCATGTTTAGGCTAAGATCCCAAACAAAGCACTGGTACTCGTCAGCTGAATTTTGACATTACTATTACTATAAACTGATTTAAAAACCTCTGTCATTAAAAATTCAGAATTCAGATTTTTATTTTTGACTAATTATAAGCTGCCCTGATAATATCAACCTGAAACCAGCATCAGCAGCCCATTTCCAAATTTCTTAAACTCTAAGGACAATAAAACCTGAACCTTTAAACCTTTAATTCAGCTTTAAACATGATCCATAACCTTGCTGCAAGAAAATAAATCCTGCATAGCGTGACCTCTGAGGGAAAGTAAGAGATACAGCCTCATCTTTACTTAAGTAGCCAGAAGGAAACTATAAATTCCTTTAGAAGAGATTTCAAACTAGTCATGTATTTGTCTCACAAAAGTGGGTCGTTTTTTGACAGATTTTTTTATAACATCTTAGCTTAGCATATTTCATTTTTTTACAAATATGCCGCCAAAGACTGAAAGCAATATTTAAGAATAATGATCTGTTTTCAAAAACTGTAAAACAGGATGTTTAAGTTTTTTTTTAACCCTGCTGAGATTTAAAGGCTTCCTGGCTCCAGAACATGATGAAATATGCTCTTTAAACATCATTAAAATGGATGTCTTTTTGCTGCAGTTACTCGTTTTACTAAAAAGATGTCATTATTTCAGGGCAGTACCCCCCCTATCAGGTTATTAATGTTTAATAAGCAAAAAAAGAAAACCTGATGATGTATGTAGTGTTTTATGAACATTACTTTATACTCTTCTGCTTTGTCATTTCTCCTTCCTCCAGGTGTCCCTCTGTGCCCAGGTGGCTCGCGGCATGGAGCATCTGTCCAATCACCGCTTTGTTCACAAGGACCTGGCTGCCAGAAACTGTCTGATCAACAGTCAGAGGAGGGTCAAGGTGTCTTCGCTCAGCCTGAGCAAGGATGTCTACAACAGGTCTGTTATAAACTTAGAGGGTCTCAAACAATTATACGGCTGCGGCTGAATAAATTAAAAATATCTTAGAAAAGTTCATTCATTTCCAGTTTTTAAATAAAAATACTATAAACAATAAAAATACGGAAAAATCAGTCTACTGGGAAGCATTCTCATCTACCTCCACAACGTCTGTCAGCAGAAGGAAGCACGAAGAGCTATAAAGTCTGCTGGTAAATAACTGGACTGAATTTAGGACTTGATAAAACATAGTAGAGCAACACCAGCAGACATGGAAACATCAAACCAGACCTGAAGGAGCCTAGATTCTGTCCCTGCTCACTTTTCCTGCATAATTATCTCTTTTCCACTTGTGGCTCAAACGAGTAATGCACTACCTGTAGCCGATCTCCTTTAAGCTTTGAGGGAAAATAAATCTCACACCTTATACATCTCTTTTAAACTCTACCCTGCAAAAGCAATCTAAAGAAAGAATGTCTTAAAATAAGTGTATTTACTCTTAATTATAGCAGGTATATAAGATGATCTGCTATTGGGTATTACCCTTAAAATAAGATACCATGCACTTGAAATAAGAGACTGCATTTTTTTTTTGTTTTTTTTTAATGCAAATTTTCTTTTTCCATTATCAAATGTCCAACTTAATTGCTCAATTCAAGAAAAATGTCAATTTTTTATATTGTATAATGCATGAAATCTACATCAAGGTTGCAGTTTTCGCTGTTGCTTGTGCATTATTTTCCACCCGGGTTTTTCCTCCCACTAAATTTCCCATGAACACATGTGGAACCAGCACTCAATGAACAACCTCCTTCTGTTAGAATGTTTTTTTGTTTTTTTTTCTGTAATTCATCCTCTTTAAGTGTGTTAATGATCACCTCTCTGTGGTGCAGCTTTTAAATCAGCAGTCTGCCCTGTGAATGTGTCGACCTTTACGGAACAGAGAGGATTCAGACAGCTCTTTTGTTTTTAAGCTTTTGTAGAATCATTGAAGTTTATAGAGAAAACGCTTCGAATGCACCACTGTGTGTGTGTGTATGTTAAGTTTTAGGTTGTACTCTAACAATTGTAAATGGCTTATACTTCTATAGCGCTTTTTCAAGTGAGAAAAATCCCTATATAAGTATACTGTACTTAACCAAAGCGCTTTACACTACATTCAGTCACACACTAATGGGGGCACGCTACATTATAGCCACAGCTGCCCTGGTGCTCACTGACAGTAGGAGGCTGCTGTACACTGGTGCCACCAGTCCCTCTGACCACAATCAGTAGGAAATGCAGGTGAAGTGTCTCGTCCAAGGACACAATGACACTGAAAGCCGGGGCTTGAACCGACAACCCTCTGGTTGCAGGGCAAACTACTCTATCTGATGCCACTATACGATCTATGAATCATTGTTTGTATTGAAGAAGAGGAAAAAAAAGATTTTCCCGTTATGTAATTTGAGAGGCACCTGTAATCCTATGTAATAGATCTGAAACAGCCAAATAGCAAAAGGTGTCGCTCATGTTTGCTGTTCCTCTGTCTCCTCTGTCCTGTGAACATAGTGAGTACTACCACTACAGGCAGGCGTGGATCCCTTTGCGCTGGCTGCCAACAGAGTCTGTGTTCGAGGATGAATACTCCACCAAGTCGGACGTGTGGGCCTTCGGAGTGCTGATGTGGGAAGTTTTCAGTCTGGGTGAAATGCCGCACAGCAAACTGAGTGACGACGAGGTCCTGGAAGGTAGGCTGATCCTTTTTCTTAGGTTTTTCTAATTCTTCCAGTTCTTAGCCGCCAGATTTCTCCCAGGAATCTTGTCGTTATGTTTGTCATGTTTTACTTCCAGGTCTGAAGATGGGAAAACTGAAGCTTCCTGCTCCGGATGGATGCCCCTCTAAAATCTACAAGCTCATGGTCCGCTGCTGGATGCCGAGCCTCAAAGAGCGTCCCTCTTTCACCGACATCGTCCACGCCCTGGGAGATCAGCCCTCTGACAGCAAAGTCTGAGAGGACCTGCTGCCACCACAGGAGGGAAAAAGAACTTTGAACCATTCTTCCCTCTGAAGTATACATGCTGGATTACTAGTCTCACTCATTTCAGGGACGAGGGTTGAAGAGAGAACACGTTTTTTAAATTTCAGTTGATGGTGTGAACTTGACTTAAAGTCTGAGACTGCAGCTGCTCAGACCTCAGTGCCTCAACACCATTTTATAATCTCACCTTAGCTCTCTGCTGCCACCCTGTGGGGATGGTAGGAACAGCGCTCTGCTCTGATCGGTGCGGATTTCTCCTGAAACTAAGATGGTCTGTGGAATGAGATCTGGCTCTATCAATTTAAGATTATTCATCTTAAGAGGTTTCCTACACAGGCTGGAAAAATACTTGTATTTCAAGACTTCATCTCTGCTGTCTGGATGCATCCTTTTGTCTTCCCTTCTTCGCTCATTTCCTTTCCTCCTGTCCTTTCTTGTTTCCTCATTTTCCAGGTTTATTTCTCCTTCAGTATTTCTTTCTTTCCATGTCTTCCTTTGTTCCATCCTAATTTCTTTCCTCTACATTCATTTCTTCCTTCTGTCCCATCATCTTTGTCCTTCCTACATTCTTCCCTGGCACTCTTTGCTCTTTCCTTCAAACCTGTGTTCATCCCTTGCCTCCTTATCTCCTCCCACATTTCTTCCTTATTCCCTCATCCTTCCCTCCTGTCTTTTTGTCCTCGTTTCATTCTTCCCTTCCTTTCCTACCGTCCAGTTTAAATCCTGCCCTACTCTATAAATATCCGCCATCAGTTCAAAATGAATGTGTTTCATATTTTAAAATAACCTCAAAGGAGTTAGGAAGGCTCGGTCTTGGAAAGTTTTTTTCAGAAATCACGTGTAGGATTCCTGTCCTCAATATTTGCTCCTTCAACCTTTGAGTGGACTTGTACTAATGCCAAACTCTTTCAAAAACATGCGGCTGAAAGAAGAGACCTAAAAAGGTTTTGCATGAAGGTTCACAGTCTGTTACACTTCTGATATAAAACATAATCTGGTTATACTTCAGGAATAAATTGTAAAAAAAAGTTTTTTTCTAGCCAAGAATTTATATTGAAAGGATGAGTGAATATTGTGTTAACTTCAAGGTGCTTATTTTGTCACAGTTGCAGGGATTAAACCTATCACCATGTTAATTGTGCAACAGAACATCAATAGAGGTCCAATCACATTTTTAAAATCTTCGACCATCAGACAAAGTGTACATAATGTAGAAGCCATGCACTAACTTCACTTAAAAATACCACCTTTCTCTGTATAGAAGGATGCACAGGTACCTGTTTATTTATGATGAAGGTCCTGTTTTTTATTTTATTTTTTTTTAACTGTTTGTAATTGGTACTTAACTTTACTATGCTGTTTTTATGTTACCTGCTCCATCTCAGTATATATTCAGTCTGCATCCTAACTGAATATCCTAACAGTCGGTATAAGGAGGTCAAAAACATGGCTACAGATCGCCTGGACTCATCTAAGTGCCTAGTAAATGAAGGATTATCCTAACATTACCCCTTTTTTACATTATCTAATCAAAGGCAAAGACGTTTATCAGCTTGTTTTTTTTATCTTTTTGGTGTAATTTGTTTTTTTGTTTTTATAAATGCTAGGCACTCAGACCTAGACCTCCTTTTTTATTCGTCTTTCTTTTTTTTTCTTTTTTTTATCAGCTTGAGCAAATGTTAACCCTAATCAGATATATTCAGAACTATACATGCTGCTGTCAATAAAGGTGCACAGTGTTTTTAATAAGTGTGTTCTTTTTTCTTTTAAAGTTATTTCAATTTCCATGTTTGGGTTTTAAAACCAGTCTTTTGATTTCAAATGCAGACGATGTGGAGGGAGAAACTTGATGTGGAAAGGTAAAACACAAGATACGAAAGAATTCCCCAACTTTGTCGATTTAGTTTATATATCCTCAAAGGAGCAGGAGGAAGTTTGTAGTTTATTTTGTTACCATTAGATTATTTAATGAAACAAATTGTGTGTTTTCTGCATGTGTGTGCATGGTTGTTAGTCCTGTGTCTTCGTTGACCTGCAATGACCTGATGACCCGCTCCGGCTGTCCCCTGTCTCATCCAGCGACCCCTGCATGAATAGACACATGCAGACAAAGGTGATGGATCATTTATTTCACTTTACATCTTCTATATCTCATAGGCTTGTCCCGATCCGATCCACGTATCGGATCGGGACGCCGATATTGGCAAAAAAATGCGTATCGGCAAAGCATGTAAAATGCCGATCCAGACTGCCGATCCAGTTTTAAAAAAAAATAATCCGGTCCGTATTTTCCAGTTTGCCGATTGAAACGATCCATTTCACTATTTTGCGCCGGTGTTTCCCTGTTTTGCATTTTTATTAAAACTTACAGTAATACTTGCACCTTTAAATGTTTACGGTTTTACTGTTCACTGTGCAATTTCAGATTGCTATTCATAATTTTGTCCAGTTTGTGTTTATCTCTTAATAAACAGGTAAGTTTGTTGTTACCAATCATTGTGTTTTATTCAATCTCACCTAATTTAGCTGGCTAGATGTTATCAAGAGTACTAAAACCCTTTTCAACATGAGTCTTACAACTAAGGCTAAATACTTTAACTTAAACTTAAATGCATGCTTGGATAGGCTGGTATCGGCCAGTATCGGTATCGGATCGGAAGTCCAAAAACAATATCGGTATCGGATCGGAAGTGCAAAAACCTGGATCGGGACATCTCTAATATCTCATAAATTTTTTAAAATGCCCAGTTTAGAATACAGTTTCACTTACAGCCTCCATACTGAGCAGCATTTTCAGGGTGTAGATATAAGTGTTTGGACAAAGGTTGAATTGTTTAATAAGTGACCGATATTGGGTTGGTTTTTACCAAAGTTCATTGCAACAAACTGATGCAGCATCCTAACGGCTAACATAATTTACCATACAGATAATAAATGGAGATTAAAAAAGAGGGATTAAAAATGTGCCCCGTGATTGGAGACCCGTGAGGTTGTATCCTGCCTTTCTCTCATACTGCTGCAGAAAGGCACAGTAGTCATGACAATGACAAGTACTAGATGATGCGTTGATGGAGATTTAAAACATATGTCCTTCAAATCTGGATCTTAAAATCAATCCGAGTCCCCTGATTTTATATTCAAAAGAAGAGTGTTTGGGACTCTGGAGGCCACTGAAATGAAAGACTTTGTTTCTCAACTTGCTTTGAGGCAATATAAGAAAGTCTAGATCAAAGACCTCTACGTCTAAGAACAAACACAAAAAAATAATACAAAGTTAAATAAGTAAAGCATTAAGCTCTCCATTTTTAACATATACCCACTGTATGAATATCTGCATAAATTCATGCTAAATTTGCACATTTTAAAATATATAGGATTCTAAAGAGAAGAGTGTTTAAAAAAAAGCATAAATGTTGTGGAAAATGAATATGCAGCACACCTGCCTTTTTGGTTTTGTGTGAAGTGAGGGTATATGTCTCTATAAATGCCTCTATAAAGGTGTACATTATGGAAGATGTATAAAACAATCCCTCTGCCGCTGTGTTGTTAGAAATTATCAGAAGGCGTTCGGTTGGTTAATATTATAAAGAACTCTTTACGTTTAATATTATATTTACTACAGAAATATGTGGAAAATGAAACGTGACTCCAAAGAGCTGCATTTTTGGCCTTTCATCCATTTGGTTTGAATAAGTGTTAATACCTCAGCTGAATAAAAGCATTATTTTTAATTTCTTACTGGATGTTTAGAGTAGTTAAAGATTGTGAACCTTGTCATATTATAAATCTTTGGTTTAACTGATTTCAGGTGTAATTTCTGTAAAAGCTTGCTGGAAATTACCCCCATTGACCACTAGGGGGTGGTGCATCCTATTTATAAAGATCAGGGGCAAGACTTGATTTATGAGGTTATTTTATACATATTTTATTATTTTTAGAAGTGAAAGCATAACCTCTAAACAATGGACTGCACATACTGTTCTTAAGGCTATTTTAGGTCACTGTGTCGCTGTGCTTAGAAAAACGCATTGAAGAAAGGCCAGATGTCCTGTCCAAATTTAGCCTAAACAAAAAGGTAGAGGGTTAGTCTTGTTTAACATTTCTGAATGACAACTAAACAATAAACTTCTTTTCCCTCTTTTAACAGATTTTGCTTGGAAGGTAACATTGATCTAATCTAAGTAATTGTTTGATACTTTAATAACTGAAAAGTAATTTCCCATATTTATATTGTATATCTAGAAAATAATCTTTCATCCTGTTGTCTTTGGACATATAAGCATTTGAGTTAATGTGGTAATGAAAGCTTCCTCCTTACACTTTATACCCCTAGAAACTCCTAAAGTAGAAAGTGTTTCAAAAAATATCATTAGCACTTGTTCTAACCTGCCTGCTGGAAGAAGGACGAGGGAGGGGAATCCATACATTAACCGTTTTAGTGCCTCATAGCAAAATTTTGTGTAACCACCATTTCTCATGTTAGGGTGTTTTGTTCATAGAGCCACGACTTGCATTCATTTAACAGTTTGCTGTTGCTGTTACTTCAATGCAGCATTCTTACTCTGTGGTAATGGACTTAAATAATAAACACCCCAGGACTTCCTGCTATTACTAAAGTCTGTGATTTGAACAAATCCTTTTATACTATCTTTGCAGGGTTTTTTTTTCTTTTTACTATTACATTGTAATTATTACTTTAATATCCTGCTTTTAAAAAGAAAGGTGCTTTTGGATCTACCTGACCGATGGAGTTTTAGCTTTTTAGGTTATAGTTGTTGAAATGTGTCGTGAGGGCGACACACTGACACCTGTGATAAAGGTGTGTAAAATAACTAAAATAATGGCAGCTCTCTAAAGACAAACTGCAGACTCAAGCTCTCAATCTTAGTACATTTTTTAATTTAGGAGAAATTTAAAAGTTAAAGAATCGTAGTTTTATTAGGGCTGAAACAATTAATTGGATTAATTGTGATTAATCAATTATTAAATTAGTTGACAATTATTTCGATAAATGATTAATCGTTAACTGTAGTGTAGAGACTCTAAAACATGCATTTAGCGGACAGGGCGACCCACTTAGAACAGTAATTATTTTTAAAAATGGAAAGAAATATATAAGGTTTTGCTCTTAAGATTAAAAAAAAAAGTTTTCATCTTTCAATATGCTCTACCCAGAACTCCAAAAGTGGAAAAGTTTTAGTTTCTCCTGGTTTAATTTAGTTAGAAATCTTTGGAAACCATCGGCTATCTGATTAAGTGAAAAAATAATCGACAGATCAATTGATTTGCAGAACAATCATTACTTCCAGCACTAGATGTATAATATTTCTTGGTACCTCAGGCAAATTATTATGGTAACTGAAGCATAGAAACTTCAAATAAAACTATTATTTTATCAACAAAAGCTCAGGATGGCTTTCAGCTGGCAAGACACACTTCAAAAATACTGCTGTGTAAAGTGGAAGATCTGTCATGCTGTGGGCCTTCATCACTTAAGGAGTATAGTAGATGAACAGAAATAAGGTTTATACTTTTTTTTATTTGCATTATGTTAAGTTTAAACAAATACTAACCACAACATTTAGAGCTATTGTTGATTTGCATCGCCCATCCACAGATCTTCAACAACATAACCTACTTTGCAAACACAAATGCTGTCCTCTTTTCTTTGACATTTGTCTTATGACTGACAACAGTTAAAAACGCCTACAAATTATTTTCTGTTGTGATTCCCCAATGTATAAACATACCCAGAAATCTATATGTTTTGACATACTTCCTGTAAAATTTCCATTGGAAAAAAAGAGAAATTTGGATCATTTGATGTCAAACTGACTATATATATTTATATATATTTATATAATATTAAAAAACACATTTCCAGAAAAATTTGTCATTATTCAGTGGACTTTGGGCTTTTTTTTAAATAGCTGTTTCAGAAGCTACTTAAGTGTGTTAATTCACTGCCTTTATGAAAAGGGAAATTAAATGTAACCTCTTCTTAATCTAAACATGGCATAAGTGGTGCTATAACTACCTTTACAAATCAGACTGTTTTCCTGGAATCAAGATGAATAGAAATGAGTGGCTGTAGAGTCTAGACTAAGGGTCTGTAACCTGCAGCTCCAGAGCAACATGTGGCCCTTGTAGATTTCAGCTCCGGCTCTTTAAAGCTCTGATGGGGAAAAAAGGCTGGGTTAACTATTTCCCTCATGTTTCCATATTATGTTTGCAAAGCTTTCCTATAATGCTCTTCTGTTTAATTTTTATTTTGTAATTAGGTTGTAAACTACATGTTATTTTTTCATTTTTTATAATTAAGGTTCATTCCATTCATTGTATTTGATTGTATTTTTTTTTCAAAGTTTGCCTTTTTCTCTAATAATCAGATATGTTTTTAAAGCTTTAATTTAACTATAAAAAAAACTAGTTTACTCAGTAGACTTAGACAACCTTTATCGTCATACAATGCCGTTATACAAAACAAAATTTCGTTTAGTACAGCTGTTCAGAAAGTTGAACATTTCCATATATAAAGTGCAGCAGAGCTCAAATGTAAACAGTAAGGGAGAAAAAAAAAACATGGTGCAAAAAGCGCATTTATATGGAAGTTCAGAGTAATAATATATATGGTGCAATTATGCAGTATTTTTGATTTAGTGTTAGTACATAAAACTAACATAGGATCACATAGTACTATCTTTAGAAAAACATTGTAAGACAAAGGGTAAAACGTCTCTTAGGAATGCAAAAGTTGGTGAACCCTGTTCTAGAGTTTAGTATAGCATTAATATCCTGAGGGCCTCCAACTACCAGCAGGGGGCACTCGAGAGCAACTGAATTCCATCCTTCAGTTGTCTTCTACAAATTATCATTATATAATCATGGAGGGACTCTTTCCTGTCCCCAGCGGTCAGTGGGTTAACCTAACAGTGTTGTTTGTTGATTGAGGGAGAAAGCTATAGTACTCAGAGAGGGCCTTCCTATTCACATAGAGAACATGCAATCTCTTTTTTTGCCAGTATGTTCAAATCACAGCAGAACTTACAGTTCTGTAGCCATTAGGTACAAGGTAAGTCATTTTGTCTTAGTTGTAACTGTTTTAGATGTGAATTTATTTTGGATCTAGTTGAATATTAAAGCTATGGATCAGATTGTCAAGGAAAACAATCAGCAGTATGGAGGAAGGATCATTTATGTAGCTTAAAAATATGAACCTATTGGAAAGCAATACCTCTAAACCTAACCTTAGACCACTGGCATGTCAGGTGTACTAACAGCTTTCAATTTATTTTAGAGATTGAATTAAAATACTATGCCACATTCAGACCAAGCATAGTATCTACAGCTTGTTAAGTCATTTTTTATGGTTAACAATGTTTCTAGAGAGGATGCTAACCTTATAATTAAAAATACAAAGACCAATGAATAATATCTTAATCCTGAATAGTATATATTAAACTGGCATGGCTAAAAATAACTAATGTTGGTTGGATACTCCAATTGAATCTAATCCAGGTAGATCATGACCTCCAAAATAAATAAAAAAAATCCAGCCCTGGTGGTGGCTCAGTGGCTGTATGAGATAAAACTTCCCAATTTAGTTATGCCACCTAAAATCTTTGCATTATTTTAAAATGTCATCCTTTCACTAAACTTTCCATTACATAGGAAAGCCTACAGTTCTCTGTGAACAGCAAGCTTCTTCAGAAATATTATTATTATAGTAGGAATCAATGTCAATAGTCCAATTGGGATTAAAACATAATTAGAACATATTTTCTAGACTTGATTAAGGTAGTTTGTATAGCCAATACGGAATATAAAATTACATTTTTGTATATTTTTTTGTATGAGTGCGATTATTTTGGTCCCCTTCTCTACGGTGACGTTGACATTAGCGCAACCATGTTGGTATTTATTCTAATGAGGATGCCAAATCGACCAATCACAACGCTATTCAGATAATCCTCAACCAATCAATGGGGAAAGCTGTGACTCACCAAATAAGGAGAGACAGCACCAAATAAGGAAACGTATCTCTTTATAAGGAGGGAAGTAGTTCCCCGGTTCTTGTATCACTCCGCTGCTAATTGCGGTATTTTAAAGATAGGTGTTTACGTTCACCTCTGGACTATGAGTAAATGGGAATTTACATGAGACAAATATAGAATGTGTTATATGTGCTCTACTTAGTTGGTGCAAATTAGTTTTTTCTACATTTTTGAAGCGTGGATTATTTGACGTGGCGCATTGATATGTGGGGTGTTGTGCGTGCTTTCCTTTTTGAGAAAGTGCTCGGAGTTTTGGAAATAGAGGAGGAGGGTGAGCTTTACTGAGCCGGGATTTACGGGTGTTGGGGGCAGCATCACTTTGTGAAGTTTACACCGGTTATTTCCTGGACTCCGCAATCTGTTGTCTGAGCCGGTTTGTTTACATTCAGTAGTCCGGACGTGTATTCACGGTTCGACACGCTCCAGCTTCTTTGGCTGGCGTTCAGAGACTTGCTCCTGTGAGTATAATGTTACCCAGTCAGGTCGGGTCGGCACCATCTGGAAACGGGTCGGCATCGGTCAGGACTGCGACGGGACACGGACCGGGGATTCGTCCCGTTTTGGTCCGAGCGGGTCAAGCCTTAGCGGGTATCGGTGAGAGCGGCGGAGCTGCAGGGCGGCAGGCGGAGAGGGAGGCTGCTGGGATGCTGGGGGCAAACGGGCCAGGAGGCTCCAGAGGGGCGAGACCAGGAAACGGGACTGGGCTGAACCCCCTGCAGACAGCCGTCCAAGGCGGCATTGTGGGGTTAAACACCGGGGTGGTTCTACCCCACGGAGCCCGCTTCGACCCGGACCGAGACGGCGCTCCTCTCTGCAGCGGCTCGGACAATGATTCTGATTCCGGAGACGAGGATGACCCGGTGGGGTCACTCGGGGACAGCCGGAGAGGGGTGAAGCGGGAGAGGGGGGAGATGGAAGGGGCGGCGGCGGGGCAGGAGCTGGGAGTACCCCCCGGAGGGTACGGCATGGTGACCGGTGGAGTTGCCGGGGCAAAGCCGGGAAAGAAGACACGTGGGCGGGTAAAAATAAAGATGGAATTTATCGATAACAAGTTGAGACGCTACACCACGTTCAGCAAGAGGAAGACTGGTATTATGAAAAAGGTAAGTCAGTCACATCCAGAGGTTTAAGTTATGTTTGTCAGGCTGGGTTCCCAGTGATTCTTTTCCAGGTCTCCCCAAAAGTTCTATCTGTACTTTAACTAGGCCATTCCTGTTGGCCATTATTATTATTGGCAATTGATGTCAATGACATTGTAATAAAGATTCAGCCTCAAACTGTTTGTCCCGTGGATCAATTTATCCAAATTCCCTTCCTCTGCTGGGGAGAAAACGATTGATGCAACCAACACAAGGTGTCACAGTCAGGGGCGTAGCCAGAATTTTTTTATAAGGGTGGCCAGGCAATAAATAACGTAGACTGAGGGGTGGCCGAAAGTGGATCAGAACCTCTGGGTCAATCTACACTGTTCCAACAGGAAAATTTATGAGCACAAAATCCATATTTTCTAAATAAAGACAAATGATCCTTTCCTATAACCTTTGCTAAAAAATAGATGCATATATTTAAACATCTTCTTAGATAAAAGGTATAGTGGATACAATTCTTTCAGGTTTGAGTTATTAGTTACTTTTATCAATAATCATTCTGCAAAAAAAATATATTTACAAGTACTAATATCTACATAAATTGAATATTTATTACGCTTTTATTAAAATAGTTGAATATGATTTCACTGAATATTCCTATATGACTTGCAGAGACTAATGATAATCGCTTTATCCCATATAACGCAAAATATTGTTCTGAAAAGAGCATGAATTCTGTACTTATCTTTAATGTCAGTATATTGATGTGCATAATTAACCACAGTATTTTTGTTGTCAAGTAAATGTTAATAAATGAAAAATTGAAATGTTTTGAATCCTTAACTTGAGAGTATTACTGTTGCCACCATCTGTATTAGAGGGAAGTAACTGATTGACTAAGGGTGGCCATTGCTACCCCTGGCTCCCCATCTAGTTCTGCCCCTGGTCACAGTGGGCACAATGTGTAGGTGTCTTATAGCTGCGTAAAGAAGAGAGAATTGTGTATTTTTTAAGGCTTTAAAGTTGTTTATGTCCCCCACACCTCCTCCTTTTCTGCACTTGCAGATTTATTTTGCAGCTCATCCAGACTGGGTATCTTGGCTGCTTGATTGGTCTGCTTGCCCAGGCTGTCCGCTCAGGTGGACAACCGTGTCTAAGTAGGTTGGCAGTTTTTTTTTTTTTTTTTTAAATTCCGTTTATCATATGATGGATTAAACACTCCTGTATCCTACATGCTGATATTTCTAAAGCACTAGTTTGTTTGTTTTAATTTTTTGGGGCGGTATCAGAATAAAATGGAATCCCTAAACAGATTTCACTTCCTTCAGAAAAAACAAACAAACAATAAACTACATTTAGTTTGTGGTTTTTAATCCAACAGTTGTCCTTACTGCACTGTCAGGCTTTCATTTAGCTAAGTGTTCATTAGTCCAGTTCTTGTGACGAAACTGTTGTCCCACAATGTGACTCAGTGTGTGCGAGGAAGTCAGAGCAGTGGACTGTAAATAGATTTGAGCCAATGACGGGTTCTATTTATGACAATGCCCCCCCTCCTCCCAGCTAAACCACAGTCTGCCTCTCAGGTTTCCAAATAACCTGATGCACTCATTCATGCACATGGTCCTACACAACACTCCTTCATGGGCCTGTGTCTTCTGCAAAGGAGCCTCATTCAGCTGCACGAGTTTACAGACTGTTCCCTGCATCACTGCGATGAAGAAGTCATGTGGCGGCAGCTGTAGTCCTTATATGCCAACAGCTGATTACACCTCAGGGGAAGCTGATCAGAGGTTGGTCAGAGAGCATTCATACAGGAGACTGTGCATACAGCATGGTTCCACATCCTCCTTGCAGGCTTCTGCTCTCTGAGATGGCTTTTCTTGCTTTCGGTTTTGTTGGCTCAGAGCGACAAGTGACCCTGAAGATCTGAGGGTGACGCAGTTTTCTCCACGGTAAACTCCTAGTTCCTATAGAGCAGTAGTTTTCAGAAGCGCCCACATACTTCTAGAAATTAACTGATTATCTTGGATTTTATCAGCCAATGCTAATTATTTTTTTTCCCCCATCTTTGTTTCTCAGACACGTCCAGGAAAATATTAATGAATTACAGATGAAATAGTTTTGAAAGTATATTTTTCTCACTATTAAACAAAAGTGGCATCAAAGTAAACACTGTCAGTTGATTTTTTTAAATTTTTTTTTTAACAAACAAACACCTCTTCAGTTCTTGGGTTTGATTCAGTATATGAATGCAGATGGGTTTTCAGTATTTTACCACATTTTTACCAATTAGAGGTGTTCTTGGAAAAATTATCCTATTTTGATTTTTAGATGTTATGTTAATATCTCGGTAAAAGTTGTTGCTCCAATATATTTTATATGCCTTCTACTAATTTAGCCCCATACATAAGTAAACCAAGCAACTGCTTAGTTCCCATCATCCAGCAGGGGCCCCTCAAGAGCACCATCATTTAATTTACAAAAGTAGTCCTTCATTTTTCTTGGAGTTAATATCCATTGCAGTCGTGCAAATAAAAATTATCAAAATGACCCGTGGAAATGTTAAAGGCCGCCCCCCCAAGTCAAATAGAAATAGATCAGGTTTTGCATGACGTATTTCTGCAGTGTGCATGGTTCAGCCTATACTGCTGCAGTAGCTGTATGCTGACAGGAAATGAGCTAAGGGATGGGGGGGGGGTCAAAGACTGAGTTTTCCATAAATGCTGCCACTGCCATGTCTGGTTTAGTTAGACTTGCAGTTCATTTAAAGTTAAACCTAAATGATAAGAACCGTGCTGAGGGGACTGATGGCTTATGGAAGAGCAACAAATGAAGTTGTGTTTAGGAGCCTCCAGCCGGCTCCGCTGCCACTTATTTAAAGTTCATTATTGTGGTATAATGTCTGTCGTTATTTCCCTGTACAGCAGTGACAAGTGGATTTTATTAAAAGTTAAACACTTTAACCTGAATCCTTGAAGTGCCTGCACGGCTCGCTCTCTGCTTGCATTTCTTTCTGTTTCTTTATTAATGTTTTCACAGACTGTTGTCGTGGAAACTGAGGTGTCTTTATGTAGGCTCTTGGCAACATGAACACCATTTGACACAATGTGGGGAGGGATTTTATTTATTTTTTATTTTTTTTAAAGTTGCCCACACTCATTCCAGCCTTGACAGAAATTGACAGGTGGGTGGAGTGGGCAGATTTATAGTAGCTTGGTCTCTAACAAGGAGGAGCTCTTATTTTGCTTTGGAAGGATGCAATGAAAGGCCCACATCTTCCCTTTGCTGTACTTTACATGATTTAGCTGTTATGCATCAAAACACGTTCATAGTACCGCTAGTAGCTCTACTAAAGACCAAGAGTTTGGTTTTATACTGTTAAAGCGTCCAGTATGTTTTAAGAGAATGTTGCAGTAAAGTGTGGCATTCATCTACCCCCCTTTACTTTGATATCACTCAGTCATTTTAAGTGTAAGGCACTGACTTCAGAAGTGACCTCCATTTATGGAGGGTTTGTAGGGTCTTTGGCCATGGAGGGCATTGGTAATTCTGGAGGAGCTGCAGAGATTTATAGCTCAGGTGGTCAACAGCACAACTATTGGTTGTACACAGAGGAACTCTAGAACGTAGCGGAAAGAGATGAGCAGAATCTTTTAGTAGTCCTGTTCAGTTTGCTACTGGTTATATGGAGAAAACATCTCATAAATAAGTGAAGAAGGTACCATCAGACTGATTGAGCTGCAGAATTATGGTGGAGATATTGGCATATTCTTATTAGAAGTAAAGTCAAAGTCTATACTTAATGAAAACTTTAAGAAACTTGATCCAATAAAACTGTAGAGCCAATTTGCAACAAAGGTAGGTAAAAACCCTTTAAAGGGACATTTCCCTTGAAAACCTAAGTGCAGACAACTCCTCCACCCCATGATTGAGCAATAGTTGATGTGTATTTCTAATACAATGCATGTCTGTCTGTCTGTCTGTCTAAATTAAGGCCTTAATTGGCATTGAAATTCATTAATGTGATTGTCATGGCGTTTAAAATGCTTTATTAAAAAAACAAATAGCTTATAAAACAATTTCATCAGATATCTTTTATCGCAATATATATGCGCTGAATGGCTTCCGGTTGATCGTAAAGCCGTATGTTCGGTAAAGAAGCTTGAGGTGTAGAAAAAGCAAATGCAAATTTCAACAAAAGTGGCTTTAAAACGGGGATTTTGGGACATGGCTGCAGCCTGATTTTGCTGTGTTTGATTTATATATATATATATATATATATATATATATATATATAGCTGCAAATAAGTTTTTGAACACCAGTCTATCAGCTAGAATTCTGACCATCAAAGACCTGTTAGTCAGCCTTCAAACTGTCCACCTCCACTCCATTTATTATCCTAAATTAGATGCACCTGTTTGAGGTCATTAGCTGCATAAAGACACCTGTCCACCCCATACAATCAGTACGAATCCAACTGCTAACATGGTCAAGACTAAAGAGCTGTACAAAGACACTAGAGACTAAATAGTACACCTCCACAAGGCTGGGAAGGGCTATGGGGAATATGCCAGGCAGCTTGATTAAAAAAGGTCCGCTGTTGGAGCAATCATTAGAAAAGAGAAGAAGCTAAACATGACTGTCAATCTCCCTCGGACTGGGGCTCCATGCAAGATCTAACCTTGTGGTCTCAGCGATCCTAAGAAAGGTGAAAAATAAGCCCAGAACTACACATGAAGAGCTGGTCAATGACCCGAAAAGAGCTGGAACCACCGCTTCCAAGGCTACTGTTGGTAATACACTAAGACGTCATGGTTTGAAATCATGTATGGCATGGAAGGTTCCTCTGCTTAAACCAGCACATGTCAAGGCCCATTTTAAGTTTGCCAATGACTATTTTGATGATCCAGAGGAGTCATGGGAGAAAATCATGTGGTCAGACGAGACCACAATACAACTTTTTGGTCATAATTCCACAAACCGTGTTTGGATCCCAAGAACGCCATGCCTACTGTGAAGCATTAGGGTGGTAGCATCATTCTTTAGGGATGTTTTTCTGCATATTGGACAGGGCGACTCCACTGTATCAAGGAGAGGATGACCGGGGCAATGTATTGTAAGGTTTTGGGGAGCAACCTGCTTCCCTCAGTTAGAGCATCAAAGATGGTTCGAGGCTGGGTCTTCCAACTTGACAATGACCTGAAGCACACAGCCAGGATAACAAAGGAGTGGCTCTGGAAGAAGCATATTAAGGTTCTGGTGTGACCTAGCCAGTCTCCAGACCTAAACCTAATAGAGCAGGGGTCTTCAATATTTTCCAGGCCAAGGAAACCCAAACTGATGGCGAAATGGAGCGGGGACCCACTAATTATATATATATTGTATGAAATTGCTTTATATCAAACTGGTCCTATAGTCACTCCATTACAGATGGAGTCATGTAACAAAAGTAATTTCGCCCTGAGATAATTAAAGTATTTCTAAATCCTCGTTGATAGGACAGGTGTTGTGAATGAAACGGTGTCCAGCTTGAGAGAGCTCCTGTGTGTCGCTGAATGTGTGCATTGATGATCTTCTGCCTCCATTTATCTGTTTACTACATTCTGAGGAATTCATGTCAGTGTGTATTTAAATACATTTCAATTAGTGGAAAAAATTGCCGGGTTGAATGTAAAAAAAAATAAAAAAACTTTTGCGACCCCCATGCAGTAACTCCGTGGACACCCTAGGGGTCGCGGACCCCCTGTTGAACGTTGAACACCTCCGCAATAGAGAATCTTTGGAGGGAGCTAAAACTTCATGTTTCTCAGCAACAGCCCAAAAACTCGACTGATCTAGAGAAGCTCTGTGTGGAGGAGTGGGCCAAAATCCCTCCTGCACAGTGCAAACCTAGTGAAAAATTATAAGAAAATTTCGACTCCTGTAATTGCAAACAAAGACTACTGTACTAAAATTAACATTGATTTGACATATTTGCAGCTGTATCATACAAATAAATAGTTAGAAATTAAACATTGTGATATCTGGATTTTTTTTTTATTATTACAGTGGACATGCACCTACAATGACTATTTTAGACCCCTCCATGATTTCTTAGTGGGAAAACTTGCAAAATAGCTGGGTGTTTAGATACTTATTTGTTTCACTGTATATACATGAAAGAAAGTGTTAAGTTCCAGTGTTTGAATACTTCTTCTGAGCCATATATGGATAAATAAACAGGAGTAGATTCTGTTTCTGTCCCAGCAGCAGATTAACAGCACTGTGCACAGCAGAGTGCTCATGCTTCGGTAAGTTTCTTGCATCACTTTTCCTTTTTTCAGTTATTTGGGGTGGCCCGTTGTGAAACGGTGATTTACCCCAAATAACTGAAAAAAGGAAAAGTGATGCAAGAAACTTGCATTATAAAAGCTAAAGAAATAACCTAAACACACTCTTGGTGTGTAAAGATACCAGAGCATTTTAAGCAGTTGGATGATTGGTTTTCTCCATTTTCATTTTGTTCAGCTTGAAACCCTGCATCGTCTTTGGGATTGCCTTGTTTGTTTTAAGATGTTATGAAGACAAATTACCGCCACTAATGGATGTTTTCGTTGCTGATTACCTCGCTGTTCCTGGAAGCATGATTTTTACAAAACTGTGTAATAAGCAAATAATGAGCATGTCCTGTCAGCTCAGTTGGAGAAGCCAAAACGATAATTGTTTTTCATGAAGTTAGTGCTTTATTAAAATTTCTGTTGAGACAAAGAAAATCATTTGGGAAACAGTTTTTGTTTCACATCTCTCTCTGTCTTGTGCAGCGACATAACATGGTGGATTTAAAAGAATTTTCCCCACGAATCTCTGCAGAGGTTTCTTGCTAATGCTTTTGGTTCTTGTTTGTAACTTGGTTATATTCCACCTCCAAGATCTCTCCAAAATACCCATCCGATTGCAGCAGCACATATATCATGCAACTTCTATGGTTTTGCTGTCAGACCAAATTCCTATGCTTTATTCTACTTTATTAATGCTGCAAACAAGTTGCTTTCAAAGAAGCCTCTCATCTGATAGTCCCAGTCTGGTCTAGTCGGCCATATAAGCTGTTAGAGTGTTTGTAGATTTAGAAGGATTCTACCAAAAATGAACGGAAAAAGTTTTTAGGTATGACCTAAAAATAGACAACAGATATGAACAGGATTCCTAAAGTTTTTGCGCAGTTAAGGCATGACAACAGGTTATAGATTTTCAAAGGTAAAGTAATCGAACTTAACTGACAGTCAGTGAAGTCTGAACTTTACTCAGCTTGTCAGTCGGTCCGTTCCTCCATCAGTTCGTCCAGCCTCACGACTGTCCGTCCTTCAACCGCCTTTCGCTTTAGTCAACCGTCCCTCCATCGTCTTTCCCACCAGTTTGTCCGTCTGGTTAACAAAACAAACAACCAATCAATCCCGCCCCACCAAGCAAGACGTACGTCCATCCAACTATTTTTGAAACCAGCTGCACATCAGCTTCTTTGTCCAGGGTTTCCGCGTGGGTCATAAAAAATAATTAAAAGTCATAAAACTATTATTTTTTAAATTAACCCTGTAATGCCAAATGTATTATATTTGATACATACGGTTTCTGAAATGTTTTGCGTCTGACACCTTTTGCTTAATTTAATGGTAAAAACTTTGCTCAATATCCTATTGTACACAATCAGATATACCTGATAACAGACGGCAGAAGACTACACAAAAAATAATCTTGACTTATCGCATAGTAATAAATTATTAATATTAAAAATTTGTTTGTTTTTTCTTTTTACATATTTTGTTAAAAGGCCAAATAAGGACTTCAAACCAAAAAAAAGTAATTTTAAAATGCAAATTGCAACAAAAGCAGCTGGAAAACGAGGAATTCGGGACATGGCTGCAGCCTGTCGACGGGTACCTGTTGGTGGCTTTAAAATCATTTCTAAGAGCATTAAAAAGCATTAAATTTGAGTTATTCATTCCTGTATAAACCCTGTTGTCTGTTGACTTGGGATTTTGTCAGTCTGTTGGCTTTCCAACCAAACTACCCATCAGTTTCTGTTATATATCCCTTGGATTTGTGTCCATCTGTCCAACTGCTGTCATGTCATACATCCCTCTAACCACCTGTCTGTCCAACCATCAGTTAGTTTTTCATACCTGCTGTCTCTCTAAACCGTCTAACAATCGGTTTTCAGTCCATCCAGCCTGCAGTTTTACTCTTTGACAGAAAAAAAGTCTGGGAATGTGTTTTTATTGGGGAGGAAATGGTCTTTCTGAACTGAAAGTTGTCGATCAAAATCCCACCTTCTGAAGATTGAGCGGAGCGGTGTGCTCCTCTTGAAAGGCAGTACAGCAGATGCACACGATGTTTCTGGAGGTGGAGTGTGAAACAGATGAGACGTATGGTTTTATTACTGCTCAATAAAACCTTTTCATTTGAATGCGATTCATCTCCTGCCTCCGTCTTACAGAGGACTGCACTCCGGTGTACAATGGCTGGTCTGTCTGCTCTATGAGCGCCTAGGTGCTGGTAATGACGCTGCTTCTTCACAGCATCCTCCGTGTACCTGATGACTCATTTAGATTAAAATGAGGAGTTAACTCTGAGTGCAGCGTATGTGTTGGACACAGTTAACATCTGGATGCTCCTGTCCGTCCCTCTGAAGCCTCTGGCTGAGCATCAGCATGCTGTATAATGAGTGATAAGGCAGGAGAGTCTGCCTCTGTTTAAAGAATGCTTCCTCAGTCATCTGGAGCGCTAATATCCCCCCCCTGCTTTGCAAACAAGCCCTTTGCTGTCGCACATCTATATCACACTCTCTATTCTGGGAGTCTTATCTTCAGATTCGTGGAATACGTCACGGTTTGCTAGAGGAGTATTTATAAATTGTACTGGGCTTTTTTTTTTCTGCTGTTTTTCCACTGATTCCTGTTGGGAATCTTCTATATTCCCTTGGCTGATGAAAATAATTGACCAAAAGGAACTCCATATTTGGTAAACTGTATTTTTGATGTCTTGGTCAGATGGCTCACTGTTCTCCATTTATCCCCCCCCCACCCCAGGCTTATGAACTCTCCACCCTGACGGGAACCCAGGTTCTGCTGCTGGTGGCCAGCGAAACGGGTCACGTCTACACTTTCGCCACCCGAAAACTCCAGCCAATGATCACCAGCGAAACGGGTAAAGCACTGATCCAGACGTGCCTTAACTCACCAGACTCGCCGCCTCGCTCCGACCCTTCCATGGACCAGCGCATGAGCGCCACTGGCTTTGAGGAGACGGATCTCACCTACCAGGTGTCGGAGTCGGAGAGCATGGGTGACACAAAGGTGAAAACAAAGCCTCTGATTCGGTACCTTTGTTTCTCTCTCTGTCTGCTTTCTGTTGGTGAAATGAATTACAGTTTAGAACAACAGATAAAGCGCAGCAGAGAGTGACTAATGACTATTGTAAGAAGTTTCTCTAGAAAAGGCCAGCGCGCACGAAGAGGAGAACAATCAAGCTGAGGAGCAGCTGTGTAGAAATGAGTTTTCGCCCACGTCTCGACAGTTTTTCTGGTTTGGGTCTGCTGTCAGTCCTTTCAGTATTTTTTACATTACACAAAAAGATCTATGTATTTTTTTATGTTCTTCTTTTCTCCAAGTTGTACCATACATTCTTATTTTTAACTTTTGTCTGGGCTTTGATTGGACCTTTACATTGGAGCCGGGGTTCCCCTTCAACTGCTGTGCTGGTTGAAGGGGAACCTTCAATTCCGTCTCAAGTCTTCTGCAGCCTCTAACAGGATTTATCATCCAGGAGGTCCCCACAGCATAATACTGCCCTCACCATGTTTAACACAGGGGGTGGTGTGTTTACAATCAGGATTCTTGAGTTCTAAATTATTGCAACTAACAACTACTTGTACTCAAAAACACTGTTTACGCAGCTTGACAGGTGGCTTAACGGCCCTATGTGAGATAAACATGGATGATGTGTTTCTCTCTCCAGATAGCATTTTGCAGGTAAAATGCTATTTTTTTTCTTTTTCGTTTTTAGATATTTTGGTTAATTTTTAACATTCTTCCATTAAAAACGAGATTTGGTTTTGTACGATTAATCAGTTGATTCTTCTGTCTGAGGTGTGGATTCCAGCAGCTCCTCCTGTGTCACCATGGGTGCTTTAGCTGCTTCTCTGACTAATACTCTCCTAAAGTATGTTTTAAATAATAATAAAAAAAATATATATATATATATTTATATATATTCTTTCAATGGTTCTATTTGAGATTACTCACTCTAATCAAGCCCAACACATTAATGTTGTAATGTCACATGTTCCAGCCATACATTTACAAGGCACTGAAGGTTTTACTAGCAAACTATCTTACAAAGCTGAGAAAATGTCTCTGTAGTTCCTTGTAAGGTGTTAGACCAAAGACGGAGTCAGATATGGAGATTTGAGGAATTAAGTGAAGGGAATGATCTCTAACACATTTCCTCTGTGACCTCTCCTCAGCCAGAGAAAAAAAACACACACACACTCCTCCTAAAGATAAATCCCAGCAGGTCTGGGATGTGTTAGGATAAGAGACGAGTACCCGGCTCAACTGAGGCTGTTACTGACATGGAAGGCTCTGTGTTTGTTCTTGAGATAACATCTTTAAGCGTTTTTCTTAAAAACCCAAATTCAACAAATTCACACATTAAAACTTTGCACCGTTTTGCAAAATTACTCCTTAAACATTTGGATATGAATCATACAAATCTAAAAAAAAAAAAAAAGCATCTTTTATGCTTGGATGCACAAGAGTTTGAGGGAACTGAATAAAATTGCACAAAAAAAAGCACTTTATTTTTTACTTTTACCAATTTTGTGCCATTTTATGCTGGCAAAAAAAAAATTCAAGTAAATAGCACTGAAGGGAGTCACTTAAAATGAAATGTAGAAGAACTTGAGAGTAATTGTTTGTTTGCACATAAATCTAAAGCTGAAATGCATCCCCAGCGTCTCTCCTGCCGTTTGCACCTTCGTGTGATGGTGTGCTGGAGGCTGATATTCCGTCCGCTGTTTGCACAGCTTAAGTGTGCACCTTTTGAAGACGGACGCTCGCAGGCCCCCTGTTCGCTGTTTTCACAGGGCGCCAGCTAGTGCGTCCCAGACTCCCCGTCAAGGATGGGAGCTCAACCTTTGCCTTTTAATCCACTCTCATGCCCGCTCCGCTCATTGATAAAAATTAGATTCTGCCTCTGTTGCCATATATGGTATGGTTTCCCTGCCTGCACTCTTGGCTGAGGCCCCTCGCATTCCTTATAAGCTGCAGCTGTCTTTGGAGTCCTGTGATTTCGACCCTCCGCTCCAACCCCCACCCCTAAACCCTCTGGTTTAGCGATACGGCGGGGAGCTTTGGATGCAGATACAAGCAAGTGGGCTGGAAACATTTATTCAATACTGGTCGTCTTGCTTCCAGTGACGTCTGGCATGGGTGCATCGGTGGCCCAGTGCCGTCCCAGCTTTTAGCGCTGCTTTAAACCTGTTAACCCTTATACAGAAGATTTATGTGGGATCCATGCACTGTTATGGCTGAGGCCCGGCAGGTGGATACGATTTTTGAGGGATGGTTTCAGTGTAGTGGCTCTGCCGTATGGCTGCTGCTGTGCGAGCGTCTGGACTCTGTCCATGGTGAGAGCGGCGTGTCATGCATACAGACCAAGCTAGTCTAAACAATTCAGTTTGCAGAGGCTGGAGGGGGAAGTAGAGAACTTTTTGGAAAGAGGGAGAAAAAAGGAGGTTTAGGAGATAAGTAGACATGATTTAGAGCCGTGAGCCTTAAATGTTCAGATGATAGAAACGGTGCTGCTGAGATGCCGCTGCTTGTGGTTGGAAGATTTTAGACGTTTCTTTTAGAACCTGTAGAGTAGTGCAGCAGACCCCCCCTCCCCCGACTGCACACTGCTTGTCAGTTGGCTGAATAACGGCATGCTATCCATTTCCTTAGCTTTGAAAAACAAGAAATATGGATATTTAGAAAAAAAACGTATAGTTAACATCAGTATCATGCCTGTTACACATCTTAACCGTCTACATTTCATCCAAAGGTTTCGGAAAAGTTACAGGTGTGAACCCACTGAAACTTTACATCAAGAGATCGACCTTTAAAGTTTATTCTGATACCGATTATTTTGATATTAGTGTCATCCCGATATGTGCTGCCAATTCTTTTTTCTTTATTTCCATCCTTTCATCCATTTATGTAGATAGCAGAGAAGGTGCAGCAGTTACCAGGCTGTTTTCTCACCTGCTCCTGCGCCCTGCTGCCCAGCTGGCTGAAGGGTGATGACTAAAGCTCTCTTACTACTGATATTAGGCGCTAATCCAGCTGTTGATGTGTCTATATAGGATTTGTTTGATTAGTGACCGATAGATTCCCAGTGTTTCTCTTGATAAGAAATACCATAGTTTTTAGTTTTGTTTTTTGTGCAAAAACCAAAATAGTAATAACCATGTTATAGCAACACTGTTAGGAGTATAATAGTTGCTATTGTATTTTAGAAGGTGGGATAATTGTTGTTTTTCCCCCTTTAAGTAAAATCAGTTCAATCATGCTGTTTTTTTTTTTTGTTTCAAATGGTTTAGAAGTCGAATGAGTTGATACCATGGTGCTGAGAAACTGCAATGTCTATAAAAAAACGTATTACGCCATTAGAATCTCATACCAGCCTTAGACCAGTATTGACTTCTAGAGTGCCGCCTATCAGCCTCATGACGTTGTGCTGTCTTAAAGTTGTGCTTGGAAAGCATCAGGTTGCTGGCTCACTAACTACCCAGCTTACATCAGCTTGTTTAGCGCGTTACCCTGTAAAGAGAACAACCTCGAAGTGGGATATTCTGTGCAATAAGCACTCAAACTAAAGTCTGTGAATCAAAATGTGCTTTTTCATTTTTTGGCATAAAACTACTGTAATAGGATCATGTTTTTAGGTTTTGTGCAAACATTGTGGTTCTGATAAAGGTTATGGTCCAGTGGGCCTCTTACTTCGCCCAATGCTTCCAGTAGAATAGGTTGATGCTTCTCTACCTGCTCGGTGTCTGGTGCTCCAGCAGCAGCTTCAGGTTTTTATCTCAGCCTGAAAACAAAGGAGAGCGGCTCAACAAGCTGTTATTAGATGAGCTTTACAGGGTTTTTATAAGGACATTTTCCCTTTGTTCCCATGAACATGAAAACAAGAGTTTTTATTTCCCAGCTGTTCTCTGTTAACACAGTGACTGATCCAGTTATTAGATTTAAGCTTTATTGTGTTGACTAAGGAGTTTTGTCTTTGTGGAAATAGAATTTAGCTGCTTAGAAGGGGACAAGTCTGTCATGTTGCTGTGCACTGCTGGCCAGCTAAATTTTGCTTCTTTGCATATAAAAATGGCAAAATTAATCTCGTAGGTAAAATTATGAAATGCTGTGAAGCATTAGAATTAAATAGGATCCTGAGATGGGATCCAGTCGCAGGAATCGGCTAACCATGCATTGGAATGAGGGTCTGCCTCCCTTCTGATCAGCTCCACATTCTGCTGGAGCTCATTAAGGTGATTTGTTGGGTAAGTGTGGAACAGTTTCCAAATGCATCAGTCATGCTTTTAAAACCTTTTCCAGTTTGATAGATGCTATTGGCAAAGTTTATTGAGTTTCTTTAGATTGGATCATTTTTTTCATGCTTTTTTCAGATCTTTTTAGTTAGAATAGAATAGAGAATCCCTTCATTGTCCACAATGGGGAAATTCTGGTGTTTACAGCTGCAAGAAGATGATAAAAAAGGTCACACAAATGTGGACCTTATAGTGAAAAAATAAACAAATGAAATAATGTACTGTAAAGAGTTTTAACAATATACCTGGAGAATAAATAACCAGTATACACGTATGGACATTTCTACAGTAATGGATATCAGCATGGTATTTAACTAAGGTAGAAACTATGCAAAATTAGCATGAATGTAACAACTTATTGAGGTTATTGGGAACAGAGGTGGTTATAGAGTCTTACAGCGGCTGGGAGGAAGGATCTGTGATTACGCTCCCTGGTGCATTTAGGGTGCAGCAGTCACTGAAGGAATTCTCCAGTTCTGCACAACTTCATGCATGGGATGGGAGACATTATCCCACAGAGATGTTAATTTAGTTAGGGTCCTTTTGGGGCCTTAGGGGCCTTCCTGATCAGCTTATTCAGCTGCTTTCTCTCAGCTACAGAGAAGCCATTTCTCCATCAGACAGCTCCATAGAAAATAACTGATGCCATAACAGAGTCAAAGAAGGTCTTTCGAAGCGCCCCTGCTCTATAAAAGACCTAAGTCTCCTCAGCAGGAAGAGTCTGCTCTGACCTTACCTACTTCATGTTGTCAAACAGGTCCAGGTCTACTAAATTTTTTTCTGTAGTAATCAGACCATATTCTACTTACTCAGGTTATCTTTGCCAGAAATTAAAATGTTTTATACTGAATCACAGATGACATTGATTTTGTTGAGCCATTATGTTTCTAACATTTTGTTGGATTCGTGCCTGCTCTTAGTTGTTGAGGTGCTAAAGCTCAGGAAAAATGAGCAGATAATACAATATCCACATATGATATCATATTTGTAAGTATCCCTAAATTTATTCAGTCCTAGTTTTGTTTGGCCATCATATCCAGCCCTCTTAAAAGTAAATATCCCAGTGCTTTTTCTCACTGCATCCTTTTGAATGTTTCTACAAAATTTAAGATAAAAATGGCCTAATGCAAAGTTTTTTCCTTTTTTCTGTGCTCTGTGGGTTTTTCTTGGACAGGGGTATCATAACTGAAGCATGCTTTAAAAGAAGAATCTAAGCAGTAAATTCTCAGTATGCTCTGGTTCTTCCCCCTTTCTTACTCCCCCCCCACATCCTCCCTACTGCTCAGGCTGTCAGTATCATCGCAGTTTAAATCGAGCTTAGTGAGGCTGCAATAGTCCTACTAACCTAGAACCGAGATTAAGACCAGCGTCCTGACCCAAAGCGCTGCCCTTCTGTCTGCAGTTTGGCGTTTTAATAGCCCCGCTAATGGACTTTAATGAGACCACTATTCAATGTATTGCACATTTATAACTGATATGCAGTGATTGCATGTGTTAGTAGGGGAGGAAAGCAACATGAAGTCACACACCACCCCCAGCCCCCCCACTTCCACCTCCTTATTTTACAGCAAGCAACTGGACAGGTCAGCCGCCATTGGCTGCACCTCCTCCACTTGGGCTGCCTTGCCTTTTTTAGCAGTCCCAAATGGAGCTGCAAATTCCATGTTGCTGGCAGGGTGACAAACTGGGAGATGGGAGCCAGCAAATGGGAGATTAAAAGAGGGCCAGTCACCAGTAAACTGCACAATGGCCTCTCGCTCCGACACTGGACCAGTCTGCCAGTTGTCACCTTCAGTTTGGAGTGAATGCGCCTCATATGAAAAAGGGAAATCTTTTGTGTCGTTTTATCCCGAATCAGTGTCTTTATCTCTTAAATCAGGAGGTCAGGGGAGGCTTTTCCTTTTTTTTTCACACGGAAAGAAAGTTTAATGAAAACAAATGATTTTAAAAACCAGTGAACTGACAGAGGTCACTCAGGGTGCTTTAATAAGACGGCTGGTTTGTTTACTGAAATATTTCAATATTTAACCGATGGATGACGTGAATGACTTCATCTCTGTTTCAGCTGCTAAGTCCTTCAGTTGTAAAATGGATTAGATTGCAGGTCAAGGAGGCAGGTCCTATTTCAGATGACTTGCTGCTCTTCTTGCTCGATTGTAAATGCGTGACATCATTTGCTGTCGTAACGTATCAAGAGTCAGTTAATCTGCACAGATAGGTGCCGGCCCCCTTTTTCTGTTAATCCAATGCATCAGACATTTGAACTCCTACATAGGGCTTACTTTGCAAATTGGTTAATCTTTTTATTATTTTTTTTGACTAATAATCAGATAGCCAAAGGTTCCTTGAAGATGTTTTACTAAATTAAACCAGGTGAAACAAAAACTTTTCCACTTGAGGGGTTCTGGATAGAGCATTTTGACAGATGAAAACTTTTTTTTAATCTTTAATGCAAAATGTTTATATATTTTTTTTACAATCTTGATATAATCACTACTTTAGATAGGTTTCTCTGTCAGCTAAAAGCATGTTTTAAAGTCTCTATACTCCAGTTAATGATTAATCGATTACTAAATTAGTTGGTGTTTATTTTGATAATAGATTAATCTGATTAATTGTTTCAGCCCTACTCCTACAGTCTTTGAACTGATCGACCAAAAGCAATTATTTTGTATTTAAAACTATAGACATTGTAGGGGCAAGTGTTTTGATTAGATGTGTAAATTGGACATAATTCGCCATTTTTTTGTTCTATTCTGTCTTTTTCAAACATAATTGCAGCAGTTTTTAGTTCTTGTTTATAGTTCAAATAAAAAATACAAAAATCTATAATCTGTTTCAAGTCAGGAAAGCCAAACTCTTTATCTTCAGTCTGAACAAAGTCATGTTCTTCTGCCCTGAAGCCCTAAAGCTCAGTTTATAAAACTATTTGAATAATGACATAAAAGAGCAAACTGCTTTGAATAAGATTAGAAATGTAAAATATCTATTGCTGTGGTTAAACTTTTAGGCACGAAGGAGCAGACAAATGACATAATCGCTAAAGTTTTTTGTTAGATTATACAGTTCACCAAACTTTGCTGCCTTTAGATTAGCTCAAAAATTGCTGGGGTTTTAAAGACTGTTACCAGGTGTGTGAAAAAATGTAAAATGTCAAGATGGGTTGGTGTAAAACATGCTGCCACAGGAAGGTAGAGCAGTGAGAACATGTTCTGTGGAGTGAAAAATGATTCAAATCCTGGATAATCACATGAATAATGGTTATTCAAACTTTGCAGAACTTTCAGCTCAACAAATTGAGCAATAGTTAAATGTAATCAATATATGTTTTACAATCTCACTCAAATACTTTGAAGTGAGATTATCTAACAGAATAATCCCTGAAAATTGGTGGAAAAAAACCCTGTTTTTCATCAACTAATTGAACAAATTGTCAAGAGGACCAAAGTTACTCTGTAGAAATTCACAGCTCAGGTGGGAAAATCTGTAGTCAGGCAATTTATTTGCAAAAATGACATCAATGGAGTTTTAACCAGAAAAAAGACGCAGGGTCTGCTTTAAGAAACAACAAACACGGTAGAAGCTCTTGACATGGCAAATATATCAAACTTTTTGCTTTACTTATTAAAAATAAAACACATGTGGCCAATAACTAATGCTGTACATAATTGGTTTCCTTAATGGGATGCATTTTTTCCCCAGCAGGGATAGAGAAGCTTGTCTGAGTTGATTGGCAGATGAATGGGTCTAAATACAAACCGATCCTGAAAGATGGAGGTTTTCAGACTTTGGACTGGGGCAGAGGTTTATCTTCTAGGAATGGCAATGACCCTGATCGTACACTTTAAGAGCTACAAGAGGCTTTTGTAGATCAAAGCTTACTCATCATAGACTGGACCAAAGTCTAGACCTAAATCCAGTAGCCTACCCTTTAGGTTTGGTCATATAAATCAATGTCAAAACTATAAAAATTAGCTTAAAGGATTTGATCAAAAAGCCAAATTGCTGTTTCTTTTCAAACAACAGTTGGAGTTGTAATTTTTATTTATTTGTTTTCCCAAACTAAAAGCAGGTAGCTGTTTCACTTCAGGATCTCATTGTTTTTATGACCTTAAAAGTTTATTTATCCCAGAGCTGTAACCGTTTCGTGGCCTGTCTGTCTCGTCTGCCTGGCTTTGTGTTCCCTGGACCAGGCTGCGTTTTACAGCTGCTTTTTGTATCTCTGCTTCTATCTCCTTGAACCCCAGTCGGCCTCACCGCAGACGGCCGCTCACACTGAGCCTGGTTCTGTTGGAGGTTCCTTCCTGTTAAAAGGAAGTTTTCCTCTCCACTGTCGCTACAAGCATGCTTAGTGTGAGGGATTGTATTTGAGTCAATGCAATTAACTGGTTTTCCTTAGATAAAATACTTTGAATCAATTTGACTGGATGATCTGGTGAACTGTAAAGTGCCTTGAGATGACATGTGTTGTGAATTGGTCCGATATAATAAACTGAATTGAAATTGAATTGGAAAAGTACTTATTTCTACTCGCATGCGTGGATCTTTCTGCTATAGGTCTCTCTTCCCTTTAGCAAAGCCACTTTAAATCCGTTACTGCCACCTAAAGGGCTGGAGTGAGAAAGTAAAGGTCTTTCTCTTGTTTTGAGAGAGAATTGAGCACCTCTGCAATTTGAAAATTGTGATTATATTGCAAATTCATTCAGTTAAATCTGCAGCATGTCAATCCATGTGTGCTTTATTTGAAGTTATAAATGTAAGAGACAATTTTGTCATTTATCTAACATCTTTACTGTTTTAACTTCATGCCATGTTGGCCTAAGTTACTATCTATGCACTTTCATTACTATGAAGCAAGCTAGTTGACTTATGAAGCCGGTCAAACAAAGCAGTAGCTCAGTGGAAGCCCTCTATTTGGGTCACACAGATAGTGACGGTCAGACTGGACATTGGTTGATGGTAGGAGGACCCGACGTGGCACACCTTCTCAAGTTATCCTCCCAGCCACTGATTGGACCTCGGTGACAACACGACTGCAGAGCGGGAGCAGATGCTCCCCTCTCCCCTGAGTAGAGGAAAATGGGCAAACTGGAACATGATGACCTCGTCATGTCAGTGAGCCATTTTCTTGAATATCTGTGTGTGATTCAGCGTCTCGGTCTGGTTGCTGAAAAAGCAAGAACTGTGTTTTTTTTTCTTAAGAGGACCCATGCTGCCTCATCCGGCCTGGACGGGGTTAATTTGCCCCTCAGAGGTGCTCAGGTTTCTCTCCAGCTGTCTGTGCCCTCAGCTGTTTCTACTCTGAAGCATCTCACCCAGATCTGCCCCTGCCAGTCCAGGACGCACGCACACTTTTGTTCTCCTCTCACCTTCTCTTCTGCCTATTTAGGAGCAACTTATTCCCATTAGCTTATTATTTTTACTGTTTATTAGCTGGTGTCCAAATAGAAGGAAGGTGTGTTACAGTCGAACTGAGTCCTGCTCTGGCGCGTGATTACATTCGCTTTTCATGCTGTGCTCTGAGGGGTAGAACAACTGCGAGCGCTCGGGTTGTCCCTCCCCCTCTGACGTTTGAGCTGCTGTTTAACCAAGCAGGTGAAGGACCTTGGACTTCCTACGCCTGGAACCGAGCTGCAGAACTTTCAGCTGCTCAAAACGACAAAGTTCTTGGTATTTTTTTTTTTTTAAAGGAGACCAATGTATTTGTTGATCTTCTCCTCATACAGACCAGAAACTGCGGAGTGTTTAAGTTCAACATGAGCTTTGGGTTTGACTGGGCTGCAGTAAGGTAGCTGCTCAGCTCCATCTCCATGTTTGCATGGGTGAATCGTCTTATCAGACGAGCCGATGCAGGAGCAGCCACCTCTCACCCATGTAATCAGTCACATATAAAAACCAACAGTAGTTTGCCAAGACGAGTCCTTTATCATTGTCAGATATTTTACATGCTTACTGTCTGTCTCTGTGTCTAACGGGACGATAAACCTGGATAATCACTTTTTTTATTTTCATTTTTTCCTTCATACTGCTGTAGAGCAGTTTACATTTCTGATAGACTTTGTTCTGAGGCAGAGACTCTGAAAGCAAAAATAAAATATGGTCTAAATATTAAAAAATGAAAAGTTTTTTTTTGTTTTTTTCGAGCATCAAATAATTTAAAGGTTATCATGGGGCAGTTGCACTCAAACTGCTGACTGTTTGTAAATGACACTGGGAGAACTGGGGCAAACTCCACAGTGCGCTTTCAGTCCAAGTACGATGCAGGCGACAAACAAGTAGTTGTGAAACAAGAAGGCAACCTGAATATTTATTTTTGTTGTTGTTTTAAGGGGTCTGGTATTTTTAATGTCTGGGTTAGTTGGCATAAAGAAACGCAGAACATTGTGGGTTTCTCCTGTTCTGCTTGATCTCCCTGTTCCTGATATGAAAACCTTTCCTATTTCTGTTATAAATCTCTTTTTTCACTCTTTATGCCAATCAAACAAAAGAAGAGTTCCTTCCTTCCAAGTTGACTCATCATATGCCACCAATATCAGTTTTTACAGGGTTCCCGCGGGTCCTTAAAAAGTCTTAAAATGTCTTGAATTTAACTTGCCTTATGCTGTAGGAACCCTGTTTTAAGTGATGCATTTATGTCTTTATGCACAGATGATTGTTGCTCCGTTTAAACCTAATGGATGATCAAGGATCATATAATAATCTATATAATAATAATAAGCTTTAAAATAATCATTCAGTCCTACAATCCATTAGTTTGTCTGTCCAACCATCTGATGAAACTTGGAGCTTTCTTCCCTTAGTAACAACATCCACATAATGCACCACACCCAAGCTCCAAAAAGCTGCTCTAACAAAAACACTTTGTCTGCATATAAAGGTTGGAGCTTTGAACTTGTCCTTCCATCCATGTTGCTTATTTTGTTCTTGTCTCACTTTTTGCAGGTTCTACATTTAAAGCTGGAAAAGCGCTCAAATATCTGCCTAAACATCTTCCTGAACATTTTATATTGGTGTTATAAAAGTGTCCATTAATGACTGGGATCTCTGGAGACGGGAGTTTCAAGCTTTAACATTAGAACTACCAACCCACATAGTTCTATATTTAAATATCTAGCTTTCAGGTAGTTTAGGGGAAATGTTAGACAAACTTTATATCTGCTTTGTAGCTCCTTTTTAAGACCTATCTTTGTATTAAAGTTGAATCACCTGGAGTCAGACCCTCAGAGCTCTGAACCCACACAGAAATCTAACATCCTAAATGCTTTCTAATATGCAGGCCTCTTCCCATCCTGCTATTAAATGCATCATTAGCATCATGCGCTAAGTGTCGGTGTGAGTGCATGCACTGTGGCACCACGGTTTAGTGGGGCTTTTTAGTCTCAGGCTGACGCCCACTCTGCTCTCATCATGCAGCCCACTCACCGACACATCCTACTAGGTGGTTCAATGGATCCGCACATTAGCGTACGTTGTGATGCTACATCTCTATTCTTTTGATCATCTCATATGCCTCACTTCTTTGCCTTTTAACTCTGGTCAGTCTGTTGTCATAGTAACCCAGCTAAATAATAGCACAAACACTGTATATTATATATATATTTTAATCCTCTGATCACCTGATATAATCTGATTACAGGATAAGTGGTCAGGAATAATAAATGGGTGAATGTTTTGGCATTTAACTCTGAGTCATTAACGCTTTTAAATGACTTGCAATCAGCATTAAGCTTCCATCTCATTAAATTAACTCAATTTGGTGTTTGATTTTATAGGAACACATATTCCTCTTTGTAGCTGTTCGGTGTTTGTGCATGGAGACGATTGCAGGGGCCCCAAGTCTGACCACTGAGAAACATGCAGCATATTGATCCATGTAAAACTGCAGAAAAAACACCCTCAGGGGTTTTCTGCTTTACATCTGGATGCATAACTGGTGTAGTTTATGAGAAACTTTCATTTTGCCCCTTTAACCAGTCCTGCTAGTCTTGCCTTTGGATTTATCTTCACTCTTTCACCATGTCGTACATTTTAAACGTTGGCCTACATGACATTTCACACCATTTCATTGACCTCACCTATTTTCATATTTAAAAAAATGGTATAAATCCTCATATCTGACACATAATTTAGTTGTTAGTTGTTAGGAATGCCATCCTTTGTGGCTGTGTGTTTGCATAAAACAAAGTTTTTGCCCCAAAAGACCAACACTATATGAATTAAAGGTTGATGAAACTTTGGAAACTGTTTCTGTGGTTGATCTAATGGTAATTGGCTCAAAACTTGAAATTAAAGATGCATAAGGAGCCATTTCTGTAGAATCATAAAGTATAAGTGGTGGGAGTAATATACAGAGAGGATTGAACTAAAGATTTATGTCTTTGTTTGTTTTTAAGAGGTTGTTAGACGATCCCTTCAGGTTCCTTTTGTTCTTAGAGTTCTGGAGATTCATGGCCATCAAAGGAGAGCTGTGACCTTTTTAAGAAACAAATCATTAAATTCTTCAGCATATGAGACTCATTTAGCCTCCTTACCATTTTGTGATTAGTTCAAATTGACCTTTTCTGTGGTATGAAAAATCCGTCGTAAAACTTTTCACTAATTGTGGAAATAAAAAGCAATAGCTTTGTCCAATTCTAGAATGTTTATCAATGGGAACATTTTCCTTTAAAATAGTTTATTTATTAAGACTATAAATGTGACATGACACCTGTGCAAAATCTTATTGTTCACTAATTAAGGACTAAATCTTGCTTGCAGCATAAATCTAGATTAAAATTTAACCCTTGAGTGGGATTATGACAAATTTTAAGATTAGCTTGCATTTCCCTCCCTGCAGAAGAAGCTTTGGTCCCATAGATCGGGCTCATGAAGGCAACTTTTACATTATTTTGTTAGTTTTTTTCTGCCTCTAAAATGTTCAGCAATGAATTCTGATTTAAAATCCTGGTTTTGTCTGAGGAAAAGTGGGAGGCGCTAAGGAGAGTTTCCCTGTCTGACAACCTTCGATCACTTCTTGTTCAGTTGTTGGTAACCAGGTTGTGTCGACTGACACTCTTTGTATGTGACTTTTGCATTTCATGTCCTATTTTATCCTTTTTGCAGCTTTAAATAACCATTTTATAACCATGTGCATATCTGATGCGTGTTGGTTTATTTCACATTGGTTTATACTTCCAATTTGTAGGACATGCAAATAACTAGCCTTGTGAGACCACCCTGATCTCGCGAGCTTTCAAGATTTCACTCGCTAATCAGTCTGGAGACTCTCCGTTGAAGAAAATGTGGAGCTGTTCACCAAACGAACGTCCAATCAGCGTTGGCTTTGAGGCGGGTTGAGGTGTGACGCAACAAGAAGCGCGACAGTTCAGTCTAAAGAACATGGCGGCTTCAGCCGATGAAACTAGCCTTAGCGTGGCTATCGAGCAAGTTTTATCGGAATTACAGAGTATTTCTTCACTGAAAGAAGAGCAAAACACTGCTCTGGAGGCTTTTCTCAGAGGAAAAGATGTTTTTGCTCTTCTCCCGACTGGTTTCGGCAAGAGTTTGATTTATCAATTGGCTCCTCTTCGTCGTCGCTCTGTTAAGTCATATGCTTCGTTCATCTGATTGGTTTATTTGGCCCGTCTATCACCAACATAGGCCAATCAGCTAACCAGTATTTTCGCCCCTTCCCAAAATTACTTCTACGGAAGGTTTCCAGATGGATATTCGGAGCAAATCCATCTGGCGGAGTCAGGTTATAAAATAACCGCCTCACCTTTCTGGACTGATGTGAGTTTCAGCTGAAATCTATCAGCTTGTTCTTATATTTAGTTGTTTATTTGTCTCCTTGCAGGACACACTGAAGCCAACATTCACTGTTGCCAATCTACCTGGTGCTACGAGCAGCGCCCAGTCCACCGTACCCACCACCTCCACCACCATGCAGGTGAGCACCGGGGCTTCATTTCCCATCACCAACTACCTGGCCCCCGTCTCGAGCAGCAGCAACATCAGCGCCAACGGGACGGTCCTAAAGACGGCTGGGGGCTCCGCGGGCGTCATGCAGCTTCCCAGCGGCTTCACCTTCATGCCCGGTAGGTTTAAGCATCACGTCGTCAGCATTCAAACCTTTTCATGTTTTGCCCTCGTCCTCTCCCTCCATGTTTGGTTAATGTCATTGCGCAGTGGTGCTTATTAGCTGATTAGAATCTGAACGGCACCGCAGCGTGATGGCCATCATCCTGAGCTGGTCATGCCTCCCTCCCTCTCAGCTGTTCACATCACGCTGCGGCTCTTTATACTGAGCCACAGACACTCAGGTTTTACAAAGCCTGCTGTATCCAAGGGAAACACGTCGTCTTTTGGCGATGGGCCCTACCTTTGATAGTCAGATGGGGACATGAATAAATATGTGAGAGGGACACAAAAGACCTGGTAAAGTGGGCTGATGAGCAAGGCACATAATTAACCATGAATATTCAGTTGAGTATCTGTGGCCTGTGTTGAAATAATAATTAAGACATGCCAGGGTCAAATCTTTACTGTTCCTGAACCTTTTTAATACAGGGACACCAACTCTGTACCTCATCAAGTCTATGAGACATTTTCTGGTTTGGAAATCCCTAGATCCTAAATGGTCACTCCAATGTTTTTTCTTTACTCTTCCTTTTTAGGACCAGTTTACATATAGTGACTAGCAGGAGGTCACAGAGACTCACTAGATAAAGTTATGCAAATTCCCTGCTTTCAAACTTTTCTAGATGAAAGTAGTCTGGGGCTAGGAGTTTCAGATTCCTCTGGGGTTGGTTGAGCTGAGTGGTTAACCCTTTCTTGCAGTGTTCTGACCTGCATGGGGCTGAAGGTTTCTACTTTATCTTAAATAATACTAAAGTTGACTTTTTATGGTGGGGATTAGTCCAAAGGGAGAGGGCAATCCCTTGTTCTCTGTCTTGCTTTGTGAAAGGACTGCAGGATACAGGCTTTTTTTTTGTTATCTTTGTTTTTAATTACTGCCACCTGTTGGAGTGGGGGTGTAGTGCCGTTTTGACTACTTGCCCATATGTCATCAGGCTGAATCCAATAGGCTACGTTCACACTGCAGCCTGAAGTGACCCAAATCCAATTTTTTGGCCCATATGCGACCTGGATCTGATCTTTTCCTGACAGTCTGAACAACACAGGTCTGATTTTTTTTCCAATGCGACCCAGGCCACTTGGCCATGTGGTCCTGAATCCGATACGAATCTGATCTTTTCAAATGCGACCTGTGTCTGAACAGCCAGGTTGCATTCATCCGGTCTGAACGCCATTAATACCCAACAACGGTCTCTATTCTGGGTCTTTCTATGAAGAAGCAGCAAGAAAAACTAAAAACATGGCGAACGATGATGCAGAGAGCTTTATTTATGTTTAACCATCCTGAAAAGATTCTGTTTTATGGTTGGGAAAGATTGCTAGATGCGCTCCAGCTCTAACATCCATGTTTACTTCCATAAACACAGAGCACACTGACTTGTGATGTCATTACATACTCTACTGTGCATGCGAAACACTTGCGTTGTATGAATGTATTTCACACAGATCACATATAAGTCGCATATATTTGGAGATGTGACGTAACAAACGTAATTGAGCATCAAGTCCTGCAGTGTGATCGCAGCCATAGTTGGATAGATACCAGGGTGTGTTAGAGTAGTAGAACAGGAAGCGCACAAAATACATGTGATACTTTACCTAAAGATTAAGATAATTCCAGGGATTCAAATTCTCTGACTTTTGATCTAAAATTGTGGGATCTTTCATTTACAAAGAGTAAAAAACACCAGTGAATTTTATTTATTAATAATTTTTCAGCCACAGTTCACATTTAAAAATTTAGGATATTGAATTTCTAAATAACAACACAGTTAATTGTGCTACAACAAACTGAAATGCACTGGTTTTTGTTTTTTTATGTTTGTGGTAATCACTTTTTTTTCAATGAAGTGGATGTGTAGATATGCTTAAAGTTTTAACCTGGTGCTATTTTGGAGAAAATGTATATTTTAAACATATTTAGATCATTTATTATGAGGTGATCTTTTATGCCACAAGTATAAAATAAAATCTAGTTTAAGCTTGTGGTTTAATTTAAGTTTATTTTGTAGAAATGTGAATGAAATATAGTGGAGTAAAGTGCAGAATGTCTACTTTTACTTAAAAACTAATGTTCTCATGATTTTAAAAGGTTCTGCTGTGGTGATGGTACGATGCTCCGGAGGGGTTTCTTTATGCCGGTTATCTGTTCCTGTCATGGACAGAAACCTGTTGCTCTATAATGGATAATTCTGACTGATGGGGGAACGACACAAAGCACTCGTCTCTGCACCCTTTGCTCAGATTTGTGTCCCTGTTTTTTTTTTTTTAGTTTTCATTTGCTGGCTTTCTCTCCCTTTGCAACCTCGTCCCTCTGCTCTCTTGCTTGCTGCCTGCTTCCTCTCTCTCCTTCACCACCTGTCTGGCACATGGCAGCAGTGCCAGGTGGAGCAACACACACACATGCTCAGCGCACCACAGTTGACAGCTTGAAAAGGGCCTGCCCACCCTGCTGCAGCAACTGCATATGGAGCATAAAACCAAATGTGGAGAGAACCACTTCAGAATCCTGTGCTCTTTACCTTCTCAGAAAATGCTGCAGAAATGTTTCAAATGAATCTGATTTGTTGAAAAACAAGAATTGCTGTACAGATCTTGATTAGTCATTTGTTATTTTATCCTGTTCTGTGCATCTCTGGGATTTTTTTTCAATCTTTTCCTTCTGCCAGAAACCTTTTGAAGGCCACTAAGAGGCAGGGAGCGGAGGGGGAGGACAGATTTGTTTAAAAGGACAACAAGCCTGAGTCAGAGGAGTTTCAGGCTGTTCTTCTCATCCACAGTTGGTGTGACTGGTTGCTCTTTGCAAGCAAAGTAAACCTTTACAGCTCAGGATCTTAAACTTGGGTGTTGGACAAATCTTTTAACCTTTTTGAAAAAGCTGTTTCAATTAAAACTGCAGTTCATCTGATAAATATCTTAGTAGGTCACCTTTTCTAAAGAAAGATGGAGCCATTTTTATTAGAGAAGCACCCATCTTCAAATCGTTTAACTTTGAAACGTCATACTGAATATTTATTTTACCATCTTTAGGCGTAATAAGTACTTATTTTTGCTTTAAAAATGAATGAGGGAAAGATAAACCAACCACATTATCATTAAAAAAATATATATTCTCCCATTATAAAACAACTCCATCCATTAAAATAAAACTAAAACTAGGGAGAAACCAGTATAAAATGACAGCTACACTGGCAGGAGCTCGTAAGGATGCTCTTATTGTTGTAGGTTGGTTGCCATTCATTCGTCCAAATAAATGATCCCACTTACTCCTCACTTCCTGTCAGTCCTGGATGATTTGGGTTTGCAGCCAACAGCCTGGTGTTAACCATTTGTTGCTTTGGCAGATACAGTAATAGCGGGTTAGTTACGGGGTAAAGATAAGTTGTTGGAGTTTAAGGTGCTTTTCCAGCTTTAACTTCCCAGCCTGCTGGTGGGGGGGGATCATGTTGCTTTATTTTTAAGAGTATCTCTAAGCACTTTAAGGCACTTTTGTGTTTCAGAACAGTGAAACAGGATTTCTTGTTTTTAAAGAACTATAGTTTTTAACCCATGTGTATTTGTGTGCGTGCCCCTGCAGCAGGCACTCCTCTCCCCCCCAGCACCCCCACCATTCCTCTGAGCCAGCTACAGCAGCACTTTCTGGCCCTCCAGGGGCAGCATGGTCAGACCCTGGCCGCCACCCCGAAGCCACAGCAGGGACAGCAGGCTGTCCTCCGCTTCCCTGCTGCTGTCTCCCTCACAGGTGATCTGCTCTGCATGCTGCCACAGCGCCTGCCTCTGCTTATCACTATCATTCCTTCATAAAGCTGCTGCTTGCACACTGCTATCCCTACTTCATCTGCTAATGTTCAGTCATCTAATGCTAGAGTTACCCAATCCACGTGCACGAGGACTTTCTCTAACGCTGCTAATGGTACTGATGTGAACTAGTTCTTAGCTGCTGTTCCCTCCTGGGTCGGATCCAGTCCAGATGTTGCAGTGGCTTCATGCCGTTTGTGTGTATCTACAGGAGCAGGGGTTCCTCAGCAGCTCCAGGCCATCCAGGTCCATCCCAACACACAGCCCACCTCCACCAGCGACAGCAGCCCTGAGATCTCTCACACCTCCACCAACTCCACCGGTAGGTTTTACTGGCGTTTAGTGGCTTTTGGGAGCATTGATGTCAACTGGGAGGGAACCCAATGTATGCAACGTCTTGCAAAAGTATTTAAACATCCTGAGCATTTTCACATTTTCTCATGTTATTTTATTGCTTTTTTTTAGGTGATTTTTTTGAAAAATGTATGCAAAATAATTAAAGCTGAGACAGGCTAAATGAAGAGCTGAAATATTCAGCCTTGTTGCATTAATTGTGATTGTTTATTGAAAAAATTACTAACTAATTTAGTAATAGGAGTATAGAGACTGTAAAACATGCCTTTAGCTGACAGAGCTGTAAAGTTACAGAGCAGTAACTATACCAAGATTGTAAAAAATATATCAACATTTTAGCATTTAAGATAAAATATAATAATTTCTGTTAATATGCTCAATCCAGAGCTCCTCAAATGGAAAACTTTTAGTTTCACCTGTTTAATTTGGTTTCATTTTGCAAAAAGTCTTTAAAGGCTTTTTAGCTATCCGATTATTAATCGCTTAATCAGAAAAATAGTCAACAGATTAATCAATTTGCAAAATAATCTTTGGACGCAGCCCTCAGCAGCAACTGGAGTCAGTTTGGTTCCACTGAAAGCGACGCTTTCTGTTTCTGAAGCATCTCAGAAGCACCGGCAGCTTCTCTAAAATAGGCGGCTGTTCTATTTCTGCAGCTTGGATTCCACGTTGATCTGGAGCAGAGCAGATGATTTGGGCAGGAAGTCGGTTGATGAAAGGCAAAGTGGATCAGGTTGGGTTTATGAGTAAAAGACTACAATGTGCAGACTGTGGATCTTATTTCCTGGACTTTTATGTAATAAGAAAAATGTCCATACAGGTAATTAACAGCCCTAATAAATAGGACCATATAGTTGAAAGAATAACAACAAAAAAATAAACAAAGTAAATGAACTCACTCACTTACTCATGATGGAAGAAAAAAATTTTAGTAGTTAAATAAAGAGCAGGTCTGGGAAACTCTGGTAAAACTGGTTTAAAATCCATATTTGCTGGTTTATTGTTCTACTTGAACAGTTCACTACTATAGTGGGGTGATGCAATCCTGATGGGATCTGAGTCGCTGCCAGCTCCATGTCTCACACCCACTGTGCAGCGTTAGGTTCCCACCAAACTAAGAAGCTCTGATGGGTCTCAAATCTCCAGTCAAGCTTCCTGTTTACAGATGATCCCACCTGAGCTGTGAGCTCTGCAGCTCCTCCAGTTACAATCAGCCCCATGTCTGATTCTTTGAGTCATGCTCTCCTTGTTCGGCATGTCTCTGCCCTACTCCATAGTCAGATATTTGGTGCTGCTTGAGACGTTTAAAGCTTGGAATCTTGTTCTCTAATCTAACTCTGCTCCATTTCTCAGTCTTCATAATGTTTTCTAACAAACCTTTCAAACTTTTACAGAACAGGTGGAATCAGGCTGAGATTGAATGGCAAACATGTAGCCTCTATTTGCACTGGATTTCATTTAGGAGTGAAAGGAATACTAAATGCAAAAGTACAATTTTCAGATCTTTGTTGGTCTGTCACAATTATAACACTTTTTAGGTTGTGATGTGAAAAAATATGAATGCTAAGGGAGTATGAATACTTTTAAAAGGTACTGGCAAATCTTAAGAAGTGGAAATGGGAACAGTACTGACTAGGAAGTTGAATTTAAGATCGATGCGCCATCTGCTGGCCTACATGTGCACAACCCCTCATGCCTTTAGAGTCTCTGTATCTCCCACAGCAACGGTGAGTCTCCCGGCAACCATTGTCACTTCGTCCGTGCCAACGTCTGTACCGGGTCACATGATGTACCCCAGCCCTCACACAGTGATGTACGCTTCCACGCCGACGCTGGCCGACGGAGGGCTGGCTGTGCTCAACGCCTTCTCCCAGGGAACCTCGGCCATGCAGGTGTCCCACGCGCACAGCCAAGACTCAGGTTAGAGACGATCCACGTCGTTTTAACTGACTTACCGGGACTCGGAGATGAGAAAACCCTGTTTCTTTTCTCCTCCCAGGTGCTGTCCCTCAGGTGTTCCTCACAGCACCTCCGGGCACGGTGCAGATCCCTGTCTCAGCAGTGCAGCTACACCCAGTACGGCAAGATCTGCATTTCACAAGTGAAACTCTCATATTCCCTATGCAACCAGCATGCCACCTTGACGTCACTGATGCATCTTAACAGCACTGGCACACAGGCCGCAGGGTCACCCCCTGTTTGGTCCTTTTTTTATTTCTATGAATGTGGAGTGGTCAGCTGGCATCTTGTTGATTTTTTTCACGCATTAGCCCTAATATGCAGGTGCATCCTGGTAAAATAGAATTCTATCAACAGGTTGAATTGTTTAAATAATCTTGATTTATTTCTTAATTTTTTAACAAACACTTTTTCTGTTATGTAATTACATTTTTTTAAAGAAAATTAGAGGCTTATAGGTTTAAACCAAGCCACAATAATCAGAATTAAGATAAACAGCTTAAAATATATCCCTGTGTGTGTAATGTTTCTACATAAAGTCACCATGAAAAATACAACCCCAAACTAAAGCAGCAATAAAAAAAGGAATAAGAAATAAAAAGCTTAATTCAGTGCATTAAAATAACTGCCTTTTTGTCCGTAAAAAACATCCCCCTTAGACCCCACTGAATAATGAACCCACACTAGAGCAGGACTTTATTTCTTTGTTACGGAAGCCGAGAGCGATCATACTCGACTTTTTTTTCCCCTTTACCTTCTTGAGATAATGACATAACTATTTCATTGTCACAGTTAAACAATTAATTTTCTCGAGATAATGAGATGATTAACCTGAATGAGGCCGGCCAACAGCCCTGGATTCCCAGTCCATCCATGCCTGCTGTGCCTGTAGTTGTTCAGTTGCGGTACCGCATGTGCAAATCAGTTTTTTTAGTTTCCTATTTCTTTTCAATCATTGTCAGGTCGTGGTGGATGATTTGATTGCATGGAATACAGTAGAAACAAATCTGACTTTTTTTTTTTTTATGAAAATCTTTCATCTGGACTTATTTTGGGGCTTAATGCATCTTATACCTGTTACAGGCGTAACAGCGGGGCTGTTCAGAAAACACCTGGCTCTATGGCGCCGGAGGCATAGGTCTAAATGCTTATGAATCAGAAGTGGAAGCAAATCATCAAACCAACAACGTTGTCTCATTACCTGAAAGTTAAACACAGGATGATTTAAAGAATTACACATAAGCTGCCATGACTTATAAATCCTCTCCCGCTGTTGTGGTATTGAAGGATGTAATCAGTTTTAACACACACCATCATCTCGTTATCTCGAGAAAACGGCTTTCGTTATCTTTAGATAATGAGAAAAATAACTTGTTTTTGCGAGAAAACCAGTGAAAAAGTATCTAAAGGACATGACCGCTCTCAGCTTCCGTATTTTTTCAGTTGATGGTGGAAACGCCTAATAAAACAAGAAAAATGCATCAAATAAAGTTTTAATTTAATCCAACTTTTAATCCAAAAAATTAAAAGAGATGAATTTACCTTTAAACAAGATAAATGTTTAGAAATGATTCAGGAAATAATAACCGTATTTTTCAGACTATGAGTTGCTACTTTTTTACCACACTTTGAACCATCCTGCTTTATGTGAAGGTGCAGCTTTTCTGTGGATTTCTCTTCAACCATCGGTGGGCGGGGTCAAAGTTGGAAATCAAAGAAGAAAGCGCTCATTTTCATCAGCAGGCACGATGGGGAACAAATGTCCCAAATTCATACATTTTGACATTTATTTGCCGCATTAAAGCTGTGAAACCAATAAAGAGACTGGGCTTAACTCCTGCAGAGCTGAAATAAAGAGCTAACAAAGCCCCATCTTTCATTAGACTGCTGTTTTAGTTCCCTCCATACAAGACAGCCTCAAAAGATATATTTAACGCTCTTCAATTTCAAGAACCTACAATTAAAGTATAATGTACATTTTAAAATTTGAGCACATTAACAGAACATTTAGTGGAAGGAAGACCTATAGTGGACTAAAACTATTGCAAAAACATTACTGTATTGTATATCTTTTTTATTTTAAATCTTATTTAATATGAACAAAAAATTGCCTGTCATATTAATATAAATATACACCTCAGACATGTAAGCCTTTGGTTCAACCAAATAAGTGCGTTACTATTTTAATTAAGCATATTTTATCTGTCTTTACAGAAAAAAGCCACACACAGGAGGAATAAAAAAAAAATGGATTAAAGTTTGGCTTGCCTACATTCATCCAATTACTTAATAGATACATTGAAAAATACATATAGATAAAACACATTTTTCTGATTCAGGGAATCTGGGAAACTGTTATAATAGTGTGGAATATTCTTTCCCTTTATATTTAAATCTTTCAAGCCCAAAAAAATTGTATGACATCTCTTATGGTGTTTTTGGCAAAAAAAATAAAAATATTGGAAAGTTTAGTGGAAGGAAAACAGACATTTCTGTAGGAAGTCGTCTTTTTAAATATCGATCTACAGATTTTATCGGGAGAGTTTGGACGGACTGTAAGGCAGAGCATAAAAATCAGTTTAATGTATGAATAAGAACTTTTTTAGTAGATGAACTTTTTGATATTATTCTAATTTATGGGCATGCGCCTGTGACACCTCATAGCAGTGCATGTCTAAAGTAGTTTGACCTAATTGCTAAGTATAAAGCTTATTATTATTTTTAATATTTTGATAATTCATTGGTAAATCTTGTGAACACAGAGAAACGTTACTGTGGGGTTAAAAGCTTCAGCATCCGTTGCTTTGCAGCAGTCTGTGGATTAGCTGCAGGATCTCCATCTGCGCTGGCTGGCGTGTGACGCCTTGACCTGTGATTGGCTCTCCAATCTGCTCTCTCTCTCCTGACATTTCCATTTTTATTTTTATTTTTTTGTCCCCTGCAGATGGTGATTGGACAGCAGTCGAGCGGCAGCAGCAGTAACCTGACGGAGCTCCAGGTGGTTAATTTGGATACAGCACAAAGCTCGAAGGGAGACTGACAGACGGCTGGAGCTGTTTAATATGGCAGACCCAGGGACACACACACACACACACACACATCTCTATTTATTGATGCCTTCCTATTAAATTACCATCACTCTTCTGAATGTGATTTATCAGTATATATATAAACACGATGAAGGGCATATGTGTGGCAGGCCCTTAATATGAAGTAAGTTTTGTTTTTTTGGTATATAAATATATATATATTTGCAAATACATATGAGATAAATCACTATATTATAATTGGAGCCTATTTTCTACGCTGTTAGATGGTGTTTTTTTTTTTTTTTAGTGTGAGCTTTGTTTCAGTTTGACAAAATGTATTTACACACAGAGACTGCGACGTGCCACCAGCTTCACACCAGCCAAAGAGACATTTGTTTGTCTGAATGTTCCTGTGTGAGCCATCCGTGCACAAGCATGTGCCTGTGTGTACACACATCTGGGGTTTTGTAAACGGGGCAGGAAGTCTCTTCCTGCCTTAAAACTAAACAAAATAATAATAATAAAAAAACATTTGGAAATGTAAATAGTTTTTAAAAACAAAATAACAAAGTTGTATTTTTAGCTCGGTTCAGTTTGTGCTACAGCATGTTTTTTTTTTTTCTTCTTTTTTTACGTGATATGTTTTATATGTACATGAAAAGACTTGCATAGAGAAACTGAATTATTTACATGGACATGTAAAATAATTTAATGCATCATCCGTCACTACAAGATGGAGACAGAGCGCTGGTATCTATGATTTTCTGTGCATTATTATTTTTTTTTTTCACATTTTGAGTTGAAGTTTTTCAAATCATGTAACTTTGTCAGTGAAGGTATAACACTTATATTTGACTGCTAATATATTCTTTACTTTGGTAGAGAAGATTTCAGTACTGTGCCCTTGTCTGGAAATGTTCGACTTTGACAATCGGATACAATCCTTTGCCACCTAAATTTTTTGTTTGGTTTGTAAAAAGACGTACATCATTGGTTAAAAATATGTAAAAAGCCTTAAAATATTTTATTGCTGCAGCATGAAATGTTTTGAAAAATCCTGCCTTAAATTGACAGATTTGGACATATTTTTCAAGGTTTCCCATGAGCCACTGGGCCCATAGCATGACCGATCCTCCACTTTACTTAACACAAGGCATGCTGTGTTTGTTTGTTTTTTTCTCAGAGCAAAGCACACGGTTCCTTTAATGTCCAATAAAATTCCTCAAACTGCTCTTCGATATTTTCTATTTTAAAACCTGAAGGGGTGTTTCATAAAACTGGCTGGGTTACTTAGTCAGGCTTATTCTGGCTTGTTGTCATTTGGGTTTCATAAAACCGGCTAACTGTTTGACTTGGTTACTATGGCAACTGACCCAGTAAACTCAGCTTGACCAGGTGCAGAGCCGACTAAATTTAAACTCTGAATCCAGCACTAGATTGAGTATTATCATTTGGCCTTAATGCATGATGTCATCAAAAATGGCTACAAGTTATGAGCTTTTGTAAATATAGAAGGTATAAAGGCAGCATATCTGAATATTTTTTTTTTCCCCACCTTGTTTAAAGATGTTTGCCTAATCCAGAAAAGGCATCCTCACCCAGGATGCGTCAGAGACTGTCGAGGAGGTCGTAAAGGAGGGGGCAGCACCCTGTTTCTACATTATTCATTTTTAATTTACCACCTTAACTGGTACACAGCTTAAATCAAGCCCTTATTTTCTCTGCATAGGCCTGCCTTTCCTTTGTGGTAGGGTAAAATAAATCAATGGTGGTCCTCCCAAAGTCTGTCACTGTTTTTTTTTTTTTGGCTACAATGTAAATAAATAGCCCAGATTTCTAGTGCCTAAATCTTTTTGTTGCCTTGTCAAAATAACGATCAGAGTTGAGTTTTTTGTACTTTCTCACCTGTTTCCAGGTGCGTATGTCGCCACTAGTTTTACTGAAAGAGTTAAATGTAGAACATGTTAATTTCACAGACTGAAATCTGAGTCTTTACTGGCTGCAGTTCATGGGACTGAAAAAAAGTATTTGATTAAAACAAACACTATAGGCTTACACTTAAGTGAAATGTTTACATACCTGATTTAATTTGGATGTGTCTTGAAATAATGTGTAGAATAAGTGACAATTTACGTATTTAACCTTTCCCTACTTTTTTATTTTTCAATTTAAATGTCTGAACTCCTGATTCAGTGAAACTCGGTGTGAGTTCACGTATCGCCGTGGTTTCTCATTGAACTCCGTGATCAGCTGCACGGTCTGCTTATGTGTGCTGCAACACTGATAAGTTAAACCTGTCTCATATCAGTGACATTAAGCAAACGAGGCGTCCTTTTCCCGAAACCAAGTAATCATGACTTGACACATTTTACCTTCGCTGAGTCAGAGTTGGGTTTCCATGTCTGGCTTTTCTGAGTGAGTTTTATGAAACCCCCCCTCAGCTGTTTCCTGGGATTAATTGGAGGAAATGGTGACACTAAAATCAGACTCTTTGCTGCAACACTGAACCCAAAGTGGAGTTTTTTTTAAATCCTTTCTTTGACTCTGTGGCTGAGCTGAACGCAGATCCTCATCCTTCCTCGTTTGAATCGGTTCCATTTGATTTGCTGTTCTTATTGATGAGATCGTTGGTAAATGCTTCCTTGAAGTCATTTAGTCTTAAATTAAAGGCATAACTCCCTTTGGAAATGTTCTATACTTTTCATGCTGCAATTAAAACAGTTTAAGGCTTTCTGCTGATCATTACCATGGTTATATAAATGCAACTCATTCAGAGCGTGCTGATTTATTTCCAAATGCTACTCTAGTTGCCCTCATCCATATCCAGGTGTTTAAGTATCAAGTTGGTTAAAAAGATGGTTTTCTATGTGAGGACAATGATCACATTATTAGGGATTATGTCATGAGGGGCTTTAAAATGTTAAAGAATTGTAAAACCTTAACTGAGTCGATCTGAGTTGAAAACCCAGACTATGGTTTTCTTTCTGCACCGTAGTGCCTAAAATCAGAAGGCAGATTTTGAAAGCAATGCAAGGCTATAGGAGCGTAGGATATTTCTCTGACGTGGCTTTGGACCTGTGGCCCTGTAAACTTCATCTGAACATGAGATTAGCAATTTCTCCAGAACTGGTGGGAGGACGAGACTTGAAAGAGGAAATAATCATCCCGTCCTGCTGTCCGTTAGCAGAGGAACGCTACAGTACAAGTTACTTTCACGTCTTTACTCTGGTACTCATTAGGAAATGTTTATTTTTCAAAGATTGAACAGAGCTTGTGTTTTACACCTTGTTGAAAGAAATTGTGTATTTTTGTGGTATTGTACAGACATTTTGTAATAAAAAAAAGATGAAACGCAAACGATCACATCCGCTGAGAGTTGAACATTTTATTTTATTGTGGGAAACAGAGTATAACTAAAACCATTCTGTTCTTTTTTACCGACCCCGAAAAAGGTATAACAGCAGCTGATGCTTAAATGAAGTGATACAGTAGGAGAAAATACCTTAATGTCCAAAATAACTAGCCATGAGTTAAAGATATGACGATGCAGTGATCAATAGCAGATCTGATTATAATGAATCCTATTCATCTTCATACATCCGTAAAGCCTACAGGAGCATCTTGGTCAATTTGGAAAATTGATGTATTTAAATAACTCTGTTCAAAAGGGGAAAGTTTTTATTTCTTCATTGTGAATAGAATTTAAAACATTCTTTTAGAAAATTTAAATATACATTAGAAGATAATTACTGTATGTAAATTGATGAAAAATTTAGTGGAAGGAAAAAGTGGCACAGATGCGTTTAAAGGTGTGTCAGTGGCAATATTCATGACATTTAAATTATATTAAAGTAAAAATACTTTTGACACTAAAGGATTTTATAAAGGAGTGTAGCATTATGTGCAGCTATGGAAAGAAGGCTGACCTGACCGTATCCAGCAGCAGTGGGTACCCTGATAAAAACAGGCTATTGGAAGCTGGTTTGTGTTTTATTCAATCTTAAGGTTAGTAGGATTACGTGCGGTAAAAAACAAAAACTAAAAGGTAACTGCAGCCTTGGAGGACTGTCAGGCTAAAGCCCATTCGAGTTTTTTTGGAGCTTAGGAATGCATCTGTGTTGGGTACCGACTATAACCCAGTTTATTCCTCAGACTGATGTGGATTTGTTTCACTATCCTCTCAGTTTCTCCTTCCACCTGACTTTATCAATAAGCATGGATACAGCATTGTCAGCAGCCATCTTGGCTATAATCAATCGTTTAGGATCCAAGTCACCGTCTGAAAGTGAGTTAATTTTTGCACTCAATTACAACTTTAAGATATTTTATTTATAAAGATGCGCTTGTAGCAGAGTCACAATAATCCACAGTGTTTAATAAGGCATCTTCTTTTCCTACCAGCTTCCTCCCAAACCAAAGTGCTGACGGCTCAGAACAAACTTGGCTGGACTGTCCCTTTTCTCTCTCCGTACGCTGAAAAATAATTGCTTCAAGCATGCATTTTCACCAGGTAGTATATCTAACACTATTGTACACATACAATATACAAATGTACACCAGAAATTGGAAAACAGTTGATAAAAAATGTGCATGATTAACAATTAAAAAGAAAAGGTTCAACATTTAAATAGAAATGTTACACCAGGGACACACCAGCTTTTTTCCCCTACCCATCTGTTTTGGTTCATGTAAAAAACACAAAAACAAACTAGAATTACAGCAATGTGCAAATCTGAATTCATGCAAGCAGTTTGCATAATGTAGCTTAGGTGCAAGAGTGATGATTTTAGAGAAAGAAGCAAAAATAAAGACTACAGAGGAGATACGGTACTCATGGCTTCGATGAATAACACTGTTCATTCTTATCAGCATCACAATAACAAACAAATTTCCTCCCATCTGGGATCAAATGAAAACAAAAAGCAGATTAAGGAGCATTTCTTTAAACAGGATTATAAATTACAAACATAAAGGCCACACAAACGACCCATTCCAACAAATGACAGCACCGCCAAGGATGAACAAGTAATACTGCAGCACCTCACAGGAAGTCATGATGACCCACAGAGGAGGTTTAAATTGTTTTTACTGAAGTTGTTTACATTTTTTTCTCCACAATTCCAAGTTTTTTTGTTACGATATCAGAGCAGGCCTTTTTTTTTTATCCTCCCCAAACATTTCCTCACCTTCTTCTGTGCAATGTCAGTCAGCTGGCTAAAAGAAAGGCTTCCATACTTTGACCTCCTCTGCTGTTACTTACGGTCAACATTAGCAGCTATAGAGCGCCATCTTTTACTTCTGCACACTGCCTTTCAGCCTGCTGAAATAGGTTAGTACACTTTTCAAATCAAGTTAATCTACTTTGAAGTCCTTTTAGTTGTTTGAACCATCTGCATTTTTGGTGATGCAACCATTACTGGGAGCAAAGGCTCTCTAAATCTACTGTGCACTGCTGGTCAGCTGGATGAGATGAGATGGCTCCACTTTAAATGAATGGAAAGATCAATTTCGTTGTTTAGAAATCTTTTTAGAAACTAAAGGAGCGCCCTCTAGTGCTTATATTGAGGTAATGAAATTAGATTTTTTTTTTTGCACTAACCTTTAAACAAACTCCTTGTTTAAAACCCAGTCTAAGTCTAGTATTCCTATTTTTTTCATTCCAAACTAAAATTTATTTTCTCATTATTTCCAGATTTCTCTAATCGTTGTTTTTTAGCGCCGTTTTATATATAGCTATATAGAAAAAGATCAAATAAAATTGGATTAAATTTACACGTCAATTTCAGCTACCATTAAAAAAACTAAATCTGCATATAAGATAAGTATGAGCGACCCTCTGCTTCTTTTTTCCCAATCAGTTTACAAAGTCTAAAAATTCCTGCGCTCACCCACGCCTCCATCTGTCGCTACATCTATGTCGAGTCATCAAACATCTACAGGTTCTTACATGCAGCTGAACTCCAAACTTGACCTGGTTAACAGTGAAACTGCTGACATCGATGAACAAGGCGGCTGCAATCTTTACAAAGTGTTAGCAGCTCGGACCAAATTTGGGGGATATGAGTTATTAGGCCAATAAAGTCGGGAGAAATAAGTTTCTCCAAACTTTACTTTGCAAAATCTGGTAGAAATTGTGTTTTCATAATAAAAAGACAAAAAAAATTTATAAACTTCACGACCAGAAAACTAAAACCACTTTTAACAGCTGAACATTCTGTTTCTTTACATTAGCCTGTGAATTAAAGTCAAAATTACAATAAATAAACCTAATTTAAACTAATATAACAGTCATTTCTGAGTACATGTTCTATGTAACCCCACAGTGGGAACCTCACTATGAACACTGATGAGTAAAACGATGAACACTCGGTCTGTTGATGAGAGCCTTGTCCTTATCTTTACGATGTAACCAGTGCAGCGAAGTGAGGTCCGTGTGCAAATTGCGATGGAGGGTCACATCTTTGGGTGGCGGTAAAAGGAACGAGCATTAAAGCCAAACCGAGGAAAGACATCAAAACAAATTAAAGTTAACAGTGTCTCTGCAGTCAGTCGTTAAACCGACTCGTCATCAAAACGTTCGATTAAAAAAAAAGGCAACCTGCAAGCAAATAAAGAATAAATAAGATGACTTGGCTTTTAAAATGGGTAGAGTACATCACTATGGATGTAACTACAGATATGTTTATGAGGAGGGGGAATCGATCTTCCAGGATTTTCAGTCCATGAGGAACTAAAGGACAGAAAGAAGAAACTAGGAGGGAATCTGGAAATACAAATGTTTCTGACTGGATTCCAGACTGCGTAGGAACCTTTGCTGTCTTCAAAATGACAACATGAGATGTTTGAAAGAGCAACACTTTGCTGTAACTGAAAGGTCTGATTCCACATTAAGGCAATGACTTTTACAAACAAGGCGGCAATGTGACGAAACGAACACGCACATTTACTCCTCCATTTTAAAATTCCACGCTCACTCCAAGGTAGAAGACAGGTGGGGGGGTGGAGGGCAGTGAGAAACTGCACAGAGGTGGAAAAGAGTCCGCTGCCGTCTGCACCTCGATCACCATCCCTGTCTTCTGTCTCCTCTGCTGGCGGGGCGCCGTCTGCGCTCCCACCTTCTCAGAGGTCAGAGGAAGGGGAATGATGGGACCCGTCCATGTGGGATCCTAACAGTCTTGCAGGTGAACCCAGTTAGTGGTAAAGTTCTGCCAACCCAATGTCCCCAGCACCCTGGAAGGCCCCGGTTGGTCCTGGCCCATCCGCCTGACTGCGGCAGATGGTGGAACAGCGGGAGTTTCACAGCGTGGACGAGGCTGCTGCGTGGTATTTGACAAAGGCGATGGCTGCCAGCTCTTTGCAGAACTCCTCCAACACGATGACCCCTTCCAGCAGCGTACTGTGGTCCACCCTGTGAGAACAGACAGAGGTGAGTGTATTTATAAAGTCACTTTAAAGCACAGGCACCTCATGCAGCGTGGAGGTACGTACGTGACTCCCTCTGGCTCCAAGCCTAATAATCTCTTCCTCACCAGCAGCAGTTTGGGTGTGAAATCTGGGATGCGGTGAATCCTCAGCATTAGATCTCCAACCACCTAACAAGAATTCACAAAAACACCCACAGGTTTCTGTCACACTAGAATTCTGCACGCGAAAGAGAAGGAAAATAACACATGGTTAGTCTGTATTCCGGCAGAAGAATCCCCCAGCATGATGCGACTACCACCATGTTTCATCATGGCAATATCTCACTTCAGAGTAAAACTCTTTGCACATATTTACCAAAAGCTGCTGCTCTGCTGTTTGTTCATTGATGTTGCTGGTGAAGATTCACAGTCATCCAGGTCATAGTCATTCCAAAAAAGTGAAGAAAACAATCCACTGGACTTTGTTTCCAAGTTTAGAGACATTTCACTTCCCATCCAGGAAGCTTTTTCAATGCAAAATGTCAGGAATGGCGTTGGGTTTGAGGCTACGTACAGTAGCCCACAAAGCCTTGTTTTTGTTTTAAAAAACATGCAAATTGAAACGGACGAACAGGTCTACCACTTGGAATGGGGGTCGTTTGGCTTCTTTTGTTAGCCTACAATGCCCCTTACAAAGACATAGACAGGTATGGGATTCATTCCAACCCCCTAACAAGGGGTAGACCGGTACTCAACGCTATTCCTGACATTTTGAATTGAAAAAGCTTCCTGGATGGGAAGAGAAACATCTTCAAACTTGGAAAAAAGTGTTTTTTAACTTTTTTGGAAGTTCATTGATGTTCTTTAAAAAAAACATCTGACAGGTTTAATTTTCTAGCATTTTTCCTCTTTTCAGCTCAATCCCTCTGACAAGCTTCTCTGTTACTGCTAAAAAAAGAGAATGCTGCCACCACAGTGTTTCACTATACTATAATGATTCAGTATTATGTGTTCTTGGTTTTAGGTGATCTGTGAGGGGGACTGTTCCACTATATCAGGGGTCTGCAACCTTTCATATCCAAAGAGCCGTTTTGCCCAGAGTCCGACTAAGTAAATGTTGTTTAGAGCCACAAAATGTAACATGACTTTTTCTAGAAAACCTTATTTTTTTTAATCTTGTATAGGAAATTAGTTGTTGCCATCTCAAACAATCAACAAATCATGTATTTTTAATGTTAAAACATATAATTTTCAAGCTAATTCATAGAAAAATGTCTCTTNTAATCTCATTCTTTTCCCACTTATAAAAAACACTAAAGCTATTGATACCGGTATATATTAAAGTAAATTATTTAACTCTTTATATACATTTTAGCCACTATTAAGAGCCACTGGAGAGGGTCCAAAGAGCCATATGTGGCTCTGGAGCCGCAGGTTGCAGACCCCTGCACTATATCATTAAAGCTTATTTGAATGCAATTTATTTCTGATTTTTCTTTTTTAAAAGATTTGAAAAATGTTTCTTGGGTTAATCTGATGGATAAAATACAAATAAAATAAATGGAAAGTGGAGCGCGGGGGGTGGGGTGGGGGGGTGAAGTCTGTGAAATAAAGTAGCTGCTTCAACAAGCCTGTAAATATATAAGCAGAGTAATTCCCAGAAAAAGTTCTCCAGGTAGTAACTTTAGTTCTAGGAACAGAACTGAAGCAGCAGCAATTTTCTCACAGTTAACAAACAAATGAGGCTTCTGAAGATTTCAAGGTAGCTGCCACAAAATACAAGGAAAAAAATGATTAACTTTATCTATTCTTTATTAAAGTTTAAAAACAAATATGAAAACACCTTTTGTTTTAGGAAGACTGATATTCTCTTTTAATGACTGTGAGATTAGAGGTGCACCGATAAATGAACGTCTTACCCGGACTATGACAGAGAACAAGGACCTGCAGCCGGGGGCCAGACTGATGTAAGGGTCCAGCAAGTATTCATGCAGGTGTGGGTGTGGCAACAAAGACAACTTGGAGAGCACAGCAGTCACCTGCAGGTTTACATCGTAAGGCTGCAGGACAAAAGAAGAAAACAGTTTGATTTAACAATGCTAATGATAGCTGCATCAGACACAGACAGCACTGATTTTCCCCTAATGACCAAAAACAACATCGCTGTAAAAATAAAATTAGATTCTACAAATTACTATGCATCAATTTCATGACCATGCATCTAGTAGAAAAACACAGAAACCCATTCCCAATAATTCTTTCCTTTCATCACTGGATGGGGAGTATTTTTCCCACTACGGTCCCCTGAGGGAAGAAATCAATTCTACTGCTACATCAATCAGGAAACAAACACATATACCAATAAAATCCAGTGCAGTAAACAAGAAAAGTATGTAGGTGGCAGTATTATGCTGTGGGGTTAATTAATATGGCATCCTAGAAAAAAAAAACTGATGGAGGGTCCAAAGATCTGAGGTTTACCAGCCAGCTGGACCACATCACTAAACAGTTATAAAGGCCAATGCAGAGTTTCTGGAACCTTCGTCACGCAGACAAAAAAACAGCTGCGATTGGTCCTTGGTATGCCTTTCCGGCTGTTTCTTGCGAGTTCTCTAATTCAGTGTTTTTCAACCCTGGTCCTCAAGGCACCCTGCCCTGCATGTTTTAGATGTTTCCCAGCTTTCACACACCTGTTATCAATTGATAGCAGATTATCAGGCTTTGCTGAACTGCAATCATCTGAATCAGGTGTGCTGAAGCTAAGAAACATCCAAAACATGCAGAGCAGTGTGCCTCGAGGACCAGGGTTGAAAAACACTGCTCTAATAGGCTCCCCATTGCGCGAAACTGCTGTGCGTCCCTAAAAATTTCAGACAGATGGTGCAGAAGCATACCAGCAAAACTGGTTCGCGACAAGATCCAAGCGACATTTGATGTGTGCGGTTGCAGGAGTATAATCTGCCCTTAAAGGAATAGTTTAAATCAGTGAAGAGTAACTCTAAACCATTCTGTTCTGTAGAGACAGGTGGGGTGGAGAGAGGAGGCAGCTAAAAGCTGCAGGATAGAGCACCTCTGAAGGATTGACACCTCTGTTTTATATGTATGACCAAGAATGGATTCATCAAAGTCATGTTAGATAAATCCACCATAAATGCTTGTAGAGACAGACATTCTCCAAACAATGGTAAAAACTAAGTAGAAACCAGGTAGAATCATTTACACAATTTTGTATTTAGGGACATCAGAATAGATGGTCTGAATACAGCATTAGATATTTTTTATGAACAGAGAACCTATTCATATCCAGATTGTCTTTTTTTTTTTTTTTACAGCACTAGTGGTTTGTTTTTTTGACAGTAGTCTGACAGGAAAGAGGGAATGAGAGCGGGGGAGAGAGATGCAGCAAAGGACCACAGGTTGGATTCGAACCCTGGTTGAGTTGGCCGTGTCGAGCACTAAGGCCTTCATACATGGATCATGGGCAACCACTGCTCCACCTGCACATCCCAGATTGTCTTTTTTTGTTATCCGACAGTTAAAGCCACTTTTATATGATGGTTTCTAAAATACTTTTAACACTTTTAAGACCTTTTTATTTAACTTCCTGAATATTTCATTCATGTTCAGGTGCTGCCCTACAGACAGCAGGCCACTCACAAGCATTTACGCAATAATTTACAAAGAACTTGATTTTCGGTATTTTAAGAGAGACATTTGAACAGTTTCCTCCTTCTTCTACTTACAGACTGAAAAACGACTTTTATCTTGACATTGATCCCAACAAGAATTTAGATCATATCAAACTCACTTGATCAAGGATGCGACCCATCCTGTCAAAGAGAACCTTAAGGAAGTGACCCTCGAAGAACGGCATGTCCAAGTTACACTTTTCCAGAGGCTTTGGGTTTCCTCTCCAGTCCCACCGCTGGCAGATGCCACAAAAGTCCCTGAACTGAGGAGAGCAACAAAACGCTTGAACGAAGACAAAAAGGCTACCTCTGCGTCGGTGTCCAGGGAGGAGGGAAGCCTACCTGTCTATGTGCATCTCTGAGGTAGGTGTCATAGCCGGTGCCTTCAACGTGATACGATGACTTGGCCTCATCAGGCACCAAACACAGGAAGCTGCAGGAAAGACGGGCTAGAGTCAGAATTTTCAGGCTCAATAGAAAAGCCCATCAGGGACAGATTCAGCACCTGTTGACTATCTTGTGAACCTCCGTCTTCCCGTCAGACTTTGCGTGATCGGGACTGTGTTGGGGGGTGGAGCCAATCCAGTCGGAGCCAGACAGCCTGCTGTCTGGGGAGAGGTCATCTCCGAACAGCGGATCCTCTTCCAGATCTCTGCAGACAAGATGCAGATTTGTTCTTATTAATCGTCAGGGAACTGTTTGAGAATATCATATTTTTATGAAATGCATGCAATTCTAACCTATTTTATTTCTTTTATCAAATTATATTTTAATACCATTGGCTCAGAACCCTAATCTGAAAATGTCTGGATCTTAATTTGGAACGTTCACCAAACAGGTGCAAAACATCTGCAGCATATCAAGCAGCTGCTGGTGGAGAAACAGAAAACAAGAAATCTGGAGAGGATTTGTTCAAATTGTTTCATTAGATCTCATTAACCAACGACAAGGAAGGAGGCTAATTAATGCTCGCTGGATTTCATTCTCCCACAACTTTGAATTATGCTAAGAGGCAGCTGAGCTGCATTAGAAGCATCATTATTTAATCACAGCACCAGAGAAAATGAAAATAAACAAGCTGAACAAGTGGCAGCATATTAACAACACAGATCTGATGCATCTTGTTTATTTCCACTGTTTTATGTTTGAGCAGAAGCTCTCCAGAAAAGCTGGTTTAAGTCTGCAGGTCGTCGCAGCCGGTCCTTACACAGCATCGTGGGGCTGGCCGTTCTCCAGGGGCTCCCGCTCCTCCTGCGGTTTGTTCTCCAGGTAGTTCCTCTCCTCCAGGTTGCGCAGCACCAAGCTGTGAAGGATGTGCTGGTTGGGCTTCTGGATCAGCTGCTCAAACAACCGCAGCGTCATGATGCTGATCTGCAGACAAAAGGGGGAAGAAGTGATGTGCCAGAACAACGAGCCGAGAGTTTGTTCACTGACAAACGGTAGGCTGCCTTTGCTTTAACAATACAAAAATGATTCATCTTTGCTTTGTGTGATAGATGTGCATGAAAAACCATTCATGCTCTAATTACTGATTTTTAGCTTTCATGTTTCTCATTTCAGTAGCTAGTTATTTACCTAAACAAGCACAACTGTACAATACAAAAAAGATTTCCAATGAAAATTCTTATAAAAGGAAAATATCATTGAAAATTACAACCATATCATTCATAGTATTCTTTAATTTCATGAGATAAACACAAAGGAGCACACAACTGTTAAGTGGACAGAAAATGACACCATGTTTTCTAAATACAATAAAAATCTAAATCTGACTCTTCATCCTGAACCTTTTCTCCAAAAACCATAAATAAAACCTTCTGAAATATGGCTGCCGTCCGAAACCGACAGGCTTGGCGAGGAACAGCAGCTGAGAGATTCACGGCAACTAGAAAACTAACATTATATCATCAGCATTTAAACATGATGGTGGCCGTGTCATGCTGCGGAAAGGCTTCTCTTCACCATGAATGAATTGACAGTAGGACGGATGGAGCTAAATGTGGAACGATAATGTTAAATTAACTGCAGTAGGCAGCAAAACACTGAGAGGATGCAGGAGTTTTCCCTTTTTAAGTGCAGAGATGGTGTTTAAAATGTAAATCCCTTTATTGTCCCACAATGTGGACTCCCTTGGGGAGCAGTGGGCTGCCATTGTGCGGTGCACCGGGAGTAGTATGGGGTTAAGGGTTTTGCTCAGGGACCCAGAATGGCGGTCTATGGGAGTGTGTGGGGCTGAAACTCAGAACCAAGCAAAATGCTGTAAAAAGTAGGCCACCACTCCCCATATTTATTTATTGGAATGGATTGAGATGACCAGTAAATTGCTGATTTAATCCCATTTAAAGCCACACAAGGAAAAATATGCTTTCACAAATAAACAAGAAATTATCAACGAGGAACAACTTGCTGATTATTAAAAGGAATACTTTAGGACACATTAAGTGGTGGATTTGTATTAATAAACCCACTGTAAATTAAATTAAGTTGCATTCTTTAAGAAAAATATATATTTCTAATAATAATAATAATAATTTTATTGCTGCTCTTAGGAAACAACTAGCTGGGGAAAAAAATATAAACCAACAATACCAATTCACTTTATGGAAATGTTATCGACGCACAATAAATGTCTTATCAAATATAAAGAATTAATGATAAATAGTTTGCCTATCCCTATAGCCATCATGAAAATACCCCAAATAAGCAGCCTGAGCTCTGATGCAGTGGTTTACATCCTGTGGTGAAATGATCCATTCAAAGTCAAGATAAAAGTATAACCAAGAATTAGTGGTTAGACTAAAAATGTAACATTCCAAGACAAATGAGTTTGAGCTATTTAGTAGGGAGGAATGGGCAGACATCTCTATGTGCAGCAGAGACTTAAAGCTGTGATTGGAGGTGGTTCTAATCTTTACTCCAGGAAGCACATGAATGCAAATGATTATCTATAAAATAAATTCCTTAATTTATTAATCCACTTAACAACCATGAACTACTTTGTGTTGCTCTGTTATAAAAAACACTTTAAAACTTGCGATTGTATTGCAGCAGAACATTTTTGATATAATAGATCCAATGTGATGAGAACCTCATCTGACAGATGGTCACAGTGCTCGATGAGTCTGTGCCTGAGTGGATTCTGAGCCATCGCTGCCGGAGTTTCTGCTTCCTTGTCCTCTCCCAGCAGAAAGTAAACAATCTCCTGCAGCAAAGCGTCCGAGGTCACCTGCCTTATGATCCTGTTCAACAGGGCTGTGGAGGTCAGGATGCCCACCTCAGACCTGCAGGGACACATGTTTCAGAACTGTCACGACTCACACAGCACGCCGACATGACTACAAATGTCAACTCTGGATGATTGACGGATGAATCAGTGCAGCACTTACGTCTGCATAAGCTGTGGTTCCATCACGGACACAAAGAACCTTTCTCTCACTGCTTTTGCCATCACTGCAGCTGCTGACTGGAAGACAGAAAAACAAAACATGCAGATCAGCCTTCTGTGCCGTTAAATAAATAACTCTCTTAGAGAGAGAACATCAATAGTTCTGTCAATCCAGATGACAGTATGACACATCAGAGCACAGCTAGTCAGAGCTGTTAAAAAAAAAAAAAAAAAAACCTTCTGAGCCTCCTTGATGAGCTGATCGCAGTAATCCAGCCACGACAGGAATGATATCAAAGCTCTCTTCCCTGTGAAGACGGCAGCGTCCTCTTTCAGGTTGTATACATCTAGACTAAAGTAGACAAAAGGGAGAAAAATAACTCGTTAGGCCATTTTAAACGTTACACACAAAATGTGCTTCAAAGACGATAAAAAACCAAATCACCCCCAGTTGACTGACTCCACCGTCTCGATGTCCATGGGATCGATGGACGGAGGCAGGGCTTTATAAAAGGAGACCAGCCTTTCGGTGAGCAGTTCACAGAGTTCAGTGTTTTCTGTTAAGCACCTCGCAGCAGCCGGCTCTGGCAAACTGACGAGGAGCATTAAGCCCTCACATGCTTTCACCACTATCCTGCCATCCTTAAGAGAAAACAAAAATAATGAGGTGAAACTTTCAAATCAGAAGCGATCAGATTCTTTCTGCTTATTTCTAATCTTCAGTTTTAACTGAAGCATTGATTTGCCGATACCAATGTTTTAACGCTGCTATTTACTGGTTTACTATCTATACTGGGCTGCAACTAACAATTGTTTTATTAAATTGATTAATCTGTCGATTATTTTTTCGAATAATAAATGGACAGCTAAAGTTTCCTTAAAGATTTTTAACGAAATTGAACGTAGTGAAAGTAAAACTTTTCCACTTAAGCAGTGCTGGATAGAGCGTATTGACATATATATATATTTTATTTTGGTTTAATTACTGCTGTAAGTGGGTCTATGTCAGCTATAGACATGTTTTAGAATCTCTACACTCCAGTTAACGGTTAAACGATTACTAAATTAGTTGATGATTATTACAATAACCGATTAGTCACAATTATCTGATTAGTATTTCAGCCCTAATATATACTATCTTATGTTAGAGCATACTTAGCATGGATAGCATTGCCCCAGCCTAAGTTTAAGTGTGTATCGTAAAAAATTCCTTACTGATTTCAGTATTTTTAGGCAGGACAGAGGCTGAAAGCTCTACAATTATTTAACCATCCTGCTATCAGCTGAAGGTCTTTTTTCGTTCAATAGATTTTTGCATCTCTCTGCATCATCTGACTTTATTTTTAAATGCCTTGCTAACTTTATTTTGGAGTAGTTTTCAGCACTAACAACAATCACCATACAATCAATATTTAAAAACAAACAGCAGCTCTCCATGAAGGAGCCACTTACGGGACTCTTTGTGAGGTTCAGAAGTGAGGTGACCAAGTTGTAGTTGTTGGTGTTATTATTGTTAGTAGTTGGGCTGGAGGTGGAGGCAGCAGCTGCAGCAGCTTGTGGTTCTCCAGGGGGGTCTGCCTGAGACTGACCAGTGTCTGGAGCCAGGACACCAGCGTTGGCTGCTTCTGTTGCAGCAGGACTCTTAATGTCAGATCTCTTTGATTTGTTCTGCAAACATTAAAAAAAAAAAAAAAAACATTCTTACATTTTTATAATTAATAAAAACCTTGAATCTCCTATTTCTTCCAAGACTGACAAGAACCCACCTCAAGGAAGAAGTTGACGAGGTACGGGTCCTGCTTCAGTTTGGAACAGACGATGCAAAGAAACTGGATCTCCTCGTTTTCTGTAGGTGCAGCCAGAACCTCTCCACACAGCCGGATCATTTTCTGACACATTAATGAGATGGAAAAGCCCCTAATAAATGACATGTCCCGCCATGTTTAATTATAAACCAAGAGCAGAAACAACCAGTCAATATTTCTACCTGCACAGGTCGGTGGACGTTGATGTGTGGCAGAAGAGGCTGACGGATGTGAGCCAGCAGCTTGGTGTAAAAGGTGAGGACTTGTTGCTTCATGCCAGGAGGACACTGAAACATAATGTTCAGAAATCAGCTCTGCACAACAAGTACAGATGAAAGTTTTACCAAAATATATATATATGTAAAAAAAAAAAAAACATCATCTAGAAATATATACATTTAACACCTCCTTACATCAGCTTTGCCTAATGTGTAGAGGGTCTCCAGGATCTTATGGTGCAGGAGGTACTCCATGCAGGGTCCAGTCTCACCAGACTCCCTTTCAGCCTCCTCCTGGGTCAGAATGTCCAGCATTTGCTCCAGGTGGGACGGGATGTTGGTGTCTGTGACTGGGGCTTTGTCATCTAACAGAAACACAAACCATCCTCATATAGAAAAATGTCCAAAGTAAAATAAATACCCAAAAATAAAATAAAAACACTTTTTCCACATTTCCACATCAGATAAAAACAAAACAAAAATGAAACTGATCATTTAAACCCTGGATCCTGATCTGTTGTATGAAGTTTGGTGCTTTGATGGATTAGTGGATAAAAATAGGACAAAATATCAATTAAATACAAAACAGGGTAAAACATACACCTGCAAAAGATAAAACAACAAAATAGACATGCCTGTTTGTTTACTTTTCTTTCTTGTAAGTTAAGTAAGCTGTGTACAAATAATCATAAAACATGGGTCCTAATCGATTAAATATTATAGCTAGGGATGCACCAGATATTCAGCCACTGAAAACTTTCGTCCAACTTTAACTAGAAAGTTAATTTTTGGTTTTCTGCGGTTGGACATTTAAAACCGAAACAAAACAGCCGAAACTTGTGATGACATGACACACAGCGCTCCCAGTGCGGGTGCAAAAAGATCGCAAGGAAAGCACGCGAAGAAAAGGAGCACAGGTAGAGAGACAGAAAATTGAGCGTGCGAGTGAGAGGGTGCGAGTTTAATCGCTGCTCATCGTTCTCATTGTGCGCTCAGGTCAGTGGCACCAAATGCCACAGAAGTCAAAATGTCCCTATCGCCATTCTGCATATAAGAAGAATGCGACACCGAAAAGGAAACTGACACCAAACATGCCACTGAGTCTGAGGATGATGTGCTTGAAAAGGCAAGAAAAGTTTCCTAGAGATTCTGCAAATGTAAAGACTATAATAATGTCACTGGTAAATAAATATTTTTGGAACATTTGTTATTAAATAGTTTATAATTTATTGAAATACCTTGAGTTTAACAAGCTAATATGAGTTTTTTGATAGTTAGTATACACTGTAGCTGGAAATGCTTTGATTTTAATATTTAAAGTAACTTCTTCTTACGTTTTGGTTTCCGGCCTTGATTTCCAAATTTTTTTGCTTTCCGCCAAGAATTTTCACTTCAGTTCATCCCTAATTATAATGTCATATACATACATGTTCATAAAGCTTAAAGTCACTTTATCAAAGCAGAAGGCTCAATCTATGTACTAAATGTGGCTACACTGAACAGGATCATTATCAGGAAGGTCAGACTGAGTTAATGGAGGAAATTAAAGATTTCACCAAAATCCTTTGTGAGATCTAACAAAAAAAAAAAAAACTACTAATGTATCTAGATTTCCTGTGTAAAAGTCGTCTTCTAGGTAAACCAAATCATGGAAAAAATATGTAACTGGAAGATAATCTAAATGCCACAAAATACAAACGCAACAACAAAAGGTTTGACTAAATATGTGTCAGCTCAGCAAAAACCCAATAATTGGGTAAACAGTAGCTCTTCACAAAATCACTCTTTATCTGTTAAGGAAATATCTGAATATTTTAGTGCCACTGACAGAGATGCATTATATATAGCTGTTTAGTTCAGAAAGTCCGAAGCAGACAACAATGTCATTAGTATTGGTGCATTTCCCTTGAAATATAACACCAATAAATTACATCAAGGCATTTATTAGCTAAGACTTCCATTGTAATGAGAAGTACATTCAATAAATTGTGTAGCTCTGATGAGAAGTATTACTTTGAAGAGTTTGCTTTTTAACCATCAGACATTTGTGTGGTATTATCAGCTAAAACTACTTTAACACACAGAAGGAAACCCAGTATGATGAAAGGCAACCAAACAGCATTCTTTGAATCTTTAAGTTATTTTCTATTGTGTGCTTTCTCAGAAAAAGCTACTCTATAATACACAGTTTGCCTTCCAAATACATAATTATTGTTTTTTTTCCACTGATCTTTATCCATCTTAAAAGTAATCCATCTAAGTTTACAGACAACACAAATGAGGGTAGAGTCCATAAAACACAGTAATGATATCAAAATAAAATATGTTTTAGGATAATCCTCCCAGAGTCTGGTAAAAATAGTTTTAAAAAACAGCACTTCTGCTCAACCAAAGCTATCCCTTTTTTGAAAATGCCATTTTGCTCTCAGCTAATTCAAAAAAAAGGAGCAACGCTGCTAATGGACCAACCAGTAAACAACACAGAAATAAACCTATGAAACAATCAGTCTCTTTATCACAGCTATTAAGACCACATCTTAGACATTTCTTACCAGAAGTCTCAATGTAATAATGCGTAATTCCCTTCCAGTGGTAGACAAAATCCTCTTGCAAGGGCAGAGATGGGGCAAGCTGAAAAACAAACCAATGTGAAAATAAGCATTTATAGTGGTAAAATATCATCATGTCTTTGTGATGTATTATGTTTAGATGTCTGTTTTCAGTTCTTTAAAATGTAGCTGTAATATAAACTTTACTGTTAATCACTAAGAATTAACTTAAGTATGAATAGTGTTATACAAATAAATATAAATTACATTGTTGCTTTAACCGTCTAAACGGCTGCGATGGCGATTCAAAAAACAGCCTTTTATTTGTTTTCCGGTGCTGCAGTTTTTGGAATCTCCAATAATACCAAGCTAAACATATCTTAAATAAAATCATCTTTCATTTCTTTTTTTTCCCCCTCTAAGCAACCTAACCATTGCTATTTTGTATAAGGGTGCATTCACAGGGTGCTGCATTTATTTTTCAAGAAGTGATTTTTTTTCTTCCCCAAATCAATCAAATATTTCTTGCAACATCTTTCATGCATCTGTATAACAAAAAATAAACATTTGTTACTTGAACTAGTGGTGGTTCTAGACAAAATTTACCAGGGAGGCCTGTTTTTTTTTTTATGGCGACACAGAACAAAATAATAACAATAAGAAGAAATAAAAAAATAAATAAAGAAAGCAGGACAAGAGTGCATCATGTTAAGTGAGACAAAAAACAGGGGTTGTAGACTCCTGATCTATGAAATAAAAACTCAATTTACTTTGAAAGTAAATTGAACTGAAGTGGACCAGGGAATGATTTACATCAGTTATGGTGTCTTCAGTCAGCACATAAAAAAAAGTATCAACATTAACAATAAGTAGACATTTCTTAAAAAAAAAAAAAGGAAGAAAGAAATTAAGGCATTTCAGCCTAATTCCAGCAGGTGAATAAGATGATCTGCAATAGGATTGATTATATTTTCCTTTGTAAACCATCTTATTCCCCTGGCACATTTTCTTACTGACCTGCTCAAACCAAAGGAAAATATACTTTATTCAAGAAGAAAAGAAAAAAAATACTTGCTTATATTTCAGTTTTAGCAGTTTCCAGTACAGGGGGGCCAGTGCCCCTGTCTAGAACAGTCCCTGATATCCGTCCATAATAAAACTAATTAATACCTTTAATTTTGCAGGTAGAAGATGATTTACTGTTTTAATGGTAAATGTATTTAAACAACTAAGAGTAAGGCATTCTGGATAAACAAAAATACCTTTCCAAATCCCATTAATAATAGCCTTTTATATATATATTTTTTTTTAAATTAAAACATGTTAGCACATGTGTTTCAGGAAACCAGTCAAATGTTTACAGATGCAAACAATGGGAGCAGAACAGTTTTGGAAACAGGTGTAAGCTAGTGCTTATTGTTTGGGAGCTTTAAAACGTCTAATTTTTACTTTTCACTAATTACTGAGGCAGATTGGCCACAAATTCGCTCTGGTATATTTGCGCAACATCAAAAAACACTGTCCAAAAATTTCAACCCCTCGTCATCACTGTTTGAAATAGGATAGCTAACTACGACATTAGCTTAGCATTTAGCTCAGCTGGCGAATCAAGATCTAAAAGGTTTATCTTAGGTCATTAGTAATAATACATACAACTTTCAACATTTAGAGCCATTAAAAAACAAAAATAAACCAAAGCTAAGAGCAGTGAAAGACAAGAAACAAGGTGACACAGCCGATTTGTCATGCTAACTGTTAGCTTGCTAGTTAGCAGCCCAATGCTAACGACTTAATGAGACAATATGCCGTTTTGACCAAACTTAATATCATAAATAGAGGCCCAAAACAATTTAAAATACAAATACTCACCGCTTCAACAGCATGCTGCAGAATGGACGTAAATTTGGAGAACATCTTGTTCTTCGACTGAACCAGTTTCTCCCGAGAAGACCTAGAGAATTCCTCTATCTTCTTCTTCCTGTTGTTGCCGCCTCGCTCCAGATTGGAGGTTTCATACACTGACCCTTGTAACGAAAGAATTCAATGTAAGCAATAAACCCGCGGCAGGTCGTGTCCCTCAGGACTTTACAGGCCCGGTACCGCTACTTTAAACGAGACGTCTCCAGACTCTGGGACAGACAGGTTCACTTTGGACACGGTGGCACTTCCCTCGCCAGACGCTTGATACCCGCCACCAGGGGGCGTACTCGCACAGGACAACAGTCAGACATAAAAACAATGTTTCCAGTTTGAAAAGGTGAGGCTAAAAACACCGAGAACCAAAAAGGACACAATCTAAAAATTAAATTAATCTTAAAAAATATCAGTTTCTTAAACATTAAGTATGTTTTAATTTTTCTTATATGTTTAAAATTTCTTTTTAAATATTTTTTTATTGTATTTAGAAAGACAGGCTTCCATTACATTCAGTAATTAAAGCTTTACACATTTAAGATTGTATCTGAGGATATAAACAGAAAGTCCAATGATTTTCTCCATGCTGCATTACCTGTATTTTTTTACAGAGTATCACTAACTCTAACTTATGTATAAATAATAACAAAAGTGAACAGAATTGAACAACTATGGGGATTGCACCACGTCGTACAATGAAAACCACAAATACGTGCACTATTGCATCTTTTATGCAAGTTTAACAGAGTTCGTTGTATTTAATCTAGTATTTGTATTTCTTTATATAATAAGAAT
>NW_015150493.1:73374-95471 GCF_000732505.1 Cyprinodon variegatus
AAATTTTTCTTTTTTGACTTGGAGGGGAAAAATAGATCCTTTCCATAACATAAATCAGGTAAACAATTTCAATCCATTTATCTGGTTTGGCCTTCTTACTGGCTGCCAGTAGAAGTTATTTGCCTTTATTAGTCCATGTGTCCAATTTTAAGTTGCCCAGATACGTTTCACATTTGAATGGAATGCTTACATTGAATATATTTCAATATGTTTGTGGAAATCTTCCCAATATGGTTTTATTACCTGACAGTCTCAAAAAACATGGAAGTGGTTGGCTCCTTTAGACCTGCAGAGTCTCCAGCAGCCCGTTGTTTTGATATCGTCTCTAAATGGGTATAACAAAAAATCGTATGATGTTTTTCCAGCAGAACTCCAGCCATGTGTTTGATCCGGTTGAGATCCACTGCTACTGACATATTCCCTCCCAGCTTTCTTGTGAGATTATAACCTTAATTTATTTTGCCCATTTCCTCTTTATGGATTCTGTATTCCCATGTTTAGATAGCTTTATGGCATATTATTTGGAGATAATTCTGCTGTCTGATCTGGGCTTAATTAGTGACTATATGTTTGAAATTTCATTATAGAAAAAACAGCCACATACATATTATTAAAGCTATGTCTTAAAACATTGTGCAATTATTTAAGGTGCTCGTAAAATTTTGACAATTAAATTTAATATTTATTTTATCTCTAAACAATACTCATCAAGTGATAGATAAGGTCTACTGTCCTGCAGTCAAAGTGAGTACAGCTTTGTAGGTTAACCACTCAAATATTTTTCTCTATTTGAGAAATCATAGTTGAAGCTCAAATTGTGTCATAAAAGGGTGTTGCACAAAACAAGGTTTTATATATGTATGTGAAATATGAATTATTTTTGATTAATGACTTACACCTTTAATAGTCACCTGTGCATTTAATCAATTACTAAACATTATTAAAAGATCTTCAAATTATTTAATGCCTCTCTTAGTTTTTTGATTAATCCAATATAAGAATTTTTGCAGCACTTTTATATCAAGAGCCTGAAGTGCTGAAACACAATACATAGATATTGTTATTGCACAAATACTTGTAAGAAATGTCAATATGAAAAAGTTAAATAATAATACATAAAAACGTGTAATTATACATCTAAGTGTAAAAAAATAAATGTACTATCTCTGTATTAAAGAACCTCATGAATTTGACCATCTCATCCATGGTATTGTAGTCAGTGTGAAAACCACTGACAATTCAACCTGGCCTATAATATGAATTCTTAAGTATTTATGCATTCACAAATGCACAGAAATCCATCTTGTACCACTTTGCCTTAAATTATTCAGGACCTAGCCAAAACAGGTCAGACAATCATGTTGCAGTATTATGCTTTAAATCAGGACATATAGCTGTGATGAAAGTGAGAGCTGCTGAGCCCAAACCGCAATAAACATGGCAGCATAGGAAGGTGCTCACCTAACTGTTGCTATCTGTGGTTTCTTATGGTGTCTGCTGCTTTTTCATTTGTTACCACGATTGGCTTAAACCCAACTAGGTGTTGCTTCGTCCAGCTCAAAAGCTTCTTCGGAATAATCCTCGTCTGTCTGAACAGATCCAATGGGGAAAGTCCCATTTTAATAGTGTGGAGCTCTACACCGGAGTGCTACACATGTTCCATCTGACTTGCCAACTTATTGACAAGAGTGCATCATAACCAATCAAATGTCATGGTCTGTCTGGTTTTAGTTGGAGGTGGTGGAGGGAGAGTGGCAGCCTGGTGGTCAAGGCATAGAGCTTTAAATCCTGAGGTTCTGAGTTTAAGCCCCACTGCCACAGACTGCCACTCTGGGTCTCTGAGGAAGACCCTCAATCCCACACTGCTCCCCAGTGACCCACGATGGCAGCCTACTGCTCCCCAAGGAGATGGGTTTAATGCAGTGGTAAATTTCTCCAATGTGAGATCAATAAAATTCATATATTATATAAATTATATTATTAGTGAAGGAACTATGGAATGATAGTGTATGATTCAAATTAATTATATTTTCAATATCTAATTTATTTTTGTGAAATCTAATTGTAACAAACACAGTTTATTAATATATACGTGTGTATATATGTATATATATATATATATATATATATATATATATATATATATATATATATATATATATATATATGTATTGTTTGTGCCTTTAATAAACCAACATTTTATTTAAATTACATTTTTAGGATTGTGGCCCTTTTTGGTCCTCGACAGAATGAAAGTTTGAATATTTGAACTGACACCAATCACCCAGTAGGGGGCAGTGCACACAAAAGAGGCCACAGATGTGGTTTACATACTAAAAACACACACAAACGCATGAAAGAAAACGACCTTTGAATAACTGTCAGCTGTAGTGGCTGTTCTGCATGAACTCATTAATAAACAAACTGCAAATAAATTTCCTTTAAGTGCAATAATTTTTCCCAAACGAACCAGCCCATGTTTCTTTATGTAACCCCAATCTGCAGGTACAGCTCGTTTCTCCAACATTTAACTGCAAATCTGCCCATTTACCTGCAGGATTTTCTGTCAGCTTTGCAACATATAAGCGCAGTGGTCTCAGACAGGGAGCCGCTGTAACATTCATTAGACCTGAATCCAGCTGCAGGAGAATGCATTTAATCAATAACCTTATTAATTACTGAATAATTACCTGATATCATGTTCAAATATGGACAGAAACTATTTGGGAGATAAAAAAAAGAAATGATGCTGTCTTTTCCAGGACACGCCCTGCAGCTGGAAACTGCTCTCTCCATCGCGTTTTCCTCTCCAGTCCAACCCGCTGAATGTTTCCCTGCCATTTAATGCCATTTAATAAGTTAAAGCAAAGATCATCTACTGCCAGTTTCCTCTAAGCTGCTGCACCGGCTCTGCTTCTTCGACTATTCGGTCTCAGCAAAGGAAAAGAGGCTCTACCTACCGGGCATGTCTGCTAAAGGTGAGTATATCAAACCACAAAGTCCGACAGATTTGTTTCTTTTTTAGAGATGCTGCTCCTGGTTCAAGAGTATTTGCTGGTAAAAGCTCAGTCGGCCCGAAGCGCTGGACTCTGATAATGACAGGGGGGATTGTAAGTAGGTTAGACTGCTGCATACTGAAACTACATCTTCCTCTGCTGCAGCTTTAGTTTGATTTTATTTCATACTCACTCTAACCTCAACATATAAATAGAAGATATGACTTCCATGCATTTAACTAATGGTAAAAAAAAAAAAGAAAAAAAAAGAAGAAGAAAAAAAGCTGCAACCTACAGGGGCGGAGCTAGATGGGTGGCCAGGGGTGGCCATGCCCACCCTTACCCAATCAATTTCCCTCTAAAGGCTTATTTATACTTCGAAACTAGGTCATCTGCAGACACTCTGCTGCACCTCTCCCAAACTGTAACTGACCGCAGACAGTGCCACAGACAGGAGGCCGACTTGTTTTGTTTTTCTGACCGCAATTGCGGAAAACAACTCGTGAAGATGGACCAGCTAGAAGAGCGAGATGTGCGAGAACGCTGGGACCCTTTTTCCACCTGGATCCCGGCTCTTTTTCACCGTCATGTACCTCCGTTGTCGGACAAACTCACCCCCACTTCCCCACCGCCTTGGACGTATCTAGACCCACAGCGTATAGCGCAGACCATGCTTGAATATTGAGCATAAATAAAGAAAGTCGCGTCAAGCGACACACTGCTGTAGGAGTATAACCAGCCCTTAATATTAATATTATATATTAACATTTACTTGACGACAAAAACACTGTGGGTAATTCTGCACATCAATATACTAACATTAAAGATGATAAGTGCAGAATTCATGCTCTTTTTAGAAATAGATTTTGTGTTTTATGAGGTAAAGAGAAAATGATGTGTCTCTGCAAGTCATCTAGGAGTCTTCAATGAAATCATAGATAAACAACTATTTTAATAAAACATTAAATAATAATTTTATGTAGATATTAGTACTTGTTAATGCCAATTTTATGCAGAATGATTATTGATACAAGTAGGTAAGGTATGACAATAGAAAAGATGTTTGCTCAAAACTCAAACCTGAAAGAATTTTATCCACTTTACCTTTTATCTAGAAAGCACGGATGTTTAAATATATTCATCTATTTGTTAGCAAAGGCTGTGGGAAAGTATAGTTTGTCTTTATTTAGAAAATATGGATGTTTTGCTCGTTAATTTTCCTGTTGGAACAGTGTAAATTGACGGTGAGGTTCTGGTGACTATCTACTTTCGGCCACCCCTCAGTGTACACTGGTTATTGCCTGGCCACCATTATAAAAATGTTCTGGCTACGCCTCTGATTATGTAGAGTTTCCCATAATTAACTATTCGATGCCCTGTGGAATAACCTGTTTCTCTATATCTGAAACCCAATGCAATAACTATATATATAACTATAAATATCCATCTATATAAATAACCCTGTGCAATAACACTGTATAATGATCTTATTTAAAAAAAGCTCTCATATGTGGATGAACTGAATACACTGTATTTATTCCATTTACCTTTTTCTTCCTTTGGCCCATTCTTCTTCTTGATTATTTGAGCTGATGTAGTGAGTGCATTTCTCCATTTTGTGATCAATAAAGATAATCAATCAATTAACACCATTAACACCAAGTTGAGTGGGTTTCTTTTTGATTTATCAGATAAGCCAATATAAAGTAGTGAAGGGCTGCAAAGTGCAAAAAAATGTATGTTTGGGGAATTTGTCATGGTTTTGGTTCTGTTCAAGTTTTATCTTTGACTTTTCATTGGTCTTATTTTTCAATCTTGTGTTCAAGGTATTTTGATTGTATTTGAGTTCTTCGATATTTCCTGTTGGCCCTCTTGTGTCAGTCTCCTTTTTCTGTAGCTCCCTTCTTGCCTCTGTTCACACCTGCTCCCAATCTGCTAATTAGCCTGCTCTTTGTTTCACTCTCCCATATAATCTCCTCCTGCTCAGTTACTCTTTGCTGGTTTGTCGTCATTACTTTGTGCTCTTCTTGTTGTAAGTATTCTTGGTTTTCAGCATTTTTAGAATTTTGTGGATTCATGTTTTCGGATTTTTGCTTCTGTTACCCTTTTTATTATTAAACATTCAAGTAACCACGTCTGCATTTGGGTCCTGTCAAACCTCCACTTCCACTGGGACAGAATTAAACTAAAAAAACTTGCTTAGTTTGCATGTTGTCATCCCATTTTACCTGCACACTTCTAAATAAAATTAACCTAACTACAACAAGGTAAACTTTCCTTATTGGTAAAATGAGGCAAACCAAAGATATCTTTGTTGTAAGGTTTAGTATCATGATGCTAAAAGTCTGCGCTTGTTTACTGGTTTCATAGTTTTCATGTCTCTTTAAAGACAACAATGGAAAATGTCGGGTGTAGTTTTCTACTTAGCTAGCCAGGATTTCACACTTTCCACTACCATGCCACAGAGGGAGTTGTCCAGCATAAAGGGAGTTTTGACCTTGAGTGAAATCAAAAGTACAAAACATGACACACAGCCAGAAGAGTGCACCCCGTCAGATTTACTAAATAAACAGGCAGCTGTCTGTTAAAAACAAGTTCAGCTCCTTTTATACTCTCACATAAGCACACACTCCCAGCATTTTATTGTCATTACACTGTCACAAGTATAAAACAAACCCTCTGCATTTAACCCATCCCTTTGGGGAGCAGTGGCCTGCCATTGTGCGGCGCCCTGGGAGCAGTGTGGGGTTGGTTGCTTAAGGACCCAGAGTGACAGTCTGTGGGATTGGGGCTCAAACTCAGAACCTCGGGATTCCAAGCTCTATTCACTAACCACTTGGTCGCCACTCCACTGTCACATGAATGTTATCTTAATGGGAACTGCTGGGTTTTCATGAAATATCAAGCTGATGTCATCTGCTTAAAAACTGAGACACTATATTTCCAGAAAACCGACCCCAGAGGGAGCAGATTCAAAGAAAGTAAACTTCTGAAGCACTGTATAACACCTAGATTTGTATATATTTATTATACCATTAGTTAGTCTTCTTATAAATTGAAATAGATTTTATTTCGGGGTCTCGGACCAAATTGTGGCATATATCATATTTCCCAGATATTGAAATAACATGCCCCCTTCTTTTCCCACACCATGATTAGTAATTTCGCTTTCTTTATAACAAGACATCCCAATCAATTCTTAACAAAGAATAAAGAAGTTGTAGTGCTACGGATACCTTTTGCAAAATCCTGTATGCAGCTGTTGCTGGTGAATTATCTTGTATTGCTGATTCGATGACTCCAGCTCCAGCTGTGGGGTGTGACCAAACTGTGCATAACTGACTCACCAAGAGTTGCAGAAAATGATAAAAAACAAATTAAAAGCATGATGTAACTCATTCTTATTATATAAAGTAATACAGTTACTAGATTTAATACAGGGAACTCTGTTAGACTTGCATAAAGGATGCAACAGTGCACAGAATATCAGTCCCTCAGGCTCTTTATGGTTGAGTCCGGACATTCGGATGCCTTTGAACTCCTTCCATTAACGATGTGGCCTGTTGTATCTGTCTTCTGTGGTTACCGGTGGAGATCGATGGAGCCACTTCACAGCTCTGTGGTACACACTGCTGATCTCATAAGCGTGGTTAAGCCCTTGCAAGCAGTCCCTCATCAGTCATTTTAAGTAAGTGCCGCATTATTGTGGACTAATTAGACAACATACAGCTGAACTGGTTTTAAAAAAACATGAATAAGATTAAAAAGTTTTCATTTATTGTGGGTTTTCTCTGATCCACCCATGCTCAGAATTATTCTCAAAAAAATACAGCGAGACAAAAAAATTGCTTGATAGACTTCAGTGGACATGAAGCCTCATAGACTTTTATTTAGTAGGTTTACTAGTCTGCCTCATCCATCCTATTAGCAGTTTTTCATTATAAGTGAGACCATTGTGTTGTTGGACATTTAACTTAATTTATTAACCTCAAGTAAAAAAAGAAGTTGGTTATTATATTCATGAAGAAGCAACAAACTTTTCATGAACCAGAAGATGCACAGAGGAGAAGGAAGGCCCAGAAATGAACCCATTGGTCCTTATTCAGCATCTACAAAGCCCAAGTAAATTTTCTACTGCCCTCATAGAAGGTTCCCTTCTGGTGAAAAGCTTTTACGTCAAACAAGACAAAGATTTATGTATCAACATTTGCTGATTGTGACAGTGGTGCATCAATAATCCATCCCTTGAACTTCCCCATTCATTTAAAAGCTACATGGTTGAAATTTGAACATATATTGAATTCCAACAACACGATCATAAAATAAAAAAAATAAAAAATGTTTGCAAAACATAAAGAAGATAGGCTTAGCCTTTGGAGTAGATCTATCGAAAATGTAACTCAGTGCTTAAATAATAATAATAAAAAAAGGATCTGGACATCTCATGCTTCTTCAAATTTTACCTCTGATCTAAAATAATTAAACAAGCATTCATGGTTGTAGAGCTGAAACATTTTCAAGAAAAAAAATAGTCCAATTGCCTTCTTCTTCCAAACTCAAAACAATCAACTTTAAAAAATCCTCCAATTCCATCCAAGGAACTCTCGGCCCTAAATCAACTCTGTTTGCTATTTAACTGTACAAATAGATTTCTTATTTGACATTTCATTGCACATTTGTTGGAATCCTGCTTCTGTGTTGGTTTCTAAGGATTCACTTAGAAACCAACATTTAATTTGAATAATTTTTTATCACGTTTTAAGGAAAATAAATCATGATTTCTTTATTATAAAAGTTTGTCTGCATCACTATGTAGCTGTCAGTCACATGACCTAAAAGCTTTTGGTAAAAAAAATATTAATTGTTAAGAGAAAATTGGAACTCCTTAAATTGCACCCAAAAAAAAAAAGAGTTTGTCTCCCATCTTAGCATAGAATAAGGATTTTTCATTAATTTTATGTCAGTGGGAAACAAGACATAAAAGTTGTCATTTTTTCTTTAACTTTTTTTTGTTCGGATATTTGTTGATTGTCCAAATGAGAACCATATACATTTACCTTTCATGGGGTCAATGGTTAGAACACTATCGTGGGTATTAAAGAAACTCAGGACTGCTGTGCTGAATCCAGAATGCATATAGCCTTACGGACATCATTATGTGACGGAAACACACATGGTTACCACAGGTCAAAACAGGGATCATAGCCTTCTTAAAAAAACAACTACAGATAACCCAACTTACTCAAATGTACCAGAAGCTTGTTGATTGCTGCAAAAATAAAAATGACATCTGTGCAACCTGCTAACAGACCCATGTAGGTATCAGCAATTCTGATTGAGCTATTTTCTCATGCTGCAGAAAATCTACATTTAAATTGTAGAACAAGGTTGTGTGTTGTATAATGCATTCATCATTTAGATAGTAAATAAAAAGCAACCAGCAACCAACGTAATATAGATATTTATGCCATCATGATATTGATGTATGTAAAGTTCTGAACCTGCAAAAGTCTGAACCGATTTTTCAGTTCTATTGATGGTACTACATATTTTTCGATTTTTGAATGCCATGCTTTCCTAAGGTCTGATATCTACATTTTTCGTTAAAATGCGCTGGAAATTTAACTTTTTAAGATACTTGCATATTAGTTTGTTTCTTTTTTCCTTAGGTCTAACAACTACTGAAAGAATGCAAAAGTTGTTGCTATGCAATAAAGTCATATTCCATCGATTAAAAAGTGCTATACTTAGTTAGATTTGCTCTGTTTCAAAATATGCACCAAAAACAGTTTTAAAATTCAAACTGGAGCATCCTAACCAGCTCCTGTTAAGGGAAATCTAAAGTGGTGCCAGTCAGTTAAAGCAGATAGGTGGAACTGTAAGAAAGAAAGTGATTATGATCTTTAATTGATTTTTGTATCAGGCTTTTAGCTCTGGGATTTAATCTTGTATTTTAAGACCTTGAAACCTTCGATTAAAATGTCAGATTATAATAGTCACAGCAGTTCAGAGATAAAAACAAAGCTGTTCAAAAAACACATAAAAAGCACTTAAACAGCCGTACATACAGAAGTTAGGGAATTCAAACATCTTCCAAACTATAAGAGCAGATAAATGAAAATACAATTTCACTCTTCCATTTGAACTTTAAGAGACTGCGTTGAAGTTTAGGTACTGGCTGTAGATCTTGATTTATTTCAAGTTTTAAGGTTTTTGACAAGGCACATAAATTGTTTGGACGGAGCATTTTTAAGATGTGGAAAGTATCTTATAAGAGTCTTCTGGCACAAGCGGAAAAATGCAGAGTATGGACCATTAAAATGATTTGTAACACATTTAGTTTGATAGAAAAAGGCTCAAAATGCAGAGGCACTAGTTTTGCAGTTGCAGCTTCTCTTGTTATACAGTTGCACTGTTGGCTCATCACACAATTGGACCAAAATTTAACTTGAATTTTTAAGAGGTGGAAACAAACACCTCTGTTTGTTGATCTTTTTGACCTCTATTAATAATATAATTTTATGTTTCTGATGTTTAGAGGCTCCATGAGTAATAGAAATGCACCATCATGCTTCTATCTACTCTTTATTATGTCGCTTTAAAAGATGAAAGGGGTAACAATGTATTTGGAAAGTGTTAAAATCGATTTTATGTCTTTCATAGGGATTTTAAGTGACAGATCGACACACTGGGGTGTATCATTCGAAAGTGGAGAGAAATGATTATTAAAATTAATAAATCTTTGTCTAAAATGTTACATACATTTCTTAAGTTCCCCTGAGTAAACAATATATACAAACACCTTTCGTAACAATAGGAGCTTCAAGTAATTGTGTTTCTACTGGCTTTGAATGCCTAGAGAATAAAATTTCCTCCCGTTTTTCTTTGCTAAAAATGCTAAAACTCTGAAAAGCTTAAATAAATAGCTAAAAGTCCTTCACAAGTCTTTACTGGCATGGCGAGATGCAGAGGGGAGTAGGGGAACTTCTCAATAGATACAGCATGCTTGTTGTAGCAACAAGATGTAGAAATACTGGCAAACTGTGTGGGAGGAGTGCCTCCATTGTAACACACATTCTGTGGGGATCTAACACACAATATCAAGTCACAGGTCATTGTTGTGAAAGTCCAAAGCAAGTCCAAATTCTTTTCTGTTTTCATTAAGTCCAATATAAAAACATTCAATTCTTGGCCAGCCTTACATCACTCTGGGTTCAGCTGTGGACTTTCCCTGAGCCGTTCTAATTTATGGATATAACTTAACCTTTGCACTGTTGCTCTGGTTGTATGTTTAGGGGTTGTTCTCCCTCGAAAAGATGAACCTCCACTCTAGTCTTGAGACTTCTCCGTCTTCCCTGTCACTGAAAAAGAAAAGGATCCCCACAGCATAATGGCGCCACCACCATATTTTACAGTTGACATTATTGGGGACAATACAGAGATTTAGGGTTCTACTGCATTCTGCATTTGCATATAGACCAAAAAAGTCTACTATTGGGTCTTCAGTGAGCCAAGTGGTTTTCTTTTGGCTTCCCTGTAAATGGTGCTTTTCAGAAAATGTAGATTAAGATGTTTAAACCAGAAAAATATTGCATTAAAATCCAGCAAAGCTTTAAACTTCTCAACAGCTTCATATTTTGAGAAGTTTTATGCTACATAAAGCTACTATTAGATTACAGACTTACTATGACAGAGTTAAGTGAATATAAGTCTTATTTTTGCTTTTAAACCTATCAAATCAAAACTACCAGTTCCTGTTGACGTTTATCCAGCATAAATGAGTAAGAACACCATCCCAGGGCTTTCAGTTCTAATGTGCTTCCCCAGCCCCCACCTCCACTATTCACTCTCCTGTTATCAGCTCAGGGCCATCAGCTTTTACCTTGCTACCTATGCCTCTCCATTAGTCACATCACCTTGTAATACATGCTTACGGGCATACTTCTCTGTCTGGGCTTTCCGGTTTTCTTCTTCAGTCCCAGACCTTTGACCATAATCTTTATTTATTTATCTTGTTTATTTCATGAATCCATTATCGTAATCAGCGCTACCTGGGATGAGTCTGCTATTAATGACTATGATGGAGTTCAGCCAGGACAGCTGGAGCTAAGTGGATTGTTGAAGGTCACCTTTGTAGTAATGATTTCATTTTTCCATTTTCATCACTGTGCTCTGGAAAATCACCTCGTAATTGACAGAAGTTAAACCTGATAGCTCAGCTTTTACCATTTGTAAAGCAGAGGGTTTTTAAAACTCCTGCTTTTTTTAAGTTTTATCCTAATGTCCGGTTAAAGTGCCCATTTTGGACTATAGATGTATGATTGCATGCTTTAAACATGCTAGAGCTATGGCATCACAATGTGTTGAGGATTTACTCAGATCCACTTACCTTCTAATATGGCATCTCCTATAGTTGGTTCAATGTCCCACACAGAGATACGCATTATCATATAGATTCTTTTTTTTGTAAAAATTTGTTTTTTAAAAACTGATTGTATTTTAATAGTTATTTGTATGATTATTTCCACTGTAGGTTCCATGGCAGCATTATTTAATATAATTAGATTCAAAAATATGATTAATTACAGTTACATTTGATAGGTTTATAAAACAGTCGAAATAAAACAAAAACCATAACAACTCCCCTCTTTATGTAGCTGGTGTTTTTTAGTATTTGTTTTTATCAGACTATGTGTGCTGACATGTAGTAACAGCCATACATTTGCCTATAAGGCTTAAAAAGGTAGTTTATGATAAATGGCACAGAGTATTACAATCAATTTGAAGTCCATTTTGCCCACCCTTAGTTCCTTAGCAGTATACATATAGGACAGATGTGTTTATTAATCAAAAACAGGCTCCTGGCAAAACTCTTAAAGCATCTTTTTGATCAGGGAAATTGAGAGGATGCATTTAAATTCATGGTTGTCATGAGTTATTTTAACAAGCTAACAGAGATGCTGGTGAAGATTCTCAGTCATCCAGGTCCTAGTTATTCACAGGTTCACATTTAGGACAAAGAGGACAGGTGGTTTGAAAGGGGTGGGAAGGAAGCCATTTATATGAAGAGAGAAAAACCAACCTTAGACAGAAGGGGTGGTCACAGGTGTAGGGAGTGAAGGCCTAGTGGTCGGGGAATAAAGCTTGGAATCCTGAGGTTCAGAGTTCGAGCCCCAATCCCACAGACACCACACTGCTCCTGGGGCGCCACACAATGGTAGCCCACTGCACCCCAAGGGGATGGGTTAAATGCAGAGAGTTCATTTTGTTCACAGTGTAATGACAATAAAGCAGGAAAACAAAACCAAAACAAAAAACCCTACAACGCAGCGATAGAGTTGATTCCTTCCTGCTATGATCTCAGACCTTATCGCCATGCAGGGGACCAAAACATCTCGCCTGCCCAGCCAGGCTAGCAATGACCCTAATGACTCCCTTTTATTTGAACATTATCGGGCCCCTTAGGCCAACAACAACCTCAACGAATCCCCATTACTAAGGGGCCGACCAGTTTTTTCGGTTCAAATTGCATGTTTTCTAAGCCAGGCATCCCCAACCTCGGTCCTCGAGGCCCGCTGTCCTGCAGGTCTTAGAGGTTTCCTTGCTCCAGCACAGCTGATTTTAATTGAAAGCTGATTAACAGGCTTTTGGTCTACTGCAATCGCTATAATCAGCTGTGCTAAAGCAGGGAAACTGCAGGACAGCGGGCCTCGAGGACCGAGGTTGGGGATGCCTGTTCTAAGCCATAACAAGGCTTTTGTTTATGCCACTCTATAAGCCTGGAATTCAAACCCTACTCCAGACATTTTGAATTGAGAAAGCTTCCTGAATGGGAAGCGAAACCTCTTCAAACTTGGAAAACAAAGTTCACAAGAGTGTTATTTAACTTTTTTAATTTAGTTGGAAAGCTAAGAGAGACTTAATGTTGGCTTTACTCCATCTATTCCTAAACCAGTGTTGTTGTGTATCTGAGATCCTTGTCCTGTTGGATGAGCCAGTTTGTTTTTGCCAAGCTTTTGGTTTGAGGTGATGTCTAATGAATTAGTAATTACTATTTTTTATTATTATATCAACTCCTTCCTCAGCTGTAAAAGAAGCGGCCCCACTGCATAACTGACAGATACAATGTTCTCATCTTAAACACTGGTTTATTTATTATAAGAAGAGATTATAATGCTTAGTGGAAATAAAGGCATGAAAACACCAGTCTGTGTAAATTATCTATTCTTAGTGAATTGAGTTTGTCAAAAAAGGAACTTTTTAATGATATTCTAATTTAATTTAAGCATATGTTGAAACAGTTTGAGCATTAGACTCTTAACAAAGATGTAAAAGCAGAAGAAATCTGTTAGCGGGGAGCGCTTAGCAGAAGTCAATTGATGTAATTTAATTAATTCCTTCCTTTAACAGACTATACTGGTTTGTTAATTAGATATAACAGCAATCATTGGAGGTCTGTCCAGCTAAGGACCCAGCCCCCACACCACTGCCCTCCTACCCAGCACATCACTGGATTAGCTCTCTAAATTCTGACTTCCTGATCTGCCCTGCCCTATCTCAGAGCTGAGGTGGCACATCCTGTGCAGCGTACCTGTTAACCTGCAGTGCAAATCTAAATGATCAGTGGTGGATAGAAAAAAGGGAGGCACTCTGCAGTAACTCAATCTGATGCCTCCTCCTTTTCCAACCAGAGGAGAGGGCTTGCTCAGGCTGCAAGACAAAACGACCCTCTGCCTCAGCACTTTTCTCTCCCAGTCTCACTGTGTGTGTGTGTTTGTTTATGCGCGAATTGGAGAGAGTCGTGCGCATGCATGTGTCCTGGCCAAAGCCTGAATAATTGAAGAACATAGGAGGGAGTGAAAACACTGCCGGACGGGACAGAGTGTGTGGGATTGTGCAGAGATGGGGGAGAGGGATACACTGAAGCAGCAGGAGCCTGGCTACGATGGGCTCTGCAACTACGCCCAGAAAATCACCTCCTGCTTCGGACTGGGTGGTAAGACAGAGTGTGGGGGGGATGAAAGCCACGGTAATGGGGGTGATGTTTTGATTTGATTTGCGATGTTAAAAGGGCAGAGGCTTTATAAAAATGCTTATTTTCAGCTTGCAGGGGTGGCTCAGATATTTCCCTGGATGTTTGTGTGAATTTCTGAGACAGGAGTTATGATGGAGCTAGAGCAGAGGGATCACAACTAGATGGTAACGTCTTATGCAGCAAAGTGGCGTTTCTCCATCTACTCAGGTGCTTGTGTTGCCGTGTGTGTGTGGGGGAGTAAAGCTCTCCTTGGTTTACCTCTCTTGCTGTTTTTCCAGACTAAAACTCTGCGACTGTTGATAAGCAAAGCAAGCTCTTTATTTTTTTTAACTCAGCTAGCTGAACTCCAGCTACCCTGACTGTGCTCTTTCTTAGACAAAAAGGATTTCTGAATCCTGAGACTAAAAGGTCTGGGCTTTGTTCACTGTGTGCTGCTGAGTTTTATAATGTCTGCTGTTGTATTATTTTTTTTGTTGAGACTGAAACAAAAGCTAATAATAAAGAGTTTAAAAAAAAAAAAAAGCAGCACTGCCTATATGGTGACACATCTTATTATCCCCCCAAATCTTAATTATTGTTATCTTTTTGAAGCTTTGTAAAGTAATCTAAGTGTCTTTGGCAGTTTTTAATGATTCGTTGCATCCTCTGTCATTTCATATCGCAATACAAGATTAACCACATGCAAAATTCACATTTCCAGGAAACATCCTGCTATATATGGGTCATGGAAGAGAATCTAAGTCTTCATACAAAGAGGTTTTTACCCCTGTTTTAGATGATTCAAAGACTCTCTTTTGGGTTGTCTCCTGCTGCATTAATTTCTTTCAAAGAAAAAAAAAATCCCTTAAAGTTCTATATTTGGTCATCTTATATTCAAAATGTGACAAGACACCTTTTTGCATGGACCGTTTATATATTTACAGCTCTTATGAGACAGACCGACACAAAGCAGGGCGCAACCATGAACTGGAAGAAATAGGATTTTGCACCCCTTCACTTAAATGCCCCCAAATGAAATCAAGTTTAAATAACTTCTATTTGGAGGTTACCTTATTAATAAATATGTTTATCCTGTATAATACCTTATTTCAGTATTTAAAGGTTTATAGAGAACAAACAGCATCATGGAGAACAAAGAACACAGCAGATGAGTCAGGAACAACATTGCACCTCAACATAAGTATACAATAATCAGGGTGAGTGACAAGGTGGGTGGAGTGCTTTATCCTGTAAGGGATGGGATGCTGTTCAATGTTGATAAAAAGATGGGTCCAATTAATCCAGGGAAATCTAGCTTCAAAAACCAGACTAAATCTGAAATTAAATGTGTAATCGCAGGCAAAAATGATTTTGGCCGCTGGCGGTCGGGGCTAGTTTACCAGGCTAAGGGAAATCCCTAAAGAAAGCATGATAGAAAGAAAAGGCTGACAGGAGGGGAGGTTCACCTTCCTGCAAGACAAGTGATCCTAAACATAAATGGGAAACCTTTTGTTTTTTGCTGAGAAGAAACAATGTTTTATTAAAATAAATCCTGATAGCATAATTTAAATTCTGTGCTTGTAACAGGAGTAAATGTAATGATTATTTTGCACATCATTGTACTTTTACTACAAGTAATTAATCAGTCTTTTTTGCTGCCGGCTGTGTTGATTTCTATTCTTCCTTTAATGCTGTTAGTTTATCCATTTGATGTATTTTATCCATGCTCTTTCATACCATTTTAAACCATGCAGGGCAATGCTGGTGCCTCCATGGTCAAAACATTTAGAAATACTGTAACTGTTACCATCCACTGTAAATACTGAGAAAAACGGTTTTCGCAGCACTCAATGCAGAAATGCCCTGGCTAAGATTTGAACCTACACCTTTTATCCATCAAAGCATTAATACCAACACTTGTGACACTGTACTCTGCTCTAAGCTTGTTGCATGCGTTTAGACGGTTTGGGCCAGATTGGGATTCTTTGAACACATATTTGGGCTGTAAATGAATCATGTATTGAGTTCTCACACCCAACAGTGGGTGAACCAACCTGGCATGGACGAACCTAACTCCACCCAGAACGTAATCACACTGAACGTCTGCCCTAAGCTGCTTAAGGCACCAGGCTGGTTGTGGTGAAGACACTCGCAGTTTAAGCCTGTTACTCTCAGTTTGCTCCCCATGCAACAGGATGCGTTCTTTTACCTGCTACTTGCTCTTTGCTTTATTCCACTCAAAGCAGACGTCAGCACTCTGCTTCTTGTACCTGCAGCACATGTGAAGTGGACCTATTGATTTGACCATGAGCTTTTATGAGAAGGGATGGACTTCTGAGCAGCGTTGAGTCCAGACGGAGGTTGATTTCTCTCTGCAGTGTTGTGGGACAGTTGAAGGAGAACAGGCCACCATGCCCACTCTGCCCAACCTCAACAGCCTGGGAAAGCTGTGCAGCACCAGCCGTAGCCAGAGCGTGCATCGGGTCAACCGGGTTCGAGTAAAACGCAAGAGCTCGGTCAAACGGATGTCCATAATCGAAGATGGACATGTGGCCGAAGTCCTTTACCTCATTCCAAAACAGTACATGGAGCAGTTCCCATTCCTCAACCCAGATGACTATTACCTGAGTGAGAGGCTGAATGATGTCACCGCAGGTATGAGGAAAAGCTACATTAAGCATCCTCTCTTCTGATCTGTCCTTAGTTAGTTTGTTTTTGTTGTGTCTGCTCCTTAAGAGGAGTAACTTATCAGCAGTCTTTTTGATATGGGCAACATGGCTCACTGCCTAGGGCAGCATGGAATAGGGGGAAGCCAGTGACAGGAAAAACAATACAATTGTACGTTGATCAAGTTGTGTGCTAAGAGTATTTTCATATCAATTTAATGTCAATGGCAATGAATATGATAATATATAATAATTGATATTTCATTGGTTTTGAGGGAATTTCGACTACTTGATAATTAAATTCAAAATTAAAATCTGAACTTGGTTGTTCTCGAATAGACATTCTTAACACAATGTTTTACAATAATTAAGTGGTGGTGGGAACACGTCATTACTTACCAAGTCATAATAAAGTCTTAAGTCAAACCAAGTCAAAGCCTTATTTGGATAACAAGTTAATACCAGCAAGTCCAAAGTCAATTTTCATTTCCTCAGATCTGTGATTTGAATTTGACTCATGTCAAGTAGAAGTCCAAATCTTTATTATCAGGAAAAGGAAATCATTTATTTATTCATTTTTATGCTTTCATATCTACAGCTTTATATGCATGTTTATAACAACATATTCAACAAATTGACTATTTTAAAATGTGTTTCTTTCAGTAACTGTTCACTAAACTTAATAAAAACATTACTTCCAAATTCAGACTTTACTCCTGTGAACTACGATGATTTTCCATTTACAGCCAATTAAAAAAAATTTAATTTAACTTAAGAAAATTGCATCAAACTGTTGCAAAAAAAAGCATTTTTGATACACAGCCATGAGCTTGAAGAAAATAAATATTTTTAATTTATTTTCAAATCTAAGATTAATATGAGAAAGATCAGTTTTGGATGTGGTTCAGTAAGTAGAAGGGCTTCACAGAGAGAGAGACGTTCATGGAAGATTCAACACTAGTAATAAGTGATTATTCAGAAATTGACTGCTTATCGCATCAGTTGTGTAACCATAACTTCCCCAGTCCAAAAAATAAAGAAGACAGAAATTTCTGTTCTTTCTGTCATTATGTAAAGCAAACCCATGTGGGAGGACAGGTCTGCTGGATGTTGCCCAGCAGACGTAGGAGACAGGGTGGCTTACATCAGGATTACAGCGCTGGGCAAGAGGACAAATCAAGATTTGCAGATTTGAGTCATTCCCTGACCGTAAGCCAGAAACAGCTGTAAAATATTCATTTTCTTTGGGGAATTTAAATTTGTTTTACTTAGACACATCAACTTTCCAACCGCTTTGCATTCTGAACGTACCTTCTACCACAGGCCATTGATGCAATCACCAATTTAGATCTACTGAAAAAAGGCTTTAAATATTAATTTTTATATATATGTATGTATATATACAGTATATATATATATATATATATATATATATACACACACTCAGATGACTGTAACCTTTGTTTAAAGGCCCCTCAGCTAGTTTTAGAGAATCTGCACATTATTGTAGACATGGTAAAATATTTCACTGCTTTTCTTTCCAGAATTAGTAGACTAGATTTAAATTAGTTTGTTTCCCCACATGTACCTGGCTTTCAGGCATAGTCTTTCCATTTTTAATAGGATTGAGGTCCCTTCCAGAACAGGGACGTTAATCTGCTTATCCAGTATCATGTCCAGGTTTCAGCAGTCACATTTTCAGGTGAAGTTAGTTTGTTTACGAGGCATTTTTTCCTCTTTTATTATTCCAACCAATTTGTGGAGTTCATCAGTGACACCACCATGCTTGAGAGAACAAAGTTTTTCTAGGTCTGAGAAATCAAATGGAGTCCTTTGAATAATTTTCCTTTCATTTTTTTGCCAAGCAGTTGATTCTTTTTCTTTTTTTTTTATTGTTTTTTTTTCCTCAAAAGAGTTTTGCTTCTCTGTGTTTACATCTAATATTTCTTTATTTCAGTTCAAGATAGTTGATTTTAAAGCATCTTTCTCTGTAAGCACTTTATCTGCCATCAACAGCTTTGGCTTCACTTCACCATGAGCAGTGACTGGTGTTACAGCGTCCTCAAACTCACAGCAGGCTTTATCTTTCCCATTTTCTGGGTTGTTTTTGAACATCCCAAATCACTTTGTGAAGTCGCTGTTGTCAGATAACTGATAATTAACATTACTTGCTATTCCTACAAGGAAAAGTATCCAAAAGATTTATCAAAATCAGGTTGTGGAATTGGTAAATTAGGCTGTTGTTGAATTTCTGAAATGGTCTCAATCATAAGCCTTGAAGCCCTTTGGAGATTTGTCAGAATTCAAGCTTGTTTATGGTTGCTAAAAAGAAAGATTCAAGGTAAAACTTGGTAAGGGACATATAACCTAACATTAGCTTGTATTATTATATAATAACCATTGATTCACAAACAGCAAAACATCTCCTTGATATTCAGGATTAAAAGTTCCAAATGAAGATTTTAGACTTTAAGCCCATTATGAGTGGATATAAACTCCTGATCCGGCTCTAATTGCTTTTCAAAGTTGCAACAACTAATCCCGCTTTCAGAATGGTATAATGCTGCTGCCAAAAAAAGGTCCTCTATCAGATAAAACACAATACTTAAACATAGAATGCCATTTTTAGAAGTGGCACTGAAATGAAAGGCAGTGTGAGTCAGTCTACCTCCCCCTAACAAATTAAAATACAGGAAATTATTTGTAATTACTCCAGGGTGCTCTTCAGTCCTGCACAAAGGATGTAAAAAAAGGTCTATCTATATTCCCAGAAGCAAACAGGAATCCTCAATTCTAATTGCTGCATAAAACAATAGAAAATGTGTAAAAAGTGCAAATGACAAGTAAATATACACTTTTATCCGGTGCTTGTGTCCATCCTCGTCTGTATCAAACTCTGCCACTAATCTGTGAGAAAAACAGAACAGAAGTGATGATGCAGCTTGGGCAAAATAACGTAGAGTGGCTGCACGTGGTTGCACTCACCACAGTGATGCTGTTTTGTAACATGTTTTAAAATAGCCATGAGCCGGTGAACCAGTTGTTCTCCAAGAGGTTTTTCTTAGCTCTTTCCAAGAGTCAACAAGTTCTTCCATTCCTCTTTTCAGTTTCTTATCGGCTCCTATGAGTCCCTGAGTACACTTCTCCCATGCATTCCAACATCCTTAAATAATCAAGTCAGGGAATAACTGTGGAGCCTATCGGCACAAAGCGCTGTTGTTTCTCTAAATGTGACCTCATGCATCATAATGCCATCTTCGCTTATACTCACTACTGAGCAGTTGAAAATCCACAACTAAAATTGTCTGGTTTCTATTTTACTGAAATGATCAAGTTATCACTGGAGAGGTTATTAATGGACAGTCAGAGGTGAATCATTGACATGTAAAATGCAGCATATACGCTTCAACCAAGGATAATTGCTGTTCTTGGCGAGCTCCTTGTAGCATGAAAGTCCTTCAGTTCGGATGAAGATTATTAAAAGAGGCAGGATGATAATGGGCCTCTTATAGTGGAAATAGTAACAAGATATCTTTGAGTAGCTGTTAGGGGCTGCACTAGAATCCTTTCACGTTTTACTGAGCTTCTCACGGTTTTAAACACTCCTAAAACACTTTGTAATAAAAAAGGGTGGAGTGCACAGAGAATTTTCCACCCAGAGCTGTATTTTTACCATTAACCTCATTGGCAAGTCTCTCGTTCAACATCTTGTGGAAACAAATTCATGCTGACGGGCATCCAGGAGGTGGCACAGTTTTTCCCTACAGTGAATGAAGGATCTCTGCATGCATGATGAGATGCTGGATCAGCAGATACAGAGGAGCTAACTGCTGACCAACTCTTTCTCTTCTTCAGCCAAGTGGAAGTACAGATGAATCAGTAACAGTGGGACCTATAATTGCTTCAGTTTGAGGCTTTTATTTACAACGGGAAGATTGTGGATTGGACAAACAGGTTTTTCTCTAGAGAACTAAACAGAAAGCTTTAAAAAAAAAAACATAGTTTGAATGTACTGGACTAAATATATTTAGAACAGATCAATTTTTAAGGGTATTTAATCTCTTATATTTTGATTAATTTATATAACGATGCTGGTGTGTTAATTGGACTCTGTTCCTTCTCTATAATTTGATTTCCATGATCCTAGGTGTCAACACAAAGCCCATGTCAGGGGTCATAGTAAATCTGACCTGCAAAGATGGACACTTCTGCTCTCAAGGGTTTGGACAGCAGACAGTCGGGGATTGTCATGCGAGGAGAAGCTACTTTTAGTGCATGCTGATCCACATTTAAATAGTTAATGTTGGATATTCAGCAACATTTAACCGTGGCGATTTTCAGCATGACCAGTTAGTTATTCATTTGTTAAATTACCTCACTTCTAATTAGCAGCCTCAGTGACAAAGTTGATGCATGTGTCCGTCCATCTGACAACCCATTGTTTGCAGCCAATCACAGCCTCATGTCCAGAATCTAAGACAGGCCAACCCTCTCCCCAGCCACACTCACTAGGCCAGTCTTTGTGATCCCAAGGTGTTCCACTGATAAAATGGATCTACAGGTACACCTCAAAGCATTAGAATATATTTAAAGTGTAACATTTTCTCTCATTTAAAAAAGTGAAAATTGTATATAAGATCGATACATTATAAGGAGAGTGAGATATTTTAAGCCAATATGTTACTTTAATGACAATAACTTATGGCTGAAAGCCCTAAATAACAGTTTTAAATCTTTAACTCTTTGTGTAAGGAGTATATTTAATATTTGGGTGTAACTCTCTGAAATGAGGGACAAAAAAATGTAAACCTTTTGCACTAAGACATTTTAGTCTAATCTTTCACAATTATCTTGCATCTTACAAAAAAATTACATTTTTTACTGAACTTAACAGCTTAACAGGCCTCACTTTAATGAATTGTATTTGAAACCCTTTTTAAAAAAAATATTTTTCATCATTCTTTTAATGCTTTTCCAACTGGCGGTGGTGCTTGCTGATAGAGCAACTTGTTCATAAAGTGTTTCTTGATATATATCTAAATATTGTTTTATATACTCTGTTTTGCTAGAAAGTTAAGGAGCAGTTGATTTAAACATTTTATGCTGAAACTAACACAATTAAGTTTCCATTCATATTCTTAATAACTTAAAAATATCTTATACTGTTACCGGTTTTATTAGTATGGTTACAGATTTTTATTTTTTTAATGAAGATTTTTTATGTAATTTTTTGTCAGTTTAAATAGTTGTTCAACTAAGTTCTGAATACAAAAAAATGGCGTAAAGTGAAAATTATCTTATGTGTGAAATGAACGCACATCTGTTGTCCACTTTAATCTTCATCTCTTCATCCTCTGACATGGGAGTTGGCTCGGAGCTCCTCTGCCTGGCTGTGTGTTTCCTGGATGGGCCGCCTTTTGC
>NW_015150493.1:95481-103518 GCF_000732505.1 Cyprinodon variegatus
CGCCTTTTGCAGTTGCTTTTTGTATCTCTGCTTCTGTCTCTTTGAACTCCATTCAGCCTCGGCAGATGGCCGCTCACACTGAGCCTGGTTCTGCTGGAGGTTTCTTCCTGTTAAATGGGAGTTTTCCTCTCCACTGTCGCTACAAGCATGCTTAGTGTGAGGGATTGCTGTAGAGTCAATGAGTCGATGCAGTCAACTGGTTTTCCTTAGATATGTTGAACTGTAAAGTGCCTTGAGATGACTTATGCTGTGAATTGGCGCTATAGAAATAAACTGAATTGAATTTAACTTTAAATGGCCTTTATGTGTGAGAGTGTGAATGGTTGTTTGTTGCCCTACAACAAACTGTTTGCCTGTCCAGGGTGAACCCAGCGTTTTGCTCAAAGACTATGCGATGAAGTCATCAGCCCCCCATCACCCAGATGGATAGAAGATGAATGTAATTTCATCATATATTAAGCTGCATTCGATTCATCTCAGAATTGGGAAGTCAGAGCGTCTTAATCTCCAAGGTGATGGCGTTTCAACTAAACACTTGTGGATACTCGTTGTTTGTCTTTGGTAACTACAGATAGTATTACAATAATAATGAGAAAAAAAATACATTTTGGTTTTTGAATATAAGCCGTTAAAACAACTAATCTTATGAATACTAAAAAGTGGAAAATGTATGACTGAATAAAACATTCACTTTTGTTTGTAACTGTCTATTATCTGTGCATTTTTTTAAGTTTAGTTACTGTTAATGTGAGCAGCAGCCATCTTGAATACAGACATCAGGTATGGTTTTGTTGACTCATAATTCCAACTTTCATGGAGCTTCCATTTTAAATGTCTTTTCTACTGGTCATAAATACAAGTATAATTTGAATGCAGAATATTCGAATTCACAGTGGCTCAAATTGATTTAATTATTCCTTGTTTTTTAGAATTTCATTTATGGTCTCACCATAACTTCATTATAGATATATTGAGTATTAAGTAAATGAATCCAATTTTACATATTTATTTACCCTAGTAGATGCATTTTAGTAAAAGCATTTTTCAATAATCTAAGTGCAAAATTAAAGCTAAATAATAGGAAAAACTGGTTACATATTTATATATATATGAGACAATGAAATTACTTAAATCAAGGATTTTTGTATTTGTCTCTTCATTATTATTATTATGTCTTTAATATTATTTTATTTTTTATTATTATTTAATAACTCATTTTAGTAATAATCTGTTAAATGTTTATCACACTTTTTCATGTTTTAACGAAACATTCAGAAACCAAACTTTTATGCAGAATTTTAGCCAATTCAGAAATCATGATTATATAAAAAAGATTATTATTCCTGTTTATCTGATCTCAAAAAACCACATAATGCTGCAATAGATGAAGCCCTTTTTTTGGTAAGGGGCGGTGGGGGTCACACAGCAGCAGCCACTTTTTTGCAGCAATGAGGATGAGACTGACAGAACAGAGGGGCTGGGAGAGAGCAGGAGGGGAGGAGTAGGGAAGAGTGGGAGGAGGAGGAGGAGGACGATGATGAGGAGGGGTGGGAGAAAAGCAGGCAGTCAGGAGGCAAACCCCACGCTGTAGCTGTGTTTTCAGGAGGAAAGCTTAGAAGCGCCTACAGCTCTCTGTCTATCTGGAGTCTCTTCTATTCTCTCTCCTGTTTCTTTTTTGGATCTTCAATCTTGAATATAAAAGGTTACTGCAGCTCCTGTCTTACCTCCAGCTGATGGTCAGAGTGTTTTCTGCTGCAGCTGTAGCTGGATTCAAATGGTCATGGTCAAAGAAAAAGGTACCTCTGCACATATGGGTGTTTTATAGCCTTTGTATTGCTTGTCATGCTTAGTATTGGTGATGTCTGTGTTCACACTGATTGGCAGCACTGAATCTGACTCAACTGATATTGAACTCGATCGATTTCCTAACATCTGATAAAAAATGTTATGCTGAGCATGTTTGGCAGCATGAATATGGGATTCTTAGCGGGAGGGATGTGGCTGCAGCATCAGTAAGTATTCATATAGTGTTAAATGTAAAGCTTAAACCCACTGAGATGTTCCAGAAAAGTAGCCGACTTGAACATTGCTACGCCCTTTTAGCTGCTGTTTGGCTTGGAGTGCGCTTCATTTGGCAGCGTCAGGTTTTATGTTAATGCATGGTGGAACAAAGCATCCGAGGAGCTTCATGTAAACGGATGAGACCCTTATAACCAAGAGGTGGTCGTTCTTCGTTTAGTCAGTTCATCTTTATATGTTCTGAAAGGTTAGGAGATGAAAAGTGGAGCAGCAGTGTTGGGAGACACACTGCGCAGAGCTGGGAACCTGCACTCTCTGCCATCCTCTCTCTCCCTCTCTTTATCACTCTGTCTGCAGCCGTTGTCATGGTAACCCTCTAAAAGGTACACACCATTGTTGTCATCTGTGGCCCCATTCACGTTGCCCTGTAAAAAACATAAGGGAGAGGATTGTTTCTGCCTATAAACCGAGGTCACCCAGCTGTGAGGGATGAATTAGGTGAAGTCAGGAGGGGTCATTGTTTGGAGTTGTTAACATCGGCTGTAGTTTGTGGTTCAGAGGTGGACCATTGTTTGTTAAAAAGACTCACGAGCTGGCAGCAATGTGGAAGAAATACTTTTGCTGCGAGGAACTTTAAAATGTTTCTAAACTGAAGAAGTGGAGATTGTTAGTTTCTCACAGGAATGGAAATTGATGGAAGAATTCTCAATCAGAAGAGATTATACGTTAAGGCTTTCCATCCAGTCTAGAAAAGAAGGGAAGTTTAGTAAAGTATTTTCCTGTTTAAATGTCTAAAACGTCCATCCATCCATCCATCCATCCATCCATCCATCCATCCATCCATCCATCCATCCATCCATCCATCCATCCATCCATCCATCCATCCCGCTTTAAAAAGCAACCATGCACTTTTGAGTCTGCAATCCAAATGTGTCTAAAGTTTGCTTTCCGTATTTTTGTGCTTTTAGTTTCAGTCCTAAANATTCTCAATCAGAAGAGATTATACGTTAAGGCTTTCCATCCAGTCTAGAAAAGAAGGGAAGTTTAGTAAAGTATTTTCCTGTTTAAATGTCTAATCCATCCATCCATCCATCCATCCATCCATCCATCCATCCATCCATCCATCCATCCATCCATCCATCCATCCATCCATCCATCCATGTCGCTTTAAAAAGCAACCATGCACTTTTGAGTCTGCAATCCAAATGTGTCTAAAGTTTGCTTTCCGTATTTTTGTGCTTTTAGTTTCAGTCCTAAACTGTGTAGGTAAACCGTGCTCTAAACCCCCACAAGTGCCTTTAAAAGTTGAAATAAGCCCAAAGAATGTATATATGCAACCCTCTCAAGAAAACCCATCAAGATAAAATGGGGTTATAGATATTTTTGACAGATCCCAGTGAGGTCGTCTGTTTATGTATCTGACCACACACTGATTGCTGGAGGCGGCGTCCAGCCCTGAATCTGTTCCCTTGATGTGGGTCCGACTGGCCATAACCAAACGGCCCTTGTGATCCAGTTTTTGTGCTGGCAGAACTCCTGTAACCTCGGGCTCCCACATGTTCCTTTTTCCAGACTCCCTCGGGAAGTTTTCCCAAGTTTTAAGCAGCTACTTCATCTGGACATTGTTGGGATTAGTTGTCATAAAGAAGCCTACATTTAGAGAGCTTCTTCCTGTCCTTTCATTAAAGCAGAAAGCTATCCTGATACTTTTAATTTTTTAATTTAATTTTTAATTTTTGATCCGTCATCAGTTTCATTCTGCAGTCTGTTTTTTTTTTTTTTTTGCTGTTGAAATGAGAAGTTAAACTGAACTGTACAACATACCCAGCTCATAAAACAAAACAGACACATGGTAGCTGGTTCTTAAGAAGAAGGGAGTAAATCTGTAAAGCTCGTGGATTTAGTCTTATTCTTTTATTTTGACCAAAGTATTTAAAAGATTCACAAGCCTAGAACTCTGTTGTGAATAATTTATGATAATGTTTGAATAATAATCGGATCAAATTTGATTACAAACAAATAATTCTCAGTTTTTTCATTCAATGACAGGAAATAGATCAGGGAAGATGAACCAAAGTCAAAGCAGTATCAATGCTATATTTCAGGGTAGCAAAAATTATTTTAGGAAAAGAAAGGTGCTGTTATTAAAATAATTACAAGATCCTATTACACCCCTACCACCAACCTCTTTTTAAACTCAATAACTCAAGTGCTCTTTTGGCTCTTACATAATACTGTATCCATATATCTTCATTGTAACACTATCTAGAACAATAAAACCCAATTTTCTTGACCTATAGTCCAAACCTTTATCGTTTTAATATGAGTTTAGATGTCTCATATGAGTTTTATTTCTGCAGAGCCCTGCAGACAACTGCAGTGTGCCTCATCTTTGAAGCTTGCTGGTGTCTACTCCCTGAAAAAGGAGCTAAACCCCTTTCTACCGGCAGCAGTGCAGCAGTGTTTGTACAGCTGGCATAGAGCACCGGAACATACAGATGAGTGGCCCGTCATGGAAAGCCTGAATCCAGCAAGCTAAAACAAACAGGGGTGACATAGGGGTCAGGTGAAAGTAATGCAGATTGCTGGCCATCCTTAAATACCATTCAGTTTGTACCCCCATATCATTACCATGCTTTGCCATTCATTCAATTTTTACCTCTGTTGGACATTAATAAGCAAAACATTTCATATCTATTAGTTTAAACTTCCTGCTGATAATTTGACCTTTCAAACATTTAGTCTTTTTAGTAGTCATCCACTAGGACCAAAACTTTTTTCACACACAAAATCGTGCTGTCTACAGCCATACGTCACATAATTACTATAAATCAATTTGTACCTAAGAGGGGAGATTTGCTTTAAGGTTGTGACATGATTCTGGTGAATACAAGCCTGGAGTTGCTCAGAGTGTTTTGCTTTTTTACCCTAAAGGATCTGCTTCCGTTTTAACTATCTTTTTCCATCTGGGATCTATCAATTCATTCATTTTCTATACCGGCTTGTCTGTCAGAGCTGCTTAGGAACTGGTTCCCATCTATAGTGGTCTTTTAGGGACTGGAAGACTATTTCTTAAACAGGTCACCTGTCTAACTGCAATGAGATAGAGAATTGAATATAATATTAAATATTCAGGTTATATCCAACCTGGAGAAAAAGCATAAATTAGAAAGTTTTATTGACATGAAAAAAAATAAGTCTTTGGTGCTCTGACTCTGGCAGAAGATGTTGGTGTTGATTAAAGTGAATGAGCAGGATGATTTAGCTTAAAGGCTTCTTTCCCCCTGGGGTATAAGGGGTGCCATAGTGAGACAAGAGGAATGAGGATGGTGAAGGGGTTGAATTTTGGATGAAAAGCAAGAAAATCCTCAGCTTTTAAAAGTTTGTATGCAGAGTTTTGAATGAGGTGAAGTGGCTGGATCAGAGGAACGGGGACGCGATTGAAGGTAAAAGTCCTTAAGCTAAATTATTGCCTACACTCCATGACCATTTATCTGGAAAGAAAAAGAAATTACCACCATTTAAGTACATGGATCCAAAATCTTTAGTTTACAACTATGAAATACTTAGAAGAGAAAAAAATTTAGTTGTGTGATTATGAATAAGAGAAGAGGCAATTTCAACCAGAGCCATTTAAACCTCTGGATACCCCCCTTTTTTTCTTGACAAGTAAAATATATTGTCAATATATTCAATACTGGCGATATTTATTGACATCCGTCAAATAAATATTCTTTGTTGTTTATTTAACTTGCAGCAGAATATATGAAATTACCAAAGTTTTGCAAGCTACCAAAGTTACACATGGTCTTTATAAAACATATCACAACACAATAACATCAGCATCGCAAACCTATAAAAAAATAGTAGGGAATCATCCAGATTTCTATGTTATAATATTATTTCTTAGATCCATATAGCTTAATTAGCCTACAGTAGACACAAAGTACAAAGTACACAATGTCTGCAGATGGGTCGAGTTGGTTAATAATATAGCCAACATTATAGAAATACAAAATGACAAAGGGGTGAAATGGCCAAAAGCCCACATTGTGTAGTTCCACAAATTTCCTTTCCCTTGGTGATATTGTCATAGGAAATACAACTGGACTATGGGGCCTGTACAGGCTGTTAAAGAGCCTGGGCTTTTATCAGCTGCTCTTCAAACACAATGACTTCTGCAGTTCATGAAGCCACCATTGTCTCCTCTCTGGTAAACAGCTCTATTCTCTGTCGAACAGTGACTAAAATTTTGCACTGTGTTGCAGAGAATGCATCCTAGAATAGAGAGCAGGTCATTATTCAAAGCTAAGGTCCCAGAGGATTACTTATTAAGGGTTAGTAGGGGACCTGCTAGGGGCTGATAGCCCCCCCACCCCCCAACCCATTCCTCCTCCCAGAGTGCCTGCTCCGTGTTTGAAGTGCTTTGTCTGGGATATTGGTGGTGGGGCAGTAAGAAGTAGAGCCATACATATTCATGTTGTGGGAGGGGTTACGCCCTCTTTCTCATCTCTGGGTGATAAAAGGCTCTGCCACCTCTTACCCCCAAAACACATGCTTGTACCAATGCTTGAGGAATTATTAATTGGATATCATGGGGTGTCTTATTTTTGTGCCCCTCTGATACTCTTCACAGCCCAGACTCCCTCTGGAATATTCCATCCAAGTGTTTGGATTGGATGATTATAGGAGTAAAAAGTCTGTTTGTGTCTGCTTTGTTGTCTATGAAGTGGATACAGCTAGTGCCAAAATTATTGGCTGAAGGAAAAGGACTGGAGATGACTGTTTTTATCCGTCTCATTGTGTATTTGTTTTTTCTCACACACTCCAAGGACATGCTTATATACATCTGGAAACTTTTATGTCTGCAACTGTAAAAGTATCGAAGGAGATTAACTGAATATTTTATGAAGTCTTTTTTTATTTTTTATGGGGTTTTTTGGTATATGGAATCCCCCCTTGCCTGGTGCATTTTGTCCCAGCGATGGTTTACATTCCTCTGGATTCATGGCAGGAAATGAAGGCAACAAATTCTGAAGCCTCCTTAGCAAGTCCTGCGCTCTGTGACAATAAACACACATTGTGTTCAGGATTGGGTTAAGGGTACTCATTTATAAAAACAAAAACACAGTCCTAAGGGTATTCAGCACTTTCCTCCTAACATCATCTGAAGCATTTATTACTGCCAACACAGCTAGGGTACGGTTAAATGTGGTGGGGGGCTGGATGTTGGAGAGGATTGCCCCCTTTCACTAGGCCTGGCTTTGGGATGTCGTGTTAGCTATTGTTCCCTCAGCAGCATGGTTTTCTGAGTATCCATTGTGAGTTCAGCCTCATATTTGTCACTTCATCCGGTGGCAATGAGGCAGGACAGATAACTCTGTCAGCAAAGCCAACACATGTAACCCAGAAACAGGAATTTGAGCCGAGGTCGGAAAGAAATCATACAATTCCTTATTCCAGTAAGTCACTTTATGCCGATGTTGCCGAACATCCGTCCTCCTAAGTTATTCATACCGTTATATAATATACATTTGGGCAAATGGAGCACCTCTTTGTCAGTGTTAACAAAAATACCAGAGATAAAAAAATTTATTTTAAATCCAGCTTCATAAGTGCATAACAATCTCAGAGTAGTCAGTTAGAACCACAGTTTTTTCAGGAAGCTAAACAAAGCATGTTATAGATACTTTTAACTCTTAAATATATAAAAAATAATCCCTTAAAAATGCATATATACTTTTTCTCTGTATCTTAAATTTTCTTTAATGATCCAAAGCCAATGTGAGACAAACATCTGTCTTGGATTTTCCTCAATCTGTTTTAGGCCCCGTCCACACGAAGTCAAAACGAACACGAAACGCTGATATTTTCCAAAACGTTTGCCGTAAAGACGGAGACGTAAAATAAATGTGAGCGTCCACACGAATGCATGAAAACGCTGCAAAATGTATGCCAGGCCTGTAAGTGGCGCTGTGGTGCCAAAGCAAAAATAAGCGACGAAATGTTGGGCATGTG
>NW_015150493.1:103723-153984 GCF_000732505.1 Cyprinodon variegatus
GAAAAATTTGTGCGTTTAGGCCAGGGTTCGTCTTCGTGTGGACGGGGCCTTAATGTTTGTGTTTTTTTCCCCATGTATGTTAAAAAATGCTTAAAATAGAGAGAAACAGAAAAACAATATTTAACGCAGCTCTCGATTTTGATCGGATAAATTATAGCCCTTTGTGAAAGACTTAGCTCCAATGTTAAGTTAGTCGTACAAATAAAGGCTCTTTACTGTGACAACCCTAAATGGCATTCAGTGACATAGCAGGGAAAACAGCTAAACCACATTTCAAAGGAACAGATCTGCATCTCATTTAGGAGTAATTTGAACACTACAAACCTCAGACTTTTGTTGTTGATTCATTTAAAATATTCTTGGCAAATGCTTTCGCTTGTGCCCAACGTACCGTTCAAAGTGTTTCACCTCTAGCAGCACAATACAAATGTTATAATTTTTCTAAGATGATCCCAGACATCCATTTTCCCTTCTTTAATATTTAGTAGATTGGGGGAAAAAAGTCACCTGATGATTGTGTAAGTTCTGAGTTCATTAAAAGACACTAAATAAGAAAAACAAATAAGGAAATCAAATGTGGGATTTTGAAATAATTTTCTACGTCAATTTTGTTGAAATATAAGAACATGGTGATCCTCAGAGAAAATGTCCAGCTCTCACAGACCCCCTAACTTCTTTAAGAAAGGTTTCTGTCCTTTACTCCTTTCCTGTATCAATGCCACCTTTTTGAACTTGTTATCTATAAAAATACACCTGTGCACAGCTTCAAACAGACTCTAAACCAGATTATTGGAAAGAAAACCATCAGCCGCATGGCCTTTTCTGGAACCAATTTGACGCCATTGCTCTAAACTCAATCAAAGACCTTTCGGAGAACACCAGGAAGAAAACTGTAGACCTGCACCTGGCTTAAAAGAGTGAATCTACAATACGCAGGCAGGTTAGACTGAAGAAATCAACTGTGGGAGCAACTTTAAGAAAACAGAAGCCATACAAGCCCACTGATAATCTCCCCCCATCTAGTGCCCCACGCAAGACCATCCTGTGAAGTCAAAAATGATCATCAGAACAGTGGGCAGAAAAATCGAAGAACTACACAGAGGGACCAGAATGAGAGCTGGGACCAAAGTGACAAAGGCTGCCATCAGTAACACTCAAGTCTTGCAGTGCCAGACATGTTCAAGCCAGTACATGTCTTGGCCTGTCTGGATTTTGCCAAAGAGCAGATTGATAATCCGGAAGAAAATTTCTGAGAACATCATGTGGTGCGATGAAACCGAAGGGGAACTTTTTGGCACCAACTCAATGTGTCATGTTTGGAGGACATAGAATACTCAGTTGCATCCCAAGAACACCATATCTACTGTGAAGCATGGTGGTGGAAATATCATGCTTTGGGGCTATTTTTCAGAAAAGGGGACATGATGACTGATCCATGATAACGGAAAATGAACAGTGAAAGTATTAATGATGGAACATTGTCGTGTCTTCCGGCATGGCAGTAATTTTAAACACGCTGTTTCGGAAGGGCTCGGGGAGCTGGGATTCCTGGAGGTCCTAAGGTGGCCTGGCCAGTCTCCAGACCTCAACGTCAGAGGAATCTATGGAGGGGGTTAAAACTGTTTTTTTTTTGTTTTCAAAAAATCATTGCTTTAGAGTTGATCTGCACTGAGGAGACATCCAAAATATCAGCTACAGTGTGTGCAAGACGTATCGGTTACGTTTGACTTGTATCGTACATTATGCTACAGAGTAATGTGTTGAACATTAGTTTAATTAATTATATTGCTAAAAAGTGGTTTAAGCAAAAAAATTCAGTGTGTGGACGAAATGGAGGTATAATATATATATATATAAAACCTGACAGTAGCCAGATTGATATGTGTGAAACTGAGTTGAGTTCTACGTTATCGATCTTGGATGGCTGTCATTCAGTCTGTCCCTGAAAAGGAGGGACATTGAGGACAATACTTTGAGCTGATTGGGGGCCTTCCATTATACGCTTTCAGCCAATCGTAGCAGCATGATTCATCTGCAGATTCTTGAGTGTTTTCACACCTAGCGGAGTAAGCCGGTAAATCAAACCTTTTCCAAATCCTGTCGGAAGAAAAGCACAGACATCTTTGCATCTCCAAATGCACAAAGTGCTTCTCTTTGCTTCTGTTTTAAATGAGAAATTGTCGCTATCTTAGCTAAAACTGAGTCATTTGCTGTATCGGGCACTGTCCTCCAGCGTGGCCCTGTTTGTAATGCACCGGCAAGGCCCTTCTGACTATCTTTCATTCCTACATGTCCCTCCCCAAAAACCCCAAAACACTGCTGGCATGTCATTGGTCCGACTCTCTGATGGTTCGGAGACTGACTTATTAGTGGGAGTCTTTCAAGATGGATTTGTTGTGAGACTGAAAACTCAGATCTCGTGACAATCCAGCTCGTAGCACAAGGTTAGGATTAATTGGCAAAAGGCTACGGCTATGTCTTGGGGTACAATACTCTTTCTGGTGGAACACAGAAGCAAACAAGCACTGAATGGCAAAAGAGCAAAATGACCTGCAAATCCCATAAAGGATTAAGTACTCGGTTGTTTTACTGTGATTTACAGAGTAAGTGGAGACTTGAAGGTGCTTTATTCTTCAGTTTCTCTTTCAGTGAACAGACGTTGGGTAAGATTGTCTTATGTCTGATATTAGAGAAAGTAAACTTAAACAGAAGAGGATTTTAACTGTTGATTCAGTTATATACCAATTAGTGCTGTCCATGCAGTGTTTTCATAATATTCTCTGTTTGTAAAATTAATCTTGAGCAAAGAAATATTTCAGTTTGATTCATAACTGTTGACTTTTAAAGTTTGTTATTTAATACATAAAATACTAATGCTAATATCGTATTAATCAAAGCTATTAATAAATCCCTTTTTGAATTTTATTGAATCCTACTATGTTCCAAAAAGAAAGGAATTCTTTTTTCATTGGATCTGATTTCAAAAGAATGGTAAAAAAGTAAAGAGCAAATAAACCCAATTTGAATATAAAGAAAGGCTTGTAGATTAGGCCTATAAATTGTTAGATTAGCTGTTTTTCCATAGTTCAGTCCCCCAGATGGTGTGTGTTTGGTTCATGAAGGTGCAATGTGACACGCAGAGCTGCAGACACTTCATTCAGTGTCACAGCAGTTTGCTTCACCCAAAGATGACTCATTGTCCCACTGAGTGTAATCACATCAGAGACACCAAAGAGACAGGTCCTCCCACCATAACCCGCCTTTATTCTCGTCTTCCTCCAGAGATTAGGTTTTCTTCTATCTCAGCGTTTTATGAACTCACAACTGCTCTCATTCCCAGTTGTGAAGATACCATTTGCTTATATAATCTTTTGGAAAATTTAACTCCCATCTTTTATTCCTGTGTCTTATAAAATGTACCCAAACGGATAGATTTGTTTACCATACAGTTGTACTGCAATCAAACCAGGGAGCCACTGCAGCTGGAAAGGTGGGATGCAGGCATGGCTATCAATAATCCAGCGTAATGTCTCCCTTTGGTTAGACCATCGATTGTTCATGATGCTATTTCTGTCCTTTAGCTGGTGTCTTATTATAGCTTTGCAGACTAATGATTCATTGCAGAGCAGAAAGAGCAAAATCCTCAGTGTTTTCATGTTGCAGGCCCGTCTTCATATTGTCAGCTTTGAAACATACAGCAGAGAGAAAATGAGTGGATGAGAAAAAGAAGCAGCCCAGTTATATTTGTTAGAAAATGAAATAATCAGCTGGTTTAAGACCACTGATAAGCTTTGAGCAGTGCGGCACTGCAGCAGGAGTCACATACTGAAGAGGGGATTAGTGCCTGTCTGTGTCATGGACCACCAAACCTTTTATGGAGTGGGACCACACACTAACAAGCTCCAACAGGAGATTTTATTAGATGAAAGTGATGGTTGGTGCAAACTTTAAATATTGTTAAAGTTCCATTAAATGTCATTTTATTATACTAACACTAAAAAGATATGCTTAACATGCTTTATTTGATAGCAAATTGAAGATTTCAAAAATTGCTTTTCCGCTACATTCTTTTTAAATAGACTTACCTCACTTCTTAAGGTTTTTTCATTACACTTTGTTGTTTTGTTCTTTCTTTGTGTCTACTTAGCTGAAATTCTAGGGGAGCCCAATCAACCCAAAATTTTGCACGACACAAAGTCAGTTCAAATTCTATTTTTTTTTGCAGCATCAGCAGCGACTGTGCATATCTCACTCTTTAAGGATAATAATAACACTGAAATTAAAGCCACAGACCAACAAACACAGTAACAATACTTTTTAAAATGCACATTTCTTTATATTATTTTAAAGTTGAGATATTATTGAGACAGTATTTTAAAGGCTGGTGCCAATAACGATTGTTTGATATGAGTTTAACTGATATTTGATGCTCATTCTTTAGACTGATATTGCTTTCTGTATCTGTATCTAAATTATTCAAAATTAAACAATATCAAATGTTACACATGTCTCAGTTTGAACAGAAACATTTATTAACAGATCAAAGCAAACGTTAACATGGACAGCAAATCGAGGGAGCATAAATGCTTAAGCTTAATGTGACATCGAGGCAGGGCTGCTGAACGCACCTATTAATCAGAGAACCAATGCACACATCGGTAGATACAAGAAAAAAAAAATTGAATTTAAATTCTCAAAGTGCAACAAAACGGGCATAAAAATTTTAAAAATAAGGGGCAAGCAGGGAAATCTTGTGTTTCCAATTGAGGTCAGCTTTGTTTTAGAAGTGTGAAGATGAAAAGAGTCAGTGCACAAATAGAGCACCTTGTGAGCACACCCCAATGAATGCAGTGGTGAGAAAGGAGACAGATTTCTATTTAATTTAGGCCAAGATTGGAGGCTGGTAGAAAGATTTGATAATTAATGATCTATCTGCACTGTATTAGATAGAGCGTGATTTTATCATTTTTTTAAAATTAGAAATGCCAAACAGCAGGAAACTGCAGTAGTCCAGTCCAGAAGAGATTAGGGCATTTTTCACATTTTGCAGCATCTGACTGGGTCAGGGATGGGTGAAGGTTTGCAAGATTGCAATGATGTTTTAACCCTAAACCTTCTGTTTTTTTTTAAGAAAATCTGTTGTTTTATGAGGATGTACACAAAGACTGATGACAGAAGAGAAGACTGTAACATCCTGACCACAAATGTTATGGACTTTATAGAGGAAGACAGAAGCTTATTGGAAGTGACAGCCAGGATAGGTTCTGTTTTTTAGCTATTAAGTTAAAGCAAATTTGGGCTCATCCATGTAGCCATTTCCTCCAAGCAGATGGTAAATACAAATAGTTATGATCATAGTGAGGTGGATGCTATGATAAAAGATTGATGGATTAGGTTTCTATATATAGTTCTGTACAGAGGTGTCAAGTAACAAAGTACAAATACTTCATTACTGTACTTAAGTACACTTTTTAGGTATCTATACTACTCTATTACTTATTTTTCTTCCTACTTCTGACTTCTACTCATTACATTTCACACAAGTATCTGTACTTTCTATTCCTTACATTTTTAAAACAAATGTTACTCATCACTGTTGGCTTCGGTTTAATGTTTATAAATATTTATTTCACGTCATGTGCGCCATCCAATGCAGATCATTGGCGCCATCCACATCTAGTGAAAACTAGTGTAATTGGAAGGAAATTATCAGANGAAAAATTTGTGCGTTTAGGCCAGGGTTCGTCTTCGTGTGGACGGGGCCTTAATGTTTGTGTTTTTTTCCCCATGTATGTTAAAAAATGCTTAAAATAGAGAGAAACAGAAAAACAATATTTAACGCAGCTCTCGATTTTGATCGGATAAATTATAGCCCTTTGTGAAAGACTTAGCTCCAATGTTAAGTTAGTCGTACAAATAAAGGCTCTTTACTGTGACAACCCTAAATGGCATTCAGTGACATAGCAGGGAAAACAGCTAAACCACATTTCAAAGGAACAGATCTGCATCTCATTTAGGAGTAATTTGAACACTACAAACCTCAGACTTTTGTTGTTGATTCATTTAAAATATTCTTGTCAAATGCTTTCGCTTGTGCCCAACGTACCGTTCAAAGTGTTTCACCTCTAGCAGCACAATACAAATGTTATAATTTTTCTAAGATGATCCCAGACATCCATTTTCCCTTCTTTAATATTTAGTAGATTGGGGGAAAAAAGTCACCTGATGATTGTGTAAGTTCTGAGTTCATTAAAAGACACTAAATAAGAAAAACAAATAAGGAAATCAAATGTGGGATTTTGAAATAATTTTCTACGTCAATTTTGTTGAAATATAAGAACATGGTGATCCTCAGAGAAAATGTCCAGCTCTCACAGACCCCCTAACTTCTTTAAGAAAGGTTTCTGTCCTTTACTCCTTTCCTGTATCAATGCCACCTTTTTGAACTTGTTATCTATAAAAATACACCTGTGCACAGCTTCAAACAGACTCTAAACCAGATTATTGGAAAGAAAACCATCAGCCGCATGGCCTTTTCTGGAACCAATTTGACGCCATTGCTCTAAACTCAATCAAAGACCTTTCGGAGAACACCAGGAAGAAAACTGTAGACCTGCACCTGGCTTAAAAGAGTGAATCTACAATACGCAGGCAGGTTAGACTGAAGAAATCAACTGTGGGAGCAACTTTAAGAAAACAGAAGCCATACAAGCCCACTGATAATCTCCCCCCATCTAGTGCCCCACGCAAGACCATCCTGTGAAGTCAAAAATGATCATCAGAACAGTGGGCAGAAAAATCGAAGAACTACACAGAGGGACCAGAATGAGAGCTGGGACCAAAGTGACAAAGGCTGCCATCAGTAACACTCAAGTCTTGCAGTGCCAGACATGTTCAAGCCAGTACATGTCTTGGCCTGTCTGGATTTTGCCAAAGAGCAGATTGATAATCCGGAAGAAAATTTCTGAGAACATCATGTGGTGCGATGAAACCGAAGGGGAACTTTTTGGCACCAACTTAATGTGTCGTGTTTGGAGGACATAGAATACTCAGTTGCATCCCAAGAACACCATTTGTACTGTGAAGCATGGTGGTGGAAATATCATGCTTTGGGGCTATTTTTCAGAAAAGGGGACATGATGACTGATCCATGATAACGGAAAATGAACAGTGAAAGTATTAATGATGGAACATTGTCGTGTCTTCCGGCATGGCAGTAATTTTAAACACGCTGTTTCGGAAGGGCTCGGGGAGCTGGGATTCCTGGAGGTCCTAAGGTGGCCTGGCCAGTCTCCAGACCTCAACGTCAGAGGAATCTATGGAGGGGGTTAAAACTGTTTTTTTTTTGTTTTCAAAAAATCATTGCTTTAGAGTTGATCTGCACTGAGGAGACATCCAAAATATCAGCTACAGTGTGTGCAAGACGTATCGGTTACGTTTGACTTGTATCGTACATTATGCTACAGAGTAATGTGTTGAACATTAGTTTAATTAATTATATTGCTAAAAAGTGGTTTAAGCAAAAAAATTCAGTGTGTGGACGAAATGGAGGTATAATATATATATATATAAAACCTGACAGTAGCCAGATTGATATGTGTGAAACTGAGTTGAGTTCTACGTTATCGATCTTGGATGGCTGTCATTCAGTCTGTCCCTGAAAAGGAGGGACATTGAGGACAATACTTTGAGCTGATTGGGGGCCTTCCATTATACGCTTTCAGCCAATCGTAGCAGCATGATTCATCTGCAGATTCTTGAGTGTTTTCACACCTAGCGGAGTAAGCCGGTAAATCAAACCTTTTCCAAATCCTGTCGGAAGAAAAGCACAGACATCTTTGCATCTCCAAATGCACAAAGTGCTTCTCTTTGCTTCTGTTTTAAATGAGAAATTGTCGCTATCTTAGCTAAAACTGAGTCATTTGCTGTATCGGGCACTGTCCTCCAGCGTGGCCCTGTTTGTAATGCACCGGCAAGGCCCTTCTGACTATCTTTCATTCCTACATGTCCCTCCCCAAAAACCCCAAAACACTGCTGGCATGTCATTGGTCCGACTCTCTGATGGTTCGGAGACTGACTTATTAGTGGGAGTCTTTCAAGATGGATTTGTTGTGAGACTGAAAACTCAGATCTCGTGACAATCCAGCTCGTAGCACAAGGTTAGGATTAATTGGCAAAAGGCTACGGCTATGTCTTGGGGTACAATACTCTTTCTGGTGGAACACAGAAGCAAACAAGCACTGAATGGCAAAAGAGCAAAATGACCTGCAAATCCCATAAAGGATTAAGTACTCGGTTGTTTTACTGTGATTTACAGAGTAAGTGGAGACTTGAAGGTGCTTTATTCTTCAGTTTCTCTTTCAGTGAACAGACGTTGGGTAAGATTGTCTTATGTCTGATATTAGAGAAAGTAAACTTAAACAGAAGAGGATTTTAACTGTTGATTCAGTTATATACCAATTAGTGCTGTCCATGCAGTGTTTTCATAATATTCTCTGTTTGTAAAATTAATCTTGAGCAAAGAAATATTTCAGTTTGATTCATAACTGTTGACTTTTAAAGTTTGTTATTTAATACATAAAATACTAATGCTAATATCGTATTAATCAAAGCTATTAATAAATCCCTTTTTGAATTTTATTGAATCCTACTATGTTCCAAAAAGAAAGGAATTCTTTTTTCATTGGATCTGATTTCAAAAGAATGGTAAAAAAGTAAAGAGCAAATAAACCCAATTTGAATATAAAGAAAGGCTTGTAGATTAGGCCTATAAATTGTTAGATTAGCTGTTTTTCCATAGTTCAGTCCCCCAGATGGTGTGTGTTTGGTTCATGAAGGTGCAATGTGACACGCAGAGCTGCAGACACTTCATTCAGTGTCACAGCAGTTTGCTTCACCCAAAGATGACTCATTGTCCCACTGAGTGTAATCACATCAGAGACACCAAAGAGACAGGTCCTCCCACCATAACCCGCCTTTATTCTCGTCTTCCTCCAGAGATTAGGTTTTCTTCTATCTCAGCGTTTTATGAACTCACAACTGCTCTCATTCCCAGTTGTGAAGATACCATTTGCTTATATAATCTTTTGGAAAATTTAACTCCCATCTTTTATTCCTGTGTCTTATAAAATGTACCCAAACGGATAGATTTGTTTACCATACAGTTGTACTGCAATCAAACCAGGGAGCCACTGCAGCTGGAAAGGTGGGATGCAGGCATGGCTATCAATAATCCAGCGTAATGTCTCCCTTTGGTTAGACCATCGATTGTTCATGATGCTATTTCTGTCCTTTAGCTGGTGTCTTATTATAGCTTTGCAGACTAATGATTCATTGCAGAGCAGAAAGAGCAAAATCCTCAGTGTTTTCATGTTGCAGGCCCGTCTTCATATTGTCAGCTTTGAAACATACAGCAGAGAGAAAATGAGTGGATGAGAAAAAGAAGCAGCCCAGTTATATTTGTTAGAAAATGAAATAATCAGCTGGTTTAAGACCACTGATAAGCTTTGAGCAGTGCGGCACTGCAGCAGGAGTCACATACTGAAGAGGGGATTAGTGCCTGTCTGTGTCATGGACCACCAAACCTTTTATGGAGTGGGACCACACACTAACAAGCTCCAACAGGAGATTTTATTAGATGAAAGTGATGGTTGGTGCAAACTTTAAATATTGTTAAAGTTCCATTAAATGTCATTTTATTATACTAACACTAAAAAGATATGCTTAACATGCTTTATTTGATAGCAAATTGAAGATTTCAAAAATTGCTTTTCCGCTACATTCTTTTTAAATAGACTTACCTCACTTCTTAAGTTTTTTTCATTACACTTTGTTGTTTTGTTCTTTCTTTGTGTCTACTTAGCTGAAATTCTAGGGGAGCCCAATCAACCCAAAATTTTGCACGACACAAAGTCAGTTCAAATTCTATTTTTTTTTGCAGCATCAGCAGCGACTGTGCATATCTCACTCTTTAAGGATAATAATAACACTGAAATAAACGCCACAGACCAACAAACACAGTAACAATACTTTTTAAAATGCACATTTCTTTATATTATTTTAAAGTTGAGATATTATTGAGACAGTATTTTAAAGGCTGGTGCCAATAACGATTGTTTGATATGAGTTTAACTGATATTTGATGCTCATTCTTTAGACTGATATTGCTTTCTGTATCTGTATCTAAATTATTCAAAATTAAACAATATCAAATGTTACACATGTCTCAGTTTGAACAGAAACATTTATTAACAGATCAAAGCAAACGTTAACATGGACAGCAAATCGAGGGAGCATAAATGCTTAAGCTTAATGTGACATCGAGGCAGGGCTGCTGAACGCACCTATTAATCAGAGAACCAATGCACACATCGGTAGATACAAGAAAAAAAAAATTGAATTTAAATTCTCAAAGTGCAACAAAACGGGCATAAAAATTTTAAAAATAAGGGGCAAGCAGGGAAATCTTGTGTTTCCAATTGAGGTCAGCTTTGTTTTAGAAGTGTGAAGATGAAAAGAGTCAGTGCACAAATAGAGCACCTTGTGAGCACACCCCAATGAATGCAGTGGTGAGAAAGGAGACAGATTTCTATTTAATTTAGGCCAAGATTGGAGGCTGGTAGAAAGATTTGATAATTAATGATCTATCTGCACTGTATTAGATAGAGCGTGATTTTATCATTTTTTTAAAATTAGAAATGCCAAACAGCAGGAAACTGCAGTAGTCCAGTCCAGAAGAGATTAGGGCATTTTTCACATTTTGCAGCATCTGACTGGGTCAGGGATGGGTGAAGGTTTGCAAGATTGCAATGATGTTTTAACCCTAAACCTTCTGTTTTTTTTTAAGAAAATCTGTTGTTTTATGAGGATGTACACAAAGACTGATGACAGAAGAGAAGACTGTAACATCCTGACCACAAATGTTATGGACTTTATAGAGGAAGACAGAAGCTTATTGGAAGTGACAGCCAGGATAGGTTCTGTTTTTTTAGCTATTAGGTTAAAGGAAATTTGGGCTCATCCATGTAGCCATTTCCTCCAAGCAGATGGTAAATACAAATAGTTATGATCATAGTGAGGTGGATGCTATGATAAAAGATTGATGGATTAGGTTTCTATATATAGTTCTGTACAGAGGTGTCAAGTAACAAAGTACAAATACTTCGTTACTGTACTTAAGTACACTTTTTAGGTATCTATACTACTCTATTACTTATTTTTCTTCCTACTTCTGACTTCTACTCATTACATTTCACACAAGTATCTGTACTTTCTATTCCTTAAATTTTTAAAACAAATGTTACTCATCACTCTTGGCTTCGGTTTAATGTTTATTTATTAATATAATATTTATTTCACGTCATGTGCGCCATCCAATGCAGATCATTGGCGCCATCCACATCTAGTGAAAACTAGTGTAATTGGAAGGAAATTATCAGAAGCAAACAGGTGTTCTTAAAACTGCAAACGTGAATTGGCTATGCTATGCTACAATGTTGGATTCAGAAAAAGATGTTGAAAAGTCTGAAAGGTCAAACACAGGCGAGAGCGGGAGACGGAGATCAACAAGACCTCCCTCATCCTTGGCCCTACCTCAAAGAATTTTTCGAAATAGTCGGAAAATTGAGATTTCAATTCATATAGTGGCATCTGGCTGTTTTTTTTTTATACTTTTATACTTTAAGTAGTTTTTGGAGCACATACTTTTTCACTTTTACTTGAGTAAAGAGGTCAAATTGATAATTGATACAAATTGATAACTTTTACCAGAGTGTTTTTAAACTGCAGTATCTATACTTCTACTTAAATAACAAATGTGTGTACTTTTGAAACCACTGCTTCTGTGTCGCCTGCATAGTACACTATTCCAATGTGGGTGAAAAATCTAGAACTGGTTTGGATTATATCTTAGAAGTGTTATGTCCTTGTCTCTTGGTTTTTTGAAGATTCCGATATGCTTGGTGATGTATTTGAAAAAGCTTCCTGGATGGAAGCAAAACATCTTTAAACTTGGAAACAAATTCCAGTGGATTTTTTTTTTTTATTCTTTAGTATGGCTATGACCTGGATGACTGAGAATCTTCACCAGCATATTGTTGATGTAGATGAGACCCGCAGCTGTAAACTTTTGGTCAAGAGCGCATCCAGATATCTTTACTCTCTGTTATACCATCATAGCAATGCGAGCAGCTCACAGTCCTTGTTCCTTGTTTTGAAAGGGATGTGAGGGTGGAGCTGTGTAAAACTAATGTTCTAATGCTGAAAGAAAACATGGTACTATGGTTATTATGACCACTCTTATATTATATTACATTGGTATAGAAGTTGTAAAAAAAAAAAAATTAAATAAAAATCAACTGAGGTTGAAATTCTGGCTTGAGAAGTTTGAGGGCTCTGTGAAGCCACAGGTTGAAAATCAATATGGCTGCCACTTGCCCTCCTTAAAAGCACTTTGGTTAACATTGATGGTTTTAAGCCTGCTATATAAATAAAAATGACACTAACAATGAAATGTAGTGTTAAAAATGTTGGAGGACTAGACAGTTTATATAACCTTCTGACTGTTTGTATTTAAATAAACCAGTGGCAGTGTATATTTTTTTGCAAACTTATTCATTTTCAGATTGAATGCATGAAGCAGATATACATATGTTGCTAGTTTGAATTGTGTAGAGTGTTTAGCACCAAAACAGTTATAAAAAAAAATAAAATCCCAGTTTTCTGACTTGAAACCAGAATGCTCACAACCTCGGATGGAACAACATTCAATATTCCATCTCCCACTTTGGACCTAAATTGAAGCCAACCTCAGCTTTTATTCACAGAGTCTCCTCTGCTTCCTGCTCTTTATTGTTTTCTAATGTTTTAACTTGATTGGTTTAGTGGGAAATTTGAGGATATATTGACTTCTTGATGCAGCCTATGGTTCTGTAACAACTTCCATTAAAACCCTATTCGATCTCAGCAAAATTCTCTCTGCAAGAATTGCACATATTTTCTAAATTTTATAAGATGATTATTCTAAACTGATTAAAGCAGATGATAAGGATCATAAATGTAAATTATGCTTTCCTTTGAGATTTAATGTACTTTACAGTAAGTTGTACACTGGAAATGTCTTTATCAATACTCTTTTACTGCTTCTTTTCAAAACCTTGCTCTCCTATTTGTCCTTTGCTGATCAAGGCACTCTATATTTAGGTTGCCTCTAGAGAGTCTGTCTGGCCAAAAAGTCTGAGTTACATAGTATGTCGCACTCAGGTTTTTTTTTTTTTTTTTTTTTTTTATATATACCCTGACAGATTTTGAGCAGATGGTTTTTCAAATCTAGCTCATATTCAGATCCAACCTGGATGACAACTAACATAGCAGTGTCATAAAAACAGAGCTCAATAGTAATGTTTATCTTTCTATCTCATGCAGTGGCTCATACCCAGGACACACACCACCACTCCACAGAGAAGCCCCTCATTCAATGCTACAAGTGCGGGCAGCCATGTAAGGGCGAGGTCCTCCGGGTGCAGAACAAGCACTTTCACCTCAAGTGTTTCACCTGCAAAGGTACAGACTACTTTGCAACAAGAAATGATCACATGGTCATCAACTGATAATCCATCATTTTATGTAACTCTAAGATTGTCTTGATCATTCTTTAAAACCTATAAACCCTAATAACTGATATTTAAGAGACGAAAGGCAGGAGTTCTGTGAACATTTTTGCTTACTTGCTAATTTTATTCTACAAAATTGGTGTAAGTAGACCTAGGCTTCTTTTCATGCAGTGCTAGTTTTATACAGCAGTCGTGTAATTCATTTATCAAAGGATTTTCTCCATATAGCATTCCTTTATTCCTTTATTGTCTACTTTGATGTAAGTTTTGGTATTTGATCAGACAGCAACACTGATAACACTGTTAATAAACACTTGTTCTAGTCTCTAGCTGAATCAAGTCAGTCTTAAGTTATCTGTAGCCTCTAAGAGATTTTCTTCCAGGATTTCAGTTTTTCGCTCTATCCATTGTCCATTTGAGACTGACAAGCTTTCCTTTCCTTGATGGAAAACAACATTCCCATAATGCTTCCACCACCATGTTTTACAGTAGGGTTAGGGGGCTCAATGTTCATTTTCTGACTTTGCTTGTAGCTTAAAAAGTTACATCCTGGTGTTCTCTTCCACTACACCTTATTAGTGTCCCCTAGGTCCTTCAGGTCAGGTGTCTTGCAGCTTTTAGGTATGTCTTTGCTTCTGATGTCTATATAGATTTGCAGTTTTTTTCAAAACTCATGTTATTTTCAGATGATGGATTAAACCCACATAGTGTTTTAGAGCCTAACGTTTCTCAAGAATCTTATTTCCAGACTTTCTGTTTTGTTTCTTGCTGTTGTAATATTGCTTTATCCTTAAATTTACCTAACAAACCTCTGAGGGGTTGATTTAGAAGTTGTTATTTAGTTATGTATACAATAACTAAATAACAGACAAAGGGACTTAATTTTATAATTAGGTGATCTTTGAATGCATTTTATTAGGGATGAAACAATTAATTAGATTAGAATAGAATAGAATTCAACTTTACTGTCATTCCACTGTCACAAGTACAGAGCAACGAAATGAATTCTTTGCATTTAACCCATCCCCTTGGGGAGCAGTGGGCTGCCATTGTGCGCCACCCGGGGAGCACAATTAATTGTGATTAATCGATTATTGAAATTATCGCCAACTAATTTAGTAAGCGATTAATCGTTAACTGGAGTGTACAGGGTGAACCACCTTGACCAACAATTATATCAAAATTATATCAAAATAATAATAATTGCTTTAATTTCGCAAAAAGTTTTCTTTAAGGAATCTTTTGCTGTCCGATAATTAATCAGTTAACGATAAAATAATCGACGGATTAATCAATTTGCTAAATAATCATTAGTTGCAGTCCTGCACTTAATTGCACAAGCATTTATCTAAGGATATCAAAGGTTGCTTAATACACGTTTAAAGCTGATACATCAGAAAATGGGGAAAAAATATCAAGTAGAATGAATATCTGTGCAAAGCCCTGCAAATCCTAACTCAAACAGTGAGGTTAAATTAGTTCTCCTCACTTTTCAAATCTAATTAAAATTCCATCCAGAAATTTCTCCAACCTTTAAACATAATTATACATATGGGTTAGGCCCTGTTACTGCACGTCTTTGGCATGCTGGCACATGTACCAAGCAGCCTCCAACTGACAGTCTACAGTAGCAGCCTTTCTTGACCTCAATTTTCCCATGAACCTTTGTTGTTAATCTGTGACTTAAACACTGATATAGATTTAGCTTAGCTCACCAAAGGCTCAAAATAATGCAATACTGAGATTAGCTCTAAGTTAGTATTTTCAAAATGGTTAGTGATTCTAAAAGAGGACCAAGAACAGCTTTAATGGTAATGACTCGGTCCTTGTTTGAACTTTATCCTCTGTTGCCCAACAACTCTACAGGATAAAGCTGATGCTGTGCCTTTTCACACACAAGCCAAACATCTTTGGATTCTTTAAATGCAGAAATTGAATTTTGCCCAGAGAAAGTTGAATTTCAATTACCCATCTTATTGAATTCACTTTTTCTCCAATGGTATCAGACTGATAAATGGTAAGGGAGGCCACCACATTTCTAGTGCTGTTTTCTTTTGGCTCTCTCAGGGGCTAATCTCATCATCTCTGGGCTAATGCAGTTAAAGATAATTCTTTCCCTCACTGTCTCTATTCATCCTCAGGATTTAGCGTTGGCCCATTACATAAGAATGACTTTTAACATCTACTCCATAAAGTTATTCTAATTATAGGCCTATAGGTTAATAGCACAGGACAAGTGCTTATCAATTATGATTCAAAACAAAAATATACAAGCATGTGTTCAGTTTTGTGCATGTTGGATTTACATGCAAATTAAATTATCACAGACATACGAATGGATCAAATATTTTTACAAACAGTAAGCCCTCTCAGCTCAATACTTTATAAATCTAACTTCACATCACTTTTCTCAAACTTGTCATCATTAAATGGTTTTTCAGGCTTTCTCAGTCTTTCACGTTTCTGCAGACTACAGGGTTGTCTTTGAATTGAAGGAAACTTGATATTTAATTAAGTAGTGTGTTTTTTTTCCAAAGATGATTTAATTTCTTTTGTTTTTCCATCCACTACAACACATAAAGCTGTTAAATTTTCTGTGACCTTTTAGTCAGCAACTATTTAATTCGCTGGGTGAGCTTCTCAACAAAGCCAGCTAGCGTTGACGAGTTGGGTGGCTTTATGTGAATTATCGGCAAAGGTCTAAATGAGAACAAATGTATGTTTCATGTGCAGTGTGTGGTTGTGACCTCGCCCAAGGGGGCTTCTTCATGAAGAATGGGGATTATTTGTGCATGCTTGACTACCAGCGCATGCACGGCACCCGCTGCAATGGGTGCGGGGACTTCGTTGAGGGAGAAGTTGTCACTGCCCTGGGAAAGACCTACCATCCTGCCTGCTTCGTCTGCACAATCTGCAAGTAAGGTCTACTGAAGTCATGCCACATATATCTATGCTCATTTCTGAAATATTTCAGATAACTTTTAGTTCAGGGGGAAACACATTATGCAAGAAGAGATGTGTAGTGATGACAAGGCTTGTGGGAATTCCAGTTGACAACGTACAGTAGCATGCCATGTGTCACTCTACGTTGTCTGACCGACTGTCCTCCTCAGGCACACACATGTTGACACACATCTTCATCAGGGAAGCCTGTCATCCTCAGCCCTGCAAACCATTACTAATAAACTGTTACGCTTGCCACTGGGCAACAACATCATGATGTTTCATTGACTTCATGTCTAACAGACGACCGTTCCCGGCTGGAGACAGGGTGACCTTCAACGGGAAGGACTGCCTCTGTCAGTACTGTGCTGAACCCATGTCCCCAGGGCCGAAGGACATCCTGGGCTCCAGCAGTAAGTACCTATTGTTTTGTAAAAAGAATACCAGAAGGAATTTATCATTGCAAAAGCTTAAGACTCGGGTTATTCAACAATAGAACGTATGCAGTAATTATTGTGATGATCCATTCAATCTAACTGTTGACCATCATTTTAACTGTGATAATCCTTTTCGGGTTCTGTTTTTTCCCAAGTGTTTTCTTTTTTTTTTTTTTTTTTCCCAAGTGTTTTCTACAAACTACCCTTGTATTTTATTGTAATAGTAGTGCATCATTGTAAAGTAGGAAAAGGGGATCTGGGGCTTCCCAAATGTGAACAAATATATATATATATAAAAAAAAAAAAATTGTTTTGCATTTTATAAGATCCCCCTGAGTCTGGATCTTATCATAGGGCTTCCTTGCACTACATTCACAGTTGCAGGATAAGGCATTCTTCTCAACTTTAATCAGACTGGACAGTGAGTGTTTGTGATTGGAGGTTTTTAAATGTTGCTACAGACTCTCAGTTGGATTAGATATGCTATCAACCTTCTGTGTCCTTACTTAACAAGAAATACACCAAAGAATGATGCAGCCACTTCCAAGTTTCCCAGTGGGGATAATATTTGTTGTTTAGGGGAGTGGTGGCCTAGTGGTTAGGGCATTACACTTGCGTTCAGTTTCAGTTTCCCCTACACCTTGTGTTTTTCATGCAGGGCAAAAGGTTTCAATGTGCGCTTTTCTTATTAGAGCACCTTCTTCCACATGGTTGCTGTGATTTTCTTTTAAAATAAAAAGTCAGACTTTGGGAGAATATAGATGTCTAACCTAACTATAGGTTCAATTAAACACCCTTACTGATTTGGTGATTTCTCTGAGAGAAGAAGGTTGCACTAGATTATATCTTGGGGTATCAACGTTAAGGAGGCTGAATGCAAATTCAAACCACATAAAGCTTGGTTTCTTTGCCCAATATTCTCCAAAATACCTTAAGCTTGGTCAGACTGGATCAGAACCTGTATATGCCGTAACCTTTGTTCTTATGTATACATTACTTTATTTAGATTTGTTTAGGGAACCTCTGCAAAAAACAGGCCAGACTTTGTACCTAAAGCGGGAGAGATTTTTGGAACAGTGTCAAGGGAAATTGTATTTTTGGGGCAATGTATGAATACGGGGCGGTAAAATGATTAAAATATCTAATCAGGATTAACAGCAGTACTTCATGCGGTTAAAAGGGATTAGCTGGCGTTCATTCATATATTAAAAAAGATTTGTGAAAAATTAAGGAGAATGTCCACGAGAATTTCATCAAATTACTCATAATCTCCAATTGGATGTCAAGATGTTTTTAGAATAATTAGGACCCATCTGATGAGATTCACTGCTTTCAAATACTTACTCCAGACTTGATTAAAAACTATTTTCATTTATTTTATGCATTAAAATGTTCAAATGCAAACACAACTTTCATGACCTATTTGCACAGTAGTCAAATTCAACAAAAAGTAGGGTTGGTTGGGGAACCTGACTGTTTTAATTTAGAGGGGAAAATGAAGTTATTTTTCCCAAACTAGAGGAGGACTAACCTTTAAATGCAAAGCAAATGCCTCTCATTCCTTCCTGAGAGAGCCACTGTTCCCTAACTGTCTGAGATACTGCAGATGTATTCCAGGCGTTTCCTGTTGCTGCTACATGCACGCCACCGTTTGATTAAATTGGACAGTTTCAGGAAGTGGATCTGAGAGAGCTAAGAGCTATTGTTAAGTATGTCTTAAAAAAAACAGCCAAAGTTGTTACACAATTTATGAAAACACCCCCTGAACATGTATAATTGAGTTAAACATAGATTATGCACAAATCCTAAAACTAATTGAAAATGGCCTCACTCTATCCACAAAAAACAATTATAGGCATTTATTCAGACAAGAACAAATTCACTCATTTAAATGTAAACAGATGTAAAGGCATATTTTCCAATCTACATAAGTTTCCAGTAAGTCTCTTGTAGCCTTGTTAAGCTGAAAGAATGAAAGGAATGACCAAGGTCCACCTTTTGAGGGAGATCCTGCAACTGTTTCTCCTCTGATTCATAAGCAGAGCTTCTCTTTGTGTATAACACGAAGACAGGCCGTGCTAAATAATTCATAGCCATGCATTTCCTTCCCTCTGGAACAGGGAGAGTGTTGCCCTGAAATACCCCTCCTTTTCCAGATTCTCATCCTTTCCCTCCTGCTTTGCTCTCCCACCCCTGCTGGTCTCTGCTTGCGTTTGAAGAGCTTTTAGACAAGGTCACCTATAAATAAGGCATGCTGATTCTACTCGCGTCATCATCATCATAGCCTTGTTATGCTTTGCAAAGTTTCTCTCCTCTGTGATTGCAGTTGGCTCTCGGTTGCTCTCGGATTCTATTTTATTAAAGAAGAGATGAAACCAACTTTTTGCTCTTGCACTGTCTCAGAATCCTGTTTGGATATGGATGAGCTTTTTAGTTCTTAGTGATTATTTGAAGGAGAAGCTGTCAGACTCAGTCTGAGTGGAAGCTTTGCACTCTATCACCATGTACCGTTATGGGGCCAGAATCGATATGATTTATTGAATTTTATTTAGATCATGGAGGGCTGTTTGCACTTCAATGCAAACTTTTCAGGTGAAATTGAACAAATAGCCCTCTGGGACAGAAAAATCTCAGGTGTTTGGAGGATCACAAATATATTATTTAGGGACTCTCTCTCTCTCGATATATATATATATATATATACACACAAATAATTTTGGCTTTTATCCAGCAAAACCACCTTCTGCATCATAAAAATTAGAATATCACATCAAAATAAGTAAAGTAAACTTTTCACAGATCAGCAACCAAGCATAAAAAATTTAATTTTAGTGGATGAAAAGGTTAAACAACATCCTAAACAGAAGCAGGTCTATGTGCTATACACTATAGTTATTCTTAGGTAGATTGTTGCCTTAGTGCAGTGCGGCATAGAGGTGATCACCCTGTGGCTCTACTGAGGTGTTAAGGAAGCCAGGTTTGCTTTAAAATCAACCTTAGCCTAGTCTGCATTATTGGTTGGAGTTATTTTTCTTTATCTTCCTCTGACAATACTTCATAGATTGTGTGGAGGGTTTAGATCATCTCTTTGAAGGGAAGTGGTGGCCTAGTGGTTAGGGCATAGAGCCACCACTCTGGGTCCCTGAGCAAGACCCTTAAACCCCACACTGCTCCCCGGATGCCCCATGATGGCAGCCCACTGCTCCCCAAGGGGATGGGTTAAATGCAGAGGTAAATTTCTCCAATGTGAGATCAGTAAAGTTCAATTATATTAATTATTTTGGCAAGCACAGAGATGCCATAGTCACCAGTCCACCATTTATATACAGTATCTGAGTCAAAGTTCATATAAAAGCAAAAATGTCTTTAATCTTAGCTGGATGTTACCTGGTTGAATAAAGGTCAAACAAGATTATACACTACAAGAATCTTAATAATTATAGAACATTTTAGGAATTTAATGAAGTGTACACAACATTTGAATTCCTGGAGATTGTAAAATTAAATACATATGTTTTTTTTTCTTCATACCATCTTCTTTAACTGCATTGTAAAATATGTGTTTTTTAAAAACATATTGGGTCACTTTAGGTCTCTTTAGGTTTCTCAAAGTGGATCTAACCTCCTTGTTAAGCTAGTTTTGCTAGACATGCTAAGCATTTGTTTTTACCACTAGTGTTTGTTTCCTACCTGCTACCCAACATTATATTACAGCGATTTAAAGCCAGTTCTTTCTTCATTTTATCCTCCTCCTCTCTCAACATTTCCTCTGGACTGTCTCTCCTGCTCTGAGCTATTTATTTAAAAAACCTCAACCTGTCCTATGCCTTAGTGACCAGGAGTAGAGGACAAGGGGTGTGTCTGCTTATTTCTAATTGCTCAGACTGTGAAATTAAGTGTAAACCATAAAAACACATCAGGTATGGAACCACTAAGCAAACCAGCAGGTAGGGGAACTTTCCTGCCTCTTCCACTGGCCAGTCTGTCCTTGGCTTTAGTGCATGCATCCCCAAACTTGGTCCTCGAGGCCCGCTGTCCTGCAGGTTTTATAGGTTTCCTTGCTCCAGCACAGCGGATTTTAATTGAAAGCTGATTAACAGGCTTTTGGTCTACTGCAATCATTATAATCTGCTGTGCTAAAGCTGGGAAACCTCTAAAACCTGCAGGACAGCGGGCCTCGAGGACCAAGTTTGGGGATGCCTGCTTTAGTGACCTGTTATAGCTAACCACACTTTGCAGCACATCTGTTAGTTAGCAATCTACTTTGTGATTGGGCCTAAAATTGTATTTATGTATAAATAGTATTTTTTTGCGTAATATCCCAACTTCTTATAAACTAAATTATGAGACTTTATTGGGTGTTGGCCATAAACATAAAACAAATGACACATGATGTGCGATCAATGTACGGTATGTCATATTCTGGTTTCACATTTAAAATTTGATTTTTACAAATATTAACCCTTTTTAATGACATTCTTTATTATTAAAGTACACCTTTACTCTCTCTGCTGTCATAGGTTGCTCAGGATGTGGCCGGGACATTAAGAATGGACAGGCACTGCTGGCGCTGGACAGACAGTGGCATCTGGGCTGCTTTAAGTGTAAGGCTTGTGGAAAAGTGCTGACCGGGGAGTACATCAGCAAGTAAGCAGCTGCTCTATCAACACGACTCCTGGTCGGATCCAGCCGTGCATTATGGGAGTATGTCTGGGCCCTGGATATAGATTTACTTTTCTTCTTTTTAAAGGGATGGCGCCCCCTACTGTGAGAAGGACTACCAGATCCATTTTGGAGTTCAGTGTGAGGCGTGTCATCAGTTCATTACAGGGAAGGTGTTAGAGGTAAGAATCAGCACACAAAGCACATCTTGCACTTGCATGCAGCTGTTACACTTCACACATAAGGAAGATGAGTTCATTTGCACCCTCTGTGAAGCCTTCTGTCACTTCTTCAGGAACTAATTATTGACCACACCTAAGTCCTTTATAAATCCTGCCTAAGGTAAGTAAAAAAAAGGAACTAATTTAAACTGGATTAAATTATCAGGAAGATAACTTCTTAAAAATACACTCAAAATATAATTAATCTTAAAAGTACATGATGGTGTTTAGAATATGTTTATTTGCATGTTTTGCATGGAAACAGATGGTGAATTTGCCCTTATTAAGCTGTCCTGCTTTCAGCAGAAACATAAAATGATGCACAGAGCAGAATTGTGAAGTGTAGTTTGTAATCCCTGGTGTGTAATCTCTTCAGCACCAAGCCAAACAGACTCTCAACATGACTTTATGGCTGTAAAATATTAATTCTTTACAGATTTTCTAGCTCCTATGGCATGCACTATAAGCCATTTCATAGCCACAAATTGCATAATTATTATATAACTAATGTCATTTGACCTTTGGGATGTGATTATTTAATAATTCTGTATGTTGTGTGACTCTTCTCTGGGCTTAATCTTTATATGGTGTGTTTGTGTAAAATGTTAACAGCAATTTAGGCAATGATGATCTGTCTGCGCAGCAAATGCAAACCAGTGGAGGCAATGATACAGGAGTCTGTGTGACGTTAATCACAAATGTAGTCTGTTGCATTTGCAGTTAATTCAGCAATATTCAGTGGAATCATGAAGCCGTCAGACACTAAAATGCAAAAACTCCTGTAAACACCATAAATTGTTTATTTTATGCTTTGAAGGGAATTTTGGCCTACTACATGTACTGGAATATAGGCACACAATTGTTTGAACTTATTCATGCAGTAAAATGTAAATGGTATGCATATCTCTAAGTGGCCACTTGCAGGTTAAAATGTTGCACAGGGTTGTTATCGCGCAGGCTCCATTTCATTTGGCTATTTATCATCTGCGGTCAAACCTGCTCAAGCTTCTATAATGGAGCACTCTGCATGCAAAGTGGCACATCTGAGTGGAGGGAAATTTAGACTCTCCAGCTTTCATATCTTTTCATTGGGTTTTTGAAATACAGGTTGACCATTTAGTAGGCGGATGTTTTGATGGTCACACATTCTGAATAAATGTAACAATTCTGGTGCATTATCATGCTTTGAGTGCAAAGTGGGATAAAATATCCCATTTCAACTTCAGTAACTCTTCAAAGGAAGTAAGAGCAGTTAAGGGAAAATTTGATATAGGAAGCAAGAAGAAATCAAACAGGAAGGAGCTGGTTTAATGGCTGGAAGTCCCAGCTTGCTGCAGGTCATTGATCTTCCTTTGCATGTGATGTCAGGTCTTTTTCACCTCCTTTTTTTTGCTGTGGTTTTCCAGGCAGGAGATAAACATTACCATCCCAGCTGTGCGAGATGCAGCAGGTGCAACCAGATGTTCACAGAGGGAGAAGAGATGTATCTGCAAGGTGAGTGGACCTAGATTTACTTTGGTGGTCCCTTGGGTAAATTGTAGGAGCATACTAATATTAGGAATGAAATAGAAGATGGTACTGAAAGCCTGAATGTACACCTGACACATCTGGATTTCTGGTAGAAGTTGCAACACATTTGCCATGGTTATGATTGTCCTATTAATTTATTAGTTTCACTGATTTATCTGAGTTTGTCCATCTCCAAGATGGAATTTTTATACAACAAGCCACTTGTATCCATAGACATGTATCCACAATTCTGATTTTGTTCTCCCCCTTTAATGTACAATGGATTGAATAAAAAACAAACAAACACTTTTTATGAAATTTATGTAAAAGATTACGGAAACAATCTTTTGAGATTATTTGATTTGTCTTTATTGATTTAGTTGTCTTGTCGGAACAAGCTGTCTCCATATTCTATTAGTCTAGCTGTTAATTAATAGTTCCTCTTCATATCCCAATCGACTTTGTGCAACACTTGCACTTTAAAAACCCCACAGCATGATACTGCCACTACCCTTGTGTAGCAGCTGGTGCAGAGTTCCCAGGTTTAAGAGCCTCACAGACAAATTTAAGCTGGTTTACGTTATCTTTTTCCTTGATTTCCATTTTTCATCCAACCCAGCACAACATGGTTTTACTTTTGTTTGAAAAGCTTGTGCATTTTATTTCTAGATATCTGAGAGTGTTTTTAATCCAAGCTAATTCCCACTTTTTAAGTCAGTATATCAGTGAAGTGAGATACTTTAACCAAATTACATAACTAGGACTACATATGGAGCTAAAATATGAGCAGGGCTCAAATATTTGCTTTCCGTGTTGCTTCTCAGGCTCAACCGTGTGGCATCCTGGCTGCAAGAACACCACCAGAACAGAGGAGAGACACAGGGAGCGGGTAGGAGTATGAGAATTATTCATGTAATCCCCTATCACCTAAGCACCTTTTTCTTTAGACATCCTGATCTCATTTGACAGGAAAAGATAGAGATTATGAATATGTAACAAGTACAATGTCTCTTATTGTCCCCTGACTGGACTTCAACCCTTTGGTTAAAAAAATTTGCCTGCTTAGGCACTGCTGAGGCTTCTGCGTGGTTGTTTGTTCATATTTACATGTGATGATGTGTGTGAGCTGTGTGTCAGACAGAAGAGGCAAAAACCCCAGTGTGATGTCCTGTGCACCCCCTCCTCCTTTCTCCACAGCTGTTGCCTCCGTCCCTCTTATTCCTCCAACAAACAGAAAGGCAGGTACTGTAATCAGTATTGGCTATCAGATGGCATCACTCAGTAAATCCACCATATACATCAAGGACCTAAATCACTACATGCTGCCGCCTGCTGGAGACAGCCTGCAGTGTCCTCTCCTTGTATCAACCTTTACACACTTCGCTCAGTATGCTGCATGATGAGACAAAGAGGCAAACATTCACTGGAGAAGAAAACGTCCAACTCTTGAGTAGCTTTGTGCAAAAATAAACATTTAACACCAAAAAACCTGCTGCTGTCATTCGGCTTGCTCATCTCTTAGCATGAGGCTCTAAATATTGTGAAGCTGCAAAGCTGAATCATTCATTCACTTTGCAAATCTGCAAATGAATGACTGAATCATGACATGTATGTATGATGCAGTGTAGGTTACTTTAAAATGTAAGGAGATTAGTAAAATACCAATGAGTATTTCAGGGAAATATGCACAAATATCTTCAACCAAACAGATAAAAATATAATCAGAAAGGTAAGATTACATTAAATTGATGGAATCAGTAGCATTGAAATTAATTGTTTTAGTCATATCATGGCCGATCAAGTCATAAGGACGATTACTGACTTAAGAGTTAGGAAGACAGTCACTACTACCCTCCATATTGTAGGTAAGTTACAAAAGGTCATTTTCAAAGAGGTGTTGGGTGAACAGACTGCTGTATACAGGTATAGTTTGAAGAATGAATTAGATGGAAAAAGTCTGGTTTGAAAAAGGTACTCAAACAACAGAAATAACTGCATCCTTGTGAGTTGTAAAGTTTAGGCACTTTAAAATTAGGGTGGAGATTTACGAAGGCACTTATGAATCAGGGACAAAGACCGAAGCAATTACCTGGAGAAAAAGAGCTGGGCTCTTAGTCAATGCTCCAAAATCCTCTTTTAAATTAGAATAATTTTGCATTCAATTAGGAAACAAAGCACCCTGAGTATGAAGGGTGAAAAGAGACACAGAATCCCAGTCTTTACCTCTGGTGGAAAGTTCCCATAATCAGTGACCATCAGGGGAGCAATGACATGTTGTTGATCAAGTCTAAAATCAGCTCTGCTGTCGACTGTATGGGGAAAATGAGAGCATGTCATGCTTCCCTCTACTGACAGGCTTTATCAAAATGCTAATTTAATTTTCCATTACATCTTGGTACCTTACACCACTTCCGAAAGTACCAACACCTGCTTAAATAAACAATTACACTACCATAAGATTGGCATGACTGTAAGTCTGCAGAAAATGCATGAGCTCGTGTTAAGAGACAGATGAGAGACACCAAATCAACAGTCCAAGCAACCTCAGCAGAACCACAGCATAGCCTTTATTTTTACTATATAAACAGCAAGCTGCAGATATTGCTTTCCACATTTTTCCTTCGGCCAAATTTTCCGATGCACATTTCTGGGCTCAGCTTTGTGTGACCAGTCAGCTTGGTCAGCAGTTTTCTTCACAATTGTGTCGACCATAGCATGAACATGACTAAACATTTCCCTGTTGTTGGTTTCATTGGTCTAAAGTAATATTCATCCTTTGAGTTTTCATAAGCGGTAAGCCATAACCACCATATTTAACAGCAATAAATGCTTGAAGTTTGTTGGACATCTATGAGTTTGACTTTTTTCTTGATTTACTCAAATATATATTCAAAATATTTTAACTTATTGAAAGGTAGCCACCAAGGTAGCCAGATTTCTGTTACAGGTTGCTTATATTGACATAAAGACTTTCGATTTGTAATTTAATGGCTACTCGTGTCTTTGTATTTCATAGCCTACGAGGTCATCATCTGAAAGCATTTGTTCCAGACCAGGTTCAAGCATACCTGGCTCCCCAGGTCACACCATCTATGTAAGAAACTCCCGCTAAGCTGTCTAAATATAATGGTTTTATAGTTTTAAAACTGATAATTGTGTGTTTGAATGTCTTTTCTGTATTTCTCTCTCCAGGCAAAAGTAGACAATGAGATTCTTGACTACAGAGATCTAGCTGCCATTCCAAAAGTCAAAGCCATTTATGACATTGAACGTCCCGATCTTATTACATATGAACCGATGTACACAACCTCCCTGGATGAAAAAGAGGAGAGGAGAGAGTGTATAGGAGAGGTAAATATACAGGGGCCATTCTTCTTCTTTTGATGATTGTACACCAAAGTTAACAGCATGCATGGTAAAGATGAGTAAACAGCCTTGAGATTTATTTTCTAATAGGGAATTTTCTAGTAACATTAAATCCGATTAAAATGGCTTAGATATATCAGTTCCTTGACCCACTTTTTTCAGTTGCTTTTAAAAAGGGGGTGAAACTAAAAACAAACACATCTCATAGACATGGGGCTAATTTCTGTTGATCTTTATTAATCACTTATGGAAGATGCCTATTTAGCCTCGCTTTCAGCAGGACCATTACCTAAAGATGTTGAGATGGAAACTTGCCTGTGTCTACAATCAGAAAAAATAATTTAAGCCTTCGAAATAACTGGAACTTTAAAAAACCAGGCTGAAAAGGCCAAACGTTCACCTTGCCAGTACAATCTTATACAGCTGCAGCTTAAAGCCCTTCTTATGGTCACTAATTCTGCATTATCTTCTTGTTGTGATATTGAATTAGTTAGGTAGGTAGGACAGAAATGCTTGTACACAAACATTTTTTGTCCTACCATCGCAAACATAAATATCTGACGTTTGCTAAACTATGCAGGAAGTTTAACTGGAAGTGTCCAGGTGGGCCGAGAACCAAAGGAAGAACATAAGGAAATGCAAATCTGGTCAATTTTAGGTAGAGTGGAGAAATCTGTGATGCTTCAACCTTTTTTTGCTACAAAAGATCACGAGAACCTATTTAGAGGGCTTATCATAATAACCTTTTTGAAATACCTGGATGTTATTAATGACATAAATGAGACGACATTGTGTAATTCAACAAGTCCCTCTTAAAAAATCTTATTCTCAATTATGTCTTTATCTGGTTAAGTAAAAGTAATTATTATTATTATTCAGCAAGATATTGACCTAAAAGATATGGAAAATAGCTTACCTGACACAGACTACAGTTTGTTCCATTACTATTATAGTAATCATTTAGTCTTTGCAGGGCAGCAGGGGGTCTGGAACCTTGCTGCAGAAAGATAGCATTTATCTATCCATCCAATTATAAAAAGACAGGCAACAGTGCATGAAAGCATTGATACTTAAATACATAGTATGAATAGTATGAAGCCTGAGTATCCAAAGAAACCTTTGCATTTATTAGGACATGCCAATCCCATGCAGACAGACATGGTTCTGGGTTTCAAACATAGGTGCTTCTTGCTGCATGAGAGCAGTGCTACGGATCGAACCTTTAGTCTTAAGACTGAAGAGGTTCTGCTTCTGGACAAGCAAAAGATAAAGCTTAATGCATCGTCTAGGCTCAGATATCAACACAGGTAATGGTGAAAGGTGGTACAAAATGTGAGCACCAGGGAGGCAATAAGGACTACTGGAGGTTGCTTTAAGGCGTTTTACACATCTTTACTCAGGATGCCGATAATTGTAGTCTTTAACCAAACTGAGCATTATCAGAAACAGCTTTGAAGTTATCATATTTTTCTTCTAAAAATAACTGTTCTGTTTTTTCTAGCTCCACTCCGCCAGAAGGGAGCGTTCCCCGATGCCTGATGATAAGGTAGGATGCATCCCATCGAACCGAATTAAACTGTCTAAATCATATTTCAGTGTTTAATAATTGGTAAAAAATATATAATAAAATAGCAAACACAACAAAACCAAAAAAGACAAAGAAGTGTGATTAAAAAACATTGATTGTTTTATTTTTCTAGCCCTCACGAAACATGTCGCCGACCCCGTCAGCTGAGGTGAGCCAATGTTTTCCATTCGTTGAGCGCAGAAAATAAAACAGGTTGTCGCTGAAACATTGACCGATCTGTGCCTGTGTGACAGGGTTTTTACGACAGGAGGGACCGCATTCTCCAAAGATCCACCAGTCAGGGCTCCATAGGGTCCCCGGTTTATAATCGCCATGGTTACACTCCAACCCTATCACGGTCACCGCAGCATTTTCACAGACCTGGTGGGTACTGGAGGAGACTACCATGTCAATTTATATTCTTAGGTGTTTTTAAAGTGAGGTATTTCAAGCTCATTTTTATGTTATCTTTCTAGAACAGGAATGATGGTTCCCGTTCTGATTGTAATCTGTTAAGGAGGGAGTTCAGAAATGGTGGTCAAACATGTTTCAGTTCAGAATGTCATTACATGTTCTCCATTGGATAGCTGGGAAATTTGCTGAGTTTAGGTCTGTTTTAGATCTATTTCTGAGCTTTCTTAAAAAAAAAAAAAAAAAAAAAAACTAATATAGTATTATTTTCTTAGCTCAGTCTTTAAATAGCATTACGTAGAATTACTTTGGGTTATGCTTAATTCCCCTTATTTTTGTGGACTAAATATGTTAGAATCAGTTTTTTTACTTTTGTTGGTTTTTAAAATTTAAAGTTTGTTGCTCATCTCGCCTCTTTAAGTATACATAGGAGTAAATAACTAATGATAAACTTTATCAAGATGATTTTGTCTGACAATCTAAATACTTAACCGTCCAAACAGCCTGAATGTTTAAATATTTCCTCTCCACTTAAGAATCTCTATTATAAATTTGAAGTGCATTAAATAATCAAGCATCAATTAAGGTTTATTTCCGTTTTAATCAAGCTAATATCCACTCTGTCATGTTCTATGACTTAATATAATTTCTATGCTGATAGTTCACTCTGGTTGCATAAAAAGGCTTTCCAATTAAATACAAGCACTTCATTTTTGGTTCATTTGTTAGTTTAAAGAATTTGCCATATCAAGAACAAGTGATTGGATGTACAAAACTGCACATGCATGTGATAAATAAACAAGGAAATAAATTCCCCAGAGGAGGAGTGGAAAGAAAGAGGAAAAAAATTTAAATGAAGTGTAAAAAAAATAGCAAATTAAGTTTGATTCCAAGAAAACTAGTAGTGCTCGGAATACACTAGCTTTGGATTTCATTGAAGTGGGAGCTTAAGTTGCGTAAGCACTGCCAACAGATGGTGACGGCGTACACAGAGTTTATGTTTTCTTTTTAGCCTATGCTTAGATTTTAAGGCTGAAAAAGAACTGAGTAAAAACTATCAGGATTAAGGCTTGGTGTATATTTCTTTATTTTAACTTGAACAAATGCTTTTTAAAAAATTTTTTTATCATTTATATTGTCATTGTATTTAAGCATTCCCCTTTAATAAATTACTATTAACTTAAAAAAAAAAAAAAGTCAAGTAAATTAACTAATGTATCACCTGTTCTACAGCTCCTACTACATTCTAGATATTCCAAAATATATCTTTATTCTAGTGAAGTCTAACTTTTATAAACGTCCTGGGAGTCTTAATGAAATTGGCTCCTTCGCCCTGAATCCTAATACCAAGAAGCATCAGAATACCAAAGATTGATTAGGAGAAGTAAGTTTCTTAAAAGGGGTTTCTATGGCTGAGAAACCATCAAGAATATTTTTAGAAGAATTATCAAAAGCAATTAAATGTATTTTAAAGTTTTGTTTGTTCTCTACATACCAAAAAGACCAAATATTTGTCCTGATATAAATATGCCTTAGAAACATTTTGGATGCACAAATTATGGTCATTTTACTGATAATCTATTGTTAGAAAGAGACTAATAATTTATCTGCATTGTTACCAAAATACCAAAGTAGCCAGAGGAAAAACACTGAGTAATAGTGAAATTACGAGTCACAGTATGGAATGTTTTATGAAGGAAAAACAGATTTGGATTGTGGTGAAATGGAGACAATTTGCTTTGAAGTGATGAAACAAGCTGAAAAGGGGACAAAATGACCAAGTGCCTTTAAATATTTATGCTAATTCTTTTCTCTGAATTCTTACCTTACATTCTGGGTGTCTTTAATTTTTCCTTCATTTGTATTTCCTCCCTTTCCTTTGGCCCACCTACCACCTCACCATTTTACCTCCTCCTCACATTGTCCACTTCTCCTGCCTGGTTCTGGGGCTCCTGTCCCACATCTTACCCTCCTCCCTCCTTGCAGAAGCTCTGACAGGCATGCAGAAGCTCTGCTCCTCCCTGTGCAGTAACAGTGTGGGCTCCAGAAATAGTGATTCTCGCCCCACCTCCCCTTTCAGACACCACTTCCTCCCCCATAGCCAAGGTAAGGGTATATGAGCCACATGGTATATGAAGCCCAGCTTTGAAACAACCCATCATTGCCATTGACCATCAGATGGACACCCCACATCAATATGTCATCTGTCATCCCGGATCTATCACCATATCCTGCTAGAACCACTACTATTGTTTGTTTAGGGGAGGTCTTGCAGCCAAGCCCTTACATTTTCACCAGCATGCACCAGTTCTGCTGAGTAAAGTAGTTGCCAGGCTCTTTGGGTTCGTGTTTAGTCACTTTGCATACATTATGTAGATCTCTGCAAAACGAAAGCCATCTCCAATGTCTCAATATACAATTGGATAGCACAAAATTCCCTGTCATCCAGGTCATAGTCATTCCAAAGAAGTTAAAAAAAAAGTAAAAAATCAAACCACAGGACTTTGTTTTCCAAGTTTGAAGCCCAATCGAGAAAGTTTCCTGGACGGGAAGCGAAACGTCTTTAAACTTGGAAAACAAAGTCCAGTGGTTTGTTTTTTAATCTTTTTAAACTTTTTTGGATCCACTAAATTTGAACGTAAAGCACAAAGAGCGAGAAAGTGTATTTTCACAAAGCCTATTCATCAATTCTGACTAAGTTTGAATTTTTCTGCAACAAAGAAAATGTAAAAGAATATTCTGTTGTGAGGAATGGGCTTCCTGAATGATTACTCCTGTTATTAACCCACATCATTCATCATCCCCTGAGAATTTTACCTTTCTAAGCCTGGTCTGCATCTGTTCAGCCCCACTGGCTGGACTTTCCAGACTGTGTCCTATTCATTCAACATCCCACAGACCCAGTCCGATCCGCCCCTGTGTGTCGCCCATTTCAGACATTAGTGAACCTGCTCATGTTCTGTTCTTGGTTCTTCTTACTGGAGGCCCTGACCCACCGAGTGGCCGGAGTTCCCCTCTGCCGCTCAGGCCTGACGGCCGGCCAGTCACCCCGCCTCTCTCTCAGACCCCTAAACATTTCCACGTCCCAGGTAGGAGCTGGAGCGCATCCTGTCACTGCTCATCCTGTTGGTTCTCTCTCTTCATGTTAATATTTGGTTGTTATTTTAATTGGTTGGCTTGTTTCTTTCTGTATCTCTATAAACCATAAAGGATTATTTTAACCTTTGACTTTTACAGCTATATTAACTTGCTATATAGTGCTGTGTTTTCCCCAAACATATTTGTTTTGTTTTTCTTTTATTGTCATTGTTAAAAGTATCAAATAATTTAATCATTTTGATATCAAAGATAACCTAAGTGAATACAAAAAGAATGTATTCAAAATAATTATTTCCTTGATCAGGAGGAAAAATCAATGAATCCATTTGTTACAATCAGTCAAACTTGAGTGTATGTTGTTGAATACACTCAAGTGATGTGTAGGTCTATGATACAAGAAATGAAAAACAATTAAATCAATAAAATTCTAAATTATTAAAGCTGCTAGCAGCATTGGAAAAATCACTGCAGCTACAGTGAAAATGGGAACTTGGACCACTGCCCCCATGTCTCTGTTAAACTCGCTCCGGTTGAAACGTTTAAAATTTGGCCAAAATCTGAGAATTCTGAAAAAACGTTTTAATAACTTCATGTTCTAATTGCACAGGGCCAAAGTTATTTGATACGTTTAACATATACATAATAAAGCTAATATAATTAAAGTACTTTAAAAACAATAAAAGCCAAAAATCGATCAAAAAGCTATTGTTAAAACAATCCAGATGATCCAGCTCAACAGATTAGACAAAACCACAAACACACTTTGTTTTTCAAGCCGTTTATCCAAAAAGTTTGCTTTTTGGCAAAGCACCATAAATTATAATTATAAAAGAAAAAGAAAAAGATTTCCCCACTCAGGAATGGTCTAGTTAAAGTCTGCATTTAAACTTAATTTTACCAGTTGAAAACCCATTTTTGTATTTACTCAGGTTATCTTAGTCCAATACTGAGAAACGTCTCAAACATTTCAGAAAGATATAAAAAACAGAAACAATGACTCTGTAATGTTTTTAACATGACTCTGTCTCTTCATTTTGTTTTAAATGTAATTTTAAACAGATTGTTGATTTCTCTCTAAATGCTCTTCCTACGTTTATGTTTTTGCTTTCAGATCAGGGGAGCAACATCTACAGAAAACCACCCATCTACAAACTTCACGGTAACGTTTCTTTTACTTCAGGGTCACTTTGAAAGATAATAAAGAAGTGGAAAAAATCAAGGCACTCCTATAATGAGGGATTATTGAAACAAAAACATTTATAAATGAGAAATCCCCATCCTAGTATATAGTATTTAGTAGTATATGAAATGCAAAAAATTTAAAATATGAAATATTTTAAATAGAATAAACAATTTTGTTGGGTGTTCTGAGAAAAGAAAAATAACTAAACCCAGTTTTCTCAGTGTGTTCATCGTCACCTTCAGTGTCAGTGTTATGTTTGAAGTCTGTCTCTAACTCTTTTCTGTCAGTAGTTTGCTTCTAAACTACACTTCGTCCATCGCAACAAGTCCTGCTACTGGTGTGATTGAGCGCCTGATGAGACAATGTGCAAAACACTTGCTTTGTTACAACTTTAGGCGATAATTAAAGCTTCTTCTAGAGCGCTTTCCTTCACCCTCAGCAAAAAGTAGATTTACAGATTCAGTTCATGCAGGTTAAAGCTGAATGAATTTATTATCTTAGTTCTTCGGCTAAAGATACAGTAACAAATTTTCATGCATAATCTCAAGCTGTTCCTATCTGTAAGGTTATCTTATAATGCAGCCTTTAATATATGCATTTTCTGCTTGTGATCCAATTCATGTAGTTTCCTTTTTTAAATGTCATAAGTTAAAAACTTTATTATGTAATTGGAGCAACAATATTTTTACAATTTCTTATATGATTTAGAGATGAGGTCTGAACTAATATTTGGTTGACTTGTGTGTTTGATGGTCAGAGAGAAGCTAGAAGTTTTCCTCCCTGCTGCAGGCTCAACAAGAACAAACTTATTTAAATTAATTCATTTGATGGTTTAAAGCTAAATAAATTTTAAGTTTTTCTAGTCTGTTCTGGATGATTCTGGTGCTAAGGTATTTCCTTGTGGCTAAGACTATGACCTAGACACTGATAGTTAAGTTCCCATGGTTACCAACCTAGATTTGGCTGCTGTAGCTCATCAAAGCAAGTCTGGTGAGGACATCATCAGATCGGCCACCTTCCCTGCTGCCCATGCTCCCTCCCTGGATGACAGCTCCCTGAGTGAGGGCGACTGTTGGCCCCACTCTCTCGCTGTTTTAGGTACAGTAGACTCCTGCTGGGCGTGTTCGCACTGCCACCTCCTGGTAGTTAAACACGCCGCTCACCCAGACCCAGCTCTGCTTATTTTCTGCCCCCAGCTTACCTGCTTTTGCTGCTTTCTCCCAATTATAAACTGCTATCTATACATCAAACTTTGCACTTACATTTTGCTTGCGCTGAACTAAGGTGTGGGTGGTTTCTGTTGCTGTCATTTTATTTTCTGCTTCAGGAAATCTTCCTTCATGCTTTAGCCTTGCACAAAAGCATTACAGATGACCTGGACAGAGATAACTGAGACTGACTTCAAACTTTTGTCTGTCTGTCTTACATTTTGTGTATTGAACCTAAAACTTATAAACAACTGTCATGTCTGTGCATCCAAATATTCCAAGGAGTCTCTGTGTTTGTCCGTCTCGTCAGCTCTGTCTCAGACTTGTTTACACCATCCACCTGTTAATCATTTAATCTGTATTTATATCTGCTTCACAGTAAGCCATATTGTTTTTATTTTTTCTTCGCTCCCAATCCTACAAACAGTTCTGGTGAGAAGTTCACATCCTCTCATCATGGGTGTCATAACAATTCCAGCATTTTAAGTATTTTTAAATTCAGACTGAATCAGTTACAAAACAACCTTGATGATGCTTAAAAGCAGGATGTAGGTGTTTATTTATTTTGTTTATTTTGTGCCATCTTCAGTGGCCATTAACACTCTTCTGGGATGTCTCTGGGTGAATATCTGACTGCTGTTTTTGACAGGACTGGTAGAGTTTATTTAACCATGATGGTGCCAGCTATTAGGCATAGTTTACTTATTTAAAATAAGGTTGAGGTAAGAACCTGCTTTATCCATGCAATAATCCATTTTTTGGAGCATGCTTGGGACCCTTGTCTTGCTGGAAACTACCTGCAGTTTCAAGGTATCAAACAGTCTGATCCAAAGAGCCATGCTCAGATGAAAAGGGAATTGGTGTAATGTTCTTGAACTACACGGGAATCATCAATACTCAGCCCTGCCATTAACAGGAACCCTCTGGAACATGTCGCTGTGCTAACCAAGGGGCAGGTGCTGAATCCTGTCGAATTGCCGCTTCTTTGGTTCGGCTTTCTTATTCACGTTGAAATGGCTCTCTTCTGAGGTTTCCAGTTTTGTGTTTTACAGTTTAATTGTCTAAGTTTGTTTTGTATCTGGTAAATCAGTCTTAAATCCAGAGTCTTGAATTATTCTAAGTATGTGAATTGTTCTGGGCGTGTTTCTCTATATTGCCCAGTCTGGTTTGCATTTCGTTCTTTTATTGTCCCCAGTATCCCTTTTAGCAAATCTGCAATAGTAAATTTACAAAAATCGATGGATAACATCTGTACAACAATCCTTCTGGTTTCCTGGCATACTGCTGTGCAGTTCTTTAAACTTTATTATGTTCCTTGTCAGTAAGATAAGTAGTAGTTTTCCTCTTTAAATCAAACTGAAAGACCATTTTCCTTAACCATATTTAGGTCAGACTCCACCAAAACATAACCTTACTGCACCAAACTCCTCAAGAGATATTCATGCAAGGTAAAGTATCCAGCTCCACATGGACAGCAAAAAAGCCCTTAAGGAAAACATCTAATGGTCAGACGACATGAGAGAGAATACTGAAAATACTGTCCTATCTGTCAAGCAAGGTAGTGGTAGCATCCAGCACTGGGGCTGATTTGCAAAAGCATATTAGATAGTGAAAGGCTACCTCAATAAATGTTTAATTTAAAAGCTAAAATGCTAAAACTTGGAAATAACTGGATGTTTTAACTGGACAAGGATCCCAAACACACAATAAAAGTTCACGGCAGGCTAACGTCAAGCTTCTTGAATGGCTTTGACATTAAAATAAGTGACTGCTTTTGTTTGGTTGGGATGGTTCTACCCTGGAAAAAACCCAAAATGAATGTGCCTTGATGAGTTGATGTGAACTTTTCTTTGGAAATGTCTGTAATGCATGGGTTCCTTTAAGGTCACAATTATTGTGTGCTTTTTTAAAATAACTTTTCTTGGTGCCTGCAGGTTCAGAAGGCAGGAGGAAATCTAGAGAAGAGGAGGAGGAAGAAGCTTTGAAAAGAAAGCAAATTCAAGAAGAACATCTTAGTAAGGTTGGTGAGATAGCATTCACGTCCTGTTACTTTAAATACTGTGCAGCTGTTAACTTTATCCAGAGAAAATCGGTGTTAGATCTTTGTTTGACGTTTTACCTGCTGTATTTGTGCAGATTCAGTCTGGTTTGGGTAAGCTCATTCTGAAAGAGGAGATGGAGAAGGAGCAGATCAGGGAGCGGCACGCACGCAGCCTCTCTGCTCAACGATACGAACCCAAAATGAACAACTGTGATGCAGGTAGCTGGGAACAGCTCTCTAAGCTGCTTTACTCTTGATTTTTCAGCAATGTACCTTAACACAAAATTTTAAAGGCAAATGTATGAGTTTTTTTTTAGAGTAGAATGCCTGAGTTATAAACATTTTAAATCAGTGTTTCAAATTTATTTTAAATGCACTGTTATTAAATATGTTTCAGATCCAACATCTCCAACCAAGACCAACTCTCTGCCTGGTTATGGACGGAATGGTTTGCATCGGGTAAGATAAGATTGCTGCTAAGTCTTTCATACAAGAACCCACCTAGATGATTTACTCCACTTTTAAAAATCTTCTAACTGGATTATTGAGCTGCATCAGGAGATGCAATGCAAAATTTTTCCCATTTTTTTCCATGACAACCTATTTTTATGTATTTAATTATTTATTATGCAGCAGACCAACACAATTCAAGTGCTTATTGGAAAGTAGATGGAAAATTATTCATATTTTCAATTCTTTTTTTTTTTTTGTTAAAATCAAACCAAATTGGTTTTGGTTGCAATGACAGCCAGAGGTCTTTTGAAACAACTCACCACCAGCTTCTACAAATATTTACCTATTCTGGACTGGATCATTAAGGATTTAAGACATTAGGTTCATTTTTTGTAGAAAATATTCACCCAGAAATATATATTTTTAACCTTATTTCCTTTATTTGCAATATGTGCAAATTTATTTTGATCATTTACTGTTTTCTGTCACATGTATCATATATTTTTCAAGTATATGCAGCTTCCCCTGTTTTTTTTCACTGTTTAAAAGTCTTTAGTTTAGTGATTTTTTTTTTATGCACCAGAGCTGCAGTACATTAATGTTCATTAGACTGTATAGATTCAAATTGAGTCATCGCTGACCCAACTTTTTGCAGTTGGGTCAGCGATGACTTCTTGCTGCCTAACTGGAACATTTTTGCTTGACTGGGACTAAAGACGGGTTGGTTTCCATTTTATGGTAATAGTTCGTTGTACAGACTGACTGCAATGATTACAAACTGACACAAAATTTTCCCCACTGGGCATTAAGGTCAAATCTTCTGCCTAGGTTGCTACTGGAACGTTTGGTGTTTATTGTAATATAAGACGAAGCTCAGACCTATAACATTGCTTTAAAGCTCTGTTTTCTGTTATTCAAGTGGGTGAGTCTATAAAGTATGCAACCTACAATGCAATCTACAAAATATAGACTAAGATGGGTTGGGATATGGATACAAATCAGTATATTCAGATTTATTTGGGATTTTCTTTAACATAAGAAAAGGTGCATGGAAACTTTTGCAATGTGAAACATGAACTGAAATCTTTTTTGGAAGTTCACAAGATGTTTATCTCTGTTTATTTCAGCCTCAGTCTACAGATTTCACACAGTACAACAGCTATGGAGACATGTGTGGTAGTGGAAGAGGTGAGCAGCTCAAACAGAGTATCGCCACAAATAAAAATGTTTCACCACAACTCTTTAATGTTAAAATCGGCTTGGAATATGTACATATACACAGACATGCTCTATGAAATAATTGATTTTCATGAAGGACAACAGTGCTATAGCTAAAAGTAGCCTTTCAGGGGACTCTACAGCAAACCATTAACTGTGAGTCTCATTCTCTGTCCCATTTTGTCCTGCAGAGTTTCAGGTATGTCCCTCATCTGCTTTTCTTCACATGGCATGCCTCCTCATCTTTGCATCATATGCTATGCTTTTGTCATTGGGTTGCCCTGAATGCACACCGCCCACTCCTGTTCCTTGCTTGCATCACACTCTGAATTTTTTTCATCTACAGGGCATATGCTGCTGTGGTTTTGAATAAATATGAGAAGCAAACACACATATGCCCAGTAGCTGAACAACTGTACCGTAAACGCAATGTACAACCATTGCCTCACGTCTTGTTCTGTGTTGTTTTTCAATGTGATGACTCAAGCTACATGTTAAAAGTATTTATTGAAATGAACTACGGAGAAAAAAAAGCAATCTGTAAATGACTGCCCATGTATAATAGGAATTAATATGCAATTGTTTTCAAGCTACTCGCTCCATCCACTAAAAACTGCACACAATTTCATGGGTGGATATATATTCATGCCATGATCCTTGCAGTCCCCTTCCACTATATTACATGTGTATATGTTCTGTTCTTTAGCACATTAAGGAGGGCCGTGCAGCACTTGCAAGGATGGACAGGGGAGTATCTATGCCTAATATGTTGGAACCGAAAGCAAGTATATTTTCCTTTTTGTACCAATTACAAATGAGTTATTAAAAATATTACAGAATGTCTGATCGATAGTTGAATATGAATGTTTATGACAAATTTAGAAAATAATGTACCTATCACAGGTACTTGTACTTTTTTTCACATTTTGTGCCATTACAGCAACAAACTGTGTATTTTGTTAGGATTTTATTCTGCAGTGCAACACAAAGTTGTACATAATTGTAAATTGGAGGGGAGGTTATACAGATTTTTGTCTCGTAGCCCTAAATAAACTAAGTTTAAATGGTAAATGGCCTGTAGTTATGTAGCTCTTTTTTAATTTGGGAGACCTGCACTACAAGGGGCGTTCAATAAGTAATGCCCTTGACCCACTTCCATTTGCAGGTGTAACTATTTATATCTCTATAGATTAAGTGGAACATTTCTTCTGTGAACTACTGGGGGTTTCTGATTAACAGGTGTTCGAACTGAGACAAGACGGAAATGGAGCCTGTTGAGTGTCGAGCAGTGATCTGGGTTTTGTATGGCCTTGTAATGCCATATGATGAGGCATCACAAGTTACTTTCATTTCTTCAGAAGTCTCCTTGGTTGTGCTTCCTTTCAAATATAAAAAAACAAATCACTGCTAGACATTCAACAGGCTCCATTTCAGACTTAACTCCATTCAAACACCTCTAAATCAGAAACCACAATTAGTTCAGAGCTATAAGTTGCCACTTAATGTATAGAGATACAAGCAATTACACATGCAAAATTTCAACTTGATCAAACAAATGGAAGTGCGTCAGGGGCATTACTTATTGAACACCCCTGTCATTCACCCATTCACACACTCACACGCTGATGGTGGCACGCTACATTGTAGCCGCAGCTGCCCTGGGGCCCACTGACAGAAGCGAGGCTGCCATACACTGGAAATTTTATGTACCGGTAACAATATAATCCCTCAAAAATACATTAAAGCTTGTTGTTGCAATGTTTTAGAATGTGAAAAAGTCCAACTGGTAGGGATACTTTTGCAAGCGAGTGTATTTAAGAGACAGTAAGTGTGCATAAAATGACATCAGTCAGGGTGGAGACAGTTGAGGTGTGAATATTTGAGAGAAAAATATTTGTTCAGTCAAAAAAGAAAGACTCACTTTAGCAGGGCTCCTGATTTAGCATGCCGCTTAAGGAGCTGCTGAGTCAATCAAGCGCTTACAGCATGCTGGCTTCTTCATGCTCATCTGCACATGGCTTTGACTCAAAGTGACTGGATACTGTATGCAACATACAGTGTAAAAATCCGGTCTGTCATCCAAACAACTCATATCACTTTATACTGTGTATGCAGTGTTACAGGACATTACCGTGTGGATATGAGTTGGTCAGGGGCTTCAGAGAGCTTTCAGTTGCTTATTTTGGACCATCTCAAGTGGGGTTAGGATTAGTCATTTTTTAATCTAATTACAAGCACCAGAGTTTTTCAAGACAATCATTCCTATGTGGATTTATTCGGCCTAGATAAAAAACATTAAATATGAATACATCTAAAAATATGGTCTGTTACATGAGTTTGAAGTCATTTTTCTCCCTCTTTATCTGAGCGTTTGCACGTTTAACCACTAAGAAAATAGTACACATCAAAGCACCTGCATTTCCCTTATATCCTCAACCAAGCAAACCCAGTCAGCCTCCTGTCACATACCTGCTATCCTGCCCTTTTTTACAGTCAGATTTATCCCAAAAGTACAAACTTGTAAGGTTTGTTTGTTTTTGTTTTTGGACTTAGCTCAATCTTTTTTTTTTTCTGTTTAATGATGCATGTCTCCCTCTGAAGGTGTATCCCTATGAATTGCTCATGATAACCAGTAGAGGGAGAGCTAAACTGCCAAGGGATGTGGACAGAACCAGACTGGAGGTATCCGATTTCCTCCCGATGCTCCTCAGTTAACGCTGCATTTTGAATTTTGTGTCAACACCCTTGTTACACAAACTTACATCTGTAGCTGAGAACATGCCGTACCAGTTGCTTCTCGTCATTTTGCTGCAAACCTTTTTTTACAGCTTTGATGCTAACTGAGAACTCCCTCACCCTTCCCCCTTCCTTTGTTTTTCTCCACCTTTGTTCTCAATTCTAGCGCCACTTAGCACCCGAAACGTTCTTTGAGATCTTTGGAATGGAGATCCAGGAGTTTGACAGGCTTCCACTGTGGAAACGTAACGACATGAAAAAGAAGGCCAAGCTCTTTTAGCTGCTTTATTTTTTTCTTTCCTAATTTATTAGCATGCATTACTCTGTACATACAACCAGATAGCCCACAGTTGTAATTTAGATATAGGGTTCTTGGTTATTTTCTTTTTCTTTTCTTCATACTGCTTGGCGCCACAAAATGAACTGATGTCGAGATGATGGACTTTTAACCCTGAATGGAAAGTTTTTCCATGTTCAAAAATGACAAAGAATGATGAAAAGGGTCCATTTTGTTTTGCTTCAATTGCACTTATTTTACCTCCTGCTTTGCTTCAAGTGAAAATCCTTCCTTAACGTTACTGCTCGTTTTTCCTTATATTTTGCTGTTGATTCCTGTGGAACTATGTAATCACAGTACACCATCAATGCACCATCACAAAAATCTCCTTGACTGTAGCTCGAATGTGTCAGCTTTTTTCTTATGCTTGGGCTGAAGCCGTTTTAGTCCAAAGTTTTCAAGAATCGGCTCAGTGAGTCTTTTGAAAATACACTAAGATGAGAGAAACCTGTGTGAAAACCGTTGGTAGCAACTGTTCGACTGGATCTACACTGAAATGAATCCTCCAAGAAACATATCACCAGTCTTCTTCCCTCCCCTGGCTGTTATGCACAGAAAATGTTTATCTGCATAGACAAATATGTCTCTTTTCTCAGGCTGTCGTAAACAAAGTTAGACTTTTTTCCCTTTACTGATATTGGAAATACAAATACTATATTTTAAGGCTGTTTCCGAGATAGAAAAAAAAAAAACATTCAAATAGATTCAACCCCCTATTTCAAGAAGCAACTGTATTTGAAAGTATTGTTTTATAATTAGAAAATAAAAACACTGCCATTTGTTGTATTGAAATCAAAGCCAATAAAGCTTTAAATTGCCGTGAACCAATCTACATTGACAGAGTCACTATCAGCCTCTTACCTGCTCAGCATTTTCTGATCCCACTTGATGGGGATGATTGGGTGGAAAGTGATCTTAGGACTAAATTCAAATTTTTTTTTTATGTTAGAAGTCTTCATTTAACTTTGTTGTGTTACATGATGTAAGGCAATCAGGCAATTGTGGTTTTTTTGCCCAGGAAAAAAAAAAAAAAGAAAAAGCTTATTTTGCAACGCTTTTGTGAACTTGTGAGGTGTTGATATGTTTTAATGTTTCTTTTTTTTTTGTTCTTTTCTGCTGTGAAGACAAAAAAAACTCTAATTCTATACGTTTACCTAAATTTCCACTCCATATTTAATCCTTTAGCTTTTCTAAACCACAGATTTCCTATTCTGTAATTCTCTAGGTCAGTCCTGTTTTTTTCTTGTGTTTTGTGACCTATTGGATCATTTTGTGTGTTTTGTTGGGAAAATGTGGACTTTGCCTGGCCGCTTCTTCTCAGGTGTTTGTGCTCAGTGACCTTTTAATTCAACAGAGAACCCAGTTTTAAACAGCAGGTTAGTTTGAAAAAAAAAAGGTAATTCAAAATCAATATTCACAAATTTATTCCCCTTGCCCTTTATATATATGTGGAATTGGGGGGTTGAAAAAAAGAGAAATGAACAAAGCTCAAAACATAACATCACCGCCCAAAATCAAGACATGTATGAAAATCCTAAATTGTGATTTATTAGTTCCTCAACTAAGAGTTTGGGTTTAAATGTCAACTTTCCTCTGCAGTGTTCAACTCTTGATGTCACACTTGTGAAAGCTGCTCAGAAATCTTTTGCAAAATTAACATTTTCACTGCTGTTTAAGTCAGAATATGGAGAAAGGTCCTTCAACAATATGGAACAGTGGAGTTTTCCACTAAAAGAGGAATATAGAAATATTAGAACATGAAGAAAATACTTCATTAATTAAAGTAGCATAATCTAATTATAAACAAATGTGCAGCTTGGAGGGAAAAATGTGGCTCAGTAGATAGTCTCTTGTAATCGGAAAGTTGTGGGTTTCATTCCAGCTTCTCACTGCTGAATTACACTGACCACAATGACCACTTAAACCCAAGCACCCTCCTGATCTCATTGTTTCTAAATGTGACAGGGTGGATGTAGCGACAGTGGAAAGTGCTTTGGATGGTTGGTATATATAGAAAGGTGCTATTCCAAACTCAGTCCATTAAAAATAGCATTCAAATCTACAGTTTAAGGTAATCTATCCCAAATACTATCTGAATGCACCCCTTAATTTTCCCCAAATTTTGTTAGATTTTTTTTTTAGCATAGCTTTAAGCATAATTTTCAGTTTAACAGTTTTTTTTTTTTTAATTGAGTAAAAAACTAGAAAAGGTATACTAAGTTACCTAAAAATTATTTTAGGTGCATTTTATTTCCATCTTTCTGATGCGTCTATCATTTAGCTCAAGTCCTGGTGTGGTAAGGTCATCTAATTTAACATGATTTGGAAATGAACACACTTATTTTTACATGGTCTTACAGTTGATGGCACATATCAGATCAGAAACTAGGAAATTAAATCAAAGGATGAAATAAAAACAATGATCTCTACACCTTCTAGACCAGACCGTGTCTCAGCAAAATACTTGGAATATACAGTATACAAACACATACGCTTGCCTGACCAAATTTAACAGACAGGAAAGAAAGCTCATGTTCAGAGGGACGTTTTAGCTTAAACTATTCCTAAATCCAATTTAGCATGTTAGAAAAATATAAATTGCTGATCTACTCAGAGATATGCCAGATTGTATCTGAATTTGAAATGAGTTTAAGAAAAACCCAAAATTATGAATGTTAATCTTGTAAAGATAGATGAGGAAGACTTGAAGCTCTGATCAATGCCAAAGATGCTTAAATATATACATAAACCATTGGTTTAAACATGTCAAGCACATAATATATATCAGCTGAAAAGCTACTTTTACATTTTCTTTTTGCAGTATTATAAGGACATCTTTAAGAATAAAAAAGACTTGGAATTATATTTAAAAATAGAGTAAAACAAATAAGGATCTTAAAATTTTCTGGTGGTGCTGTATAAGATCTTCAAGACCTAATAATGCATATCATATTACATTTTAATAATTAGCATTTTTACATCAGCTGGAACAATTGTTAAATAAAAAAAGTAAAAGGAGAAATAGAAACCTCTTACAGGGTGAGAAAAAAGTAACCCAGATTTCATCCTTTCATTAACAAAGTTTAATAAAACCTAATGCATTGTTTTGCTGTTCGTAGAGTTAGGAATCCTGCAGAAAAACCTAGAGAAAGATACAAAAATGTCAAACTTTAACTTCCATGTAAAAGTACTCTTGGTTAAATATGGTCCACATTTTTCCAAATTTATCCGGGCTTTAATTAGAACTTTTTACGTGTTTGACTACAGAGCTGAGATGTGAGGAATACATGTCAGCTCATACCCAGAAAGTACTGAACTTTAACACAAAGGTCTACTTTAAGCTTTTTCTGCTCTTGGGGCTCCTTCTCACAGCTGATTAGTGAGTACATCAAATACATGTACAACCTTTTTCCACAGGATGCGTTAGAAAGACACCACACTTCTTTGAAGAAGCAAAGAGTTGCTGTAAAACACAGACTGAAAGAACTGGCGGCACGTCAGTCAGAAATCACTGTGAGTTTACTTAAAAAAGGCCCTTTCTGCGGAAAAGAAATTTAGATTTCATCAATTTATCTGCTAATGTGGAAATCTTTTTTTTTTTTGGGTGATGTGGTAATATAATTTGATATTTCAATATGTATCCATTTAGAAAAAGTCTACAGCAATAAAAGACAGTGTATTGAGGAAATATCAGGAGATCCATGCCGTCCTGGAGGAGGACATGCGGATTACCTTGTCTCACCTGGAGATGGAGGAGAGGGCTGCTGTTTCTGCTTTGGATGCGTTCATGGAGAGAAACTGCACTCAAATACAGGAAATAGAGCAAGAATTGGCCAGAATCTCTTTAGCTCTGGAGCAAAGCAACACAGAACCTGATACAATGGTAAAAAAAAATAAAAATAAAAAATAAATCCAGAGTTTAAATGTTAAGAGAAGCAGCTCATAGCTAACTTAGATTTTCTGCTGTTCCTCAGTCATTCTTTTCATATCCTGAGCTGGACAACACAGAGATAGCAGAAAGGTACAGATAATATTAATGACTTTTAGAGTTGCATATGCTTTGCTAGGTATTCCTCCAACTCTCAAATTTGGATGTATTTTTATGGGATTTTATGTGAAAAGTTTAAAAAAAAAAAAATCTTTGAAATTTGGTGTGCGTTTAAATTTATCTTTCTGAGTCTAATACATGAACCAGCTTTGGTTACAATTCAAACTATTTGGGGAAATATTTATATGTACTTAGCACATCTACAGACTTTTTTTCTTTTTAGATTAGATTAGATTAGATTCAACTTTATTGTCATTGCACAGGTACAGGTACAAGGTATGAAATGCAGTTTAGGTCTAACTAAAAGTGCAATAGCAGCAAGTGCAGAATAAATAATGGTTCTATAAATACAGGACATGGGTTCTACTGAATAAGTATAGAGATGAATACCATTATATACAGAATCTTACTAATAGATGAATATAATATATAGTTAACTAGCGTTATAAACAAAATTTACAGCTGGGTATGTACTGAATATAATATATAGGTGGATATTACTATAAAAAGGGTTTTTACAGTTATGTACAATAGCATATATACAGATGGGTTTTGCCTAATAAGGTCAAACTCAGGTTAGAGGAAGAGCTACTATCCCTGTTTTACAGTGGTGATTGTTTGCAGGGTTATGATCAGTGGAAGTTTTTTCTGGTTTGTTTTGTGTTATTGTGAAACTTGCAAAAAAGATTGATTTTTGACTTTGATATTAGCAGGGAAATTGCAATGGATTATTTTTGCCACTTTTCCACAAAAGCTAGAATTAAATGGTGGATGACTTTTAGTTGGTGGTATGAGGTAAAATGCTCCTTATCCCTGATCTGTAAGCCATATTCTTGGTCTTAAGTCTGATTCTATAAGAGAACTGGTTGTGATTGATATCTATAGGGTTACTAAAGAAAAAAACGCGTTCTATCAAGTATAATTTTCCTACCAATTCAAAGGTAAGTCATGAAGTATTTTATAAGGAACCCAAAGCAGCGAGGGGCATGCCGTAGACCGGCTGAATGAAGCAAGGAGACATTTCAACAAATATGTTTAAACCTATGATGTTGATAGAACATCCAAAACGACACAGGAGATCATAGAGAAGTTTTCTGATAAGCCACGTGTGTCAACGTGAGGGTGGGGGTTTGTTGAGTACCCAAATGCAGGGATGAGGGAGACAGAGATGAGTTCTTGTAGGTTTAATGTAGTCAAACGGCAACAGAACAGGAGTGGTCAGGAGAAATCACACATGGTGAGCCAAGTAACAACAAGGAATTGGCACTGAAGAACTGCATGGGGAGAGTATACATGGGAGACGGAACAAAGACTGGGGTATCAGCTGATATGGAGCAGGTGTGGATAGAAGTGACTAGAAGGGAGCCAAGGGGAGACAGGCACAGCAGGGCAACAGAGAGTAACTAAAAACTGCTTAAATATGACACAAAAATGGAAAATACAGCAAAGATCAAACAAACCGAATTACATAGATAAAATTGAAAGTCCAAATAAGGGAGAACCACAACAACGTGAGCAGCATAAACATGTAACATCTGAGAGTAATTGACTAAATACACTGCTGCTGTTAGGGAGATACTAAAATGTTGACTGATTTACACATATGGAATACATAAATCTGCACAAATCTAAAAATAAAGAAACATGAATCAATAACACAAAATCCAATCCTATTTGGCCGAGGCACATAAAAATCCCCAAAAAATACATTTTAAGTTTGTGGTTGTGGGGTAATAAAATGTAAAAGTTTATGGCGGTATTTTTAAGCCACAATGCCTATAAGTAATACTTCATGCCGTTCCTTCCTCAGAGTGTCGGATGTTCTCAACCAATCAGATCCTAGCAGCGTGAGCCTCGATGAAGCTAAAGCTAGCCAGATCCTCACGCTCACCAATAACATGCTGCTCCTTGTCCGCTCACAGACTCCTTTAATGAAGAAACTCCTGAAAAGCTGTTAGTTCCCATTTTATTTACACATCAGTAAATCAGTGTATCCCTCTTTAGAATACCTTTAATAATAATAATAATAATATATTTATACTTATGTCCAGATTCCAGTGAGGTGCACCTGGATCCACAGACGGCCCACCCAAAGTTAATTATCTCCCCTAAAAGTGACAGCGTCTCCTACACAGACACATGGCAGAAACTCCCTGATCTACCAGGACGGTTCGACACCACCCTCAACGTCATCAGTCTCCAGGGGTTCCGCTTTGGTCACCATTACTGGGAGATAGATGTTACCGGAAAGACTTACTGGGAGCTTGGTGTTACCTACCCCTCCATTCCCCGCAAAGGAACCTCTGAGGACTGCTGGCTGGGCCGAGGAGCAGAGTCCTGGTGTGTGGAGTTCTTTGATGGGGAATACACAGCCTGGCATGGAGGGTTACCCCATCAGCTGCCCTTCTCTAAACGTTTTAGTCAGATTGGTGTTTTCTGCAGCTTTCCTGCAGGGCTGGTGACATTTCTTGAGGCAGAAAAAATGATGCCCCTATTTTCATTCTGTGCTGGAACCTTTTTGGATTGCCTCCACCTAGCCCTGTGTCCTGGTCATGACCATAATGGCACTAATTCAAGTCCTATTGTAATCTGTAATGAAACATCCCCTACTAGTGACCTGTAGCTGGATAACATTAGTAATAATGCTGACATAACAAAAACAAAAAAACTTTAAAACAACACAATAAATATGCTTACCACATATTTCATGATGATTTTCACTGAGCAATTTTGAAACTAGATTTATATGATGCCTGATATGGATCTGACTTTTAAAACTGCAGGTCTGAACAACATTGTTCAGGGTCACTGAGCTGAATGGGGCATGGATCTCATCTTCCAATATAGCACTTGAGCCAGCAAGCTGCAATATGTGCATTTGCTGCAAAAACAACAGACAAACAAACAAAAAAATTTATATATATACTGCAAAAAAACTAAAGGGTACACTCATATAACAGATCCAAGATCGGCATGAATAAAATATTCTCATTGAATACTTTGTTCTGTATGAAGTCAATGGAAATCAAATTTATTGGCCAATGGAGGCCTGGATTTGGAGTCACACATAAAATTAAATTAGAAAAACACCACAGGCTGATCCAACTTTGGTGTAATGTCCTTAAAACGGATCAAAATGAGGCACAGTATTGTTTGTGGCCCCCACTTAACTGTATGACCTCCACAAAACAACTGGGCATGCTCCTGATAAGGTGGTGGATGGTCTTCTGAGGAATCCCCCAGACCTAGACTAAAGCATCCGCCAACTCCTGGACAGTCTGTGGTGCAACGTGATGTTGGTGGTTTGATTAAGAATTATGTTCAACCACATATGCTCACTTGGATTCAGTTCTGGGTAACAGGCAGGCCAATCCATAGCTTTAATTCATTGATGCTACAGTAAGTGCTTACAAACTTCAGCCACATGAGGTTTAGCATTGCCCTGCATTAGGAGAGGCCCAGGGCCAAACACACCAGCATATTGTCTCAAGGGGTCTTAGGATCTCTTCACACTACCTAATGGCTGTCATGCTACCTCTTGCATTCTTTCATCCTACAGTAACTGCTTACAAACTCCAGCCACATGAAGTCTAGTATTGTCCTGCATTAGTAGAGGCCCAGGGCCAAACGCACCAGCATATTGTCTCAATGCATTTGTGGTTGAACATAATTCTACAACTACAATGGGAGTTGTAGAGTCTGCCTCATGCTACTATGAGTATGAAAGCACCACCAACATTCAAAATTTACCAAAACATTAGCTAGAAAGCAAAGGTACTGAGAAGTGGTCTGTGGTCCTCACATACAGACAAACTCCTTTATTGAGTGTGTCTTGCTAATCTTTAATAATTTTCACCTGTTGTCCATTCCATTTGTAAATGTTTACGTGTTTCTTATGTGTTCCCTTTATTTTTTTGAGCAGTGTTTGTACAGTATAGACATACTCTTGAGAAATAGATTAATTTTAAAAGGTTTATTGAACAATCACAAGGTAAATGTAAGAGTCATTCATTCTGGAGAAACTGGGAGGGAAACAAATGAAGATGGGGCCACAGAAATAGAAGCAGGGAAACAATGAATAATGGTTTTTATGACAGGAAAGTTTAGTGGAGGGATGACTTACCAGAGTTGATGTTAACTAGTCAGTCCAGGGGAGGTTCAGAACAATTTGGAAGACCAGTTTGTCATTGGTAGGGATCCAGAGGCAGTGACTGCCGGTGGAGATTCGGACAGCGTTGCTCCTTCATTTAACCAGTTATCAGTCTCTCTAGAGGTCCTCCTCAAGCACTTTCCCCCTGAGTGGCAGGTTGACTTCACCTGTTCCCCATCTAGCAGTGGACTATTTAAGGAGCCTGCTGCCAGCTCTCCAGTGCCTGTGTGTCAGTCTTTGTAGCCTAATGGTCCAGCGGTTCAAGCTCCTGAGAAACCTTCTGAGTTCTTCATAAATATACAAAATCAAGGTAAGGACTTTGGTGCTTTTCCCAGATGGCAGCACAGAGCATCTTTAAAGCCACTGTTCCGTTTAATCTCATTCGCTCTCCTCTATGCTCACATGGATCCCTTCGCTTCCACGACAAAATCTGTCAGTACCAAGACTCACAGAGTTTCCAGACCCAGCTCATCCTCCCCCCTAGCGGATAAACCAGAACCTCCAAGTAAGCTCTCTTTACAATTCAGATTTCTCTCAATTCAGTTCAACTCATCTAACTTTTCTGTCCATCTTTCAGAGACCCCTGCCATTCCTGTTCCTGTCATTTTGCAATATGCACTGCGGTCACTATAATAATTCTTTACCTAATAGTAAGGAAATAACTAAGACAAGAAAGCAGTATGCTTCCTGTTGGCAGTTAATTTAGCATACGGACCTCAGGATGTTCCCAGCCACCGCTAGGAGTTATACGGTACCACAATCCTTTGCGTGACGGGGCGTATAAGCACAGCATACTGTATGTCAGAGTGTTTAATAAAATGAATTAGTTCTTGACATGTACTCTGTTTGACACATGCAAATATGATCATATTTATATCTTTTTAGGTTTATGACAGAAAGGATTAAGCCATTTGTTTAACTTTTTTTTTTTTGTAGTTCTTTCCCTGAAGGGTGTAGTCCTAAATTGACAAGAATCATTCACCTGAATGTTTGTCACGTAATGACATCCGTAACACTGAAGGCTGTATTCACTAAAGAAATCCAGAGTTCCTTGTCTACCCC